>NC_134498.1:4088922-4461422 GCF_040206685.1 Ascaphus truei
GAGGAGCTTTGCTGCTGGGACCAGCTGGGACCCCAACCCAGGATAAAGATAAACATTGCTGCAAGGCTGGACACAGCCTGCTCCCCGGAACCGTGTTCCTGTTTGCTGTTTGTAGCTGAAACAGATAAGACTTTATTCTTATTATGCTTATTGGTTATCGTTTGTGTAGCATGTTTTGGGCATGACCAGATTAGCTTGCTGTCCTGTTAGTAAGGGCTCAAGAAGTGAGTTAGTGTCCCTAACGGGACTAGGCTTTAATTTGCAAGAAAGTAGTTTCTTAAAGGGACAGTGCACCCGTACTTATTTTGGTTGTGGCTAATAAACCACTAGTGTTTAAAGTTTCCCATCGTGTCAAGCGTCTTACTGACCCCGCCGCGAGGCCGTCCTGCCACAGGTGGTGTCAGAAGTGGGATGCTACGCCTCTGGGGGTCAGTAGATGAAGATGTGTTGAGACAATTACTTTTAGTTCACATACACAAATTATTCTCTCCCTCTCTTCTTGGAAAGAGTTGCCCATAAACATATGTACATGTGTGACCAGATATGAAATTGGGTAAACTTATTGATTGTGATTGTGTTTTAAGTATTTGATCACAAATAATTGGTCTGTCTACCTCTCCATTTATCTCCTTGTTTTGTAATTAATGTTATTTAGTTAATATTATGTCTTGTAATTTATGTTACAATCAATGGATTTTATTTATTCATTTGTTGTAATGAGTATATAGAATTTAAGTATATCATGATCACTCTGTATTATTGTTATGTTGCCAAACACTGAGTTTCTGTTATAACTTTTAGCATAGACAATATGAATATCCCTATCAATTTTTGGAAACCACTATAGACACTTCTATATATACAATTGATTTATAGTTCTAATTATTAAGAGATGATATATATACAATCAATATATCAATCCCCTGTAGTGTTAGTGACACTTTAATTAATATAATGTCTATCACTAAGTGTCTATCTCCTTATAACACTCACAAAACAGTTAAGTCCATGATCATATACAAATTCTTTATTACTGTGTATATATAGCCATATCGTGGTTTTTAACTGTTGATTAAGCCTTCGTTCAAGTATTATCCTGTTCAGCTGTTTTTAGGGGTTGTCAGGACATGAATTTGTATATATATTGCACGAGTTCAGCCCCTTCCCATTACCCTTTGAAAAAGTCGCCCGAGAGTGACGAAACGCGTCAGGGAGCGTCATCACGCATTACGTCACGGACATTACGTCACCACGTTGCGCATGAACAGGCCGGTTCGTGTGTGTAACAGCTACAGGCCATACAGCAAGGAGATCTTCTGAGGACTCCAATCCGATGCCGGTTTACTTCTTCCACGCTTAGATAATATCCTGATGACCACGGATCGTCTACATCCAGAGATTGACATCAGAGACGAGCAAAGACAAGTAAAGACACCAGATGGTGGTGATTTATTCACGACATGCTTTTAACTTCCTTACCCTTGTGAGTGAGATTTCTCCCCCCCCCCTCTTCCCTTTATTAAATATACAGTTGCACACTATGGGGCGTGCGCTCTCTTCTCTTTCTCCTCTACAGATTCCATAGGATGTGGTTCATCCTTTCGAGAGCAGCCGGAGACCCCTGCATTTAAGTCTAAAATACCTTTGACGAACTTAATCATAAAGGACTGGTTTTTTACTTTCTTATTCATATTTTTAATTTTTTTTTCATTTTTATTTTTATACAATTTTATTATATGTTTCTTTTTGCACATATATGTACTGCGTTATTTTAAGTTATTTAATTGATATATGTTTATTGTTTATTATATATTTTTTACGCAGGCACTGATATTAATTACATTATTATTTGTATCAACACTATATAATATTTTTTCACCACTTATATACCCTTTGAGGCGCTGATTTTTCTTTTGTTTGTTAGTTCATATATATATATATATATATATATATACAGTATATATATATATATATATATATATATATAGTGACAGAGTCACTGACTCAGTAACCTGGAATAGTGAATGGAGAGACGCTGCAGCCAGTTCAGAGAGTGTTAATCTCCTCAGACAGAAGGAAGCACACCTGCAGCCTAATTAAGCAGGAGGCCTGAGAGACTGCAGGTTTAAAAGCAGGAAGTGACACACACACAGGGAGCTTGTTTTTCCACAGGAAGGTGGAGAGAACTCTCCCGGCTTGGAAGCCGTAGCAGCTGCTGCTGCTCTGGTCCCAAGTCCTGTGAGGAGCTTTGCTGCTGGGACCAGCTGGGACCCCAACCCAGGATAAAGATAAACATTGCTGCGAGGCTGGACACAGCCTGCTCCCCAGAACCGTGTTCCTGTTTGCTGTTTGTAGCTGAAACAGATAAGACTGTATTCTTATTATGCTTATTGGTTATCGTTTGTGTAGCATGTTTTGGGCATGACCAGATTAGCTGGCTGTCCTGTTAGTAAGGGCTCAAGAAGTGAGTTAGTGTCCCTAACGGGACTAGGCTTTAATTTGCAAGAAAGTAGTTTCTTAAAGTGACAGTGCACCCGTACTTATTTTGGTTGTGGCTAATAAACCACTAGTGTTTAAAGTTTCCCATCGTGTCAAGCGTCTTACTGACCCCGCCGCGAGGCCGTCCTGCCACAGGTGGTGTCAGAAGTGGGATGCTACGCCTCTGGGGGTCAGTAGATGAAGATGTGTTGAGACACTGAACTCAAGCGGAAAAAAAGAAAAAAAAATGATTTTTGCTGAAGCATGGAAGTTACAGCCAGCAAGCGCTGAGTGTAAATTTTGCCCCGTCGGGTATGAAAGGATTGCTGTGTAAAGCTACTGCCTTTTGCTGAAGCGAGTGAATTTGCAGCTAGCAAGTGCTGTGAGCAAAGGTTGCCCTGTCTGGTAAAAAAAGAAAGTGAAAATGAATTTTTGCAAAGAAGTTGCCCTAAGAAGAACCCAGAAGGTTCAAATATTGTAAAGCAAGAACAACTTACGTGTGTTGTGCAAAGTCTGCCTCGTCGGGTGTGAAAAAAAAACCCGGGGTTTTAAAATGGCCGCCGTCATTTGTCAGTTTTGCAATGTACATAACCATACAAAACATTTGTCCCTTCCTGCTTACCTGGACCTATCACTACAACCACTCAGCCAAGCATCCGCTCCACCCCTTGCTACCATTGGTTCTCCACCCTTTATAACCACAGTCTGCCCTCTCTGTCTATGGTCTGCTCACTGGTGACGCCCTCGCTTGGGCTTCTCCCCTCTGGGAACACCGCACAGACCTAATCCAGGATTATCCCAAATTCCGGCGAGAATTCCAGCTAGTCTTCGACACGCCAGCACCTAGGGAGGACTGCCGCTTCTTCTTTATTTCATCTTTCCCAGGGTCGCAGGCCAGCTGCAAGATACGCGGTGGAGTTCCGCACCATCGCTGCAGAAACCCAGTGGAACGATGAGGCTCTCGCCACGGCATACTGGCAGGGTTTGTCTGAATCCCTCAAGGATGACATCGCAGCTCATGTTCGTCCTTCATCTCTGGAGGAACTCATTGCTCTCCGTTGGCGGCTGCTAGCCTGCAAGATGAGAAGTCCCGTTGCATGATGTCATTCATAGGACACTGCGGAGCGGCGGCCCGAGCTACTACTTATAACAGCTGAGACTGCTATTTCATTCCTTAGCACTCCACAGAGCACGAGGAGCAGAGCCACAGATGGTTTGATTACTGTTTTCATTTGCTATTCCCATTAACTTTTTACATTGACTGTTGTGGACTCCTGGTGCTTTTTTGCAAGCTGTGTTCAGCCTTTACTGTACTATTGCCCACAGTGTCCTGTGGTACTTGAACTACTGGCATTGACTATAGTGGATTCTTGCTGCCCTGCTGTATTTAGCCTACACTGCATGATTGCTATCTATTTTCAGGGGTGTCTGATTTGACCAGTGATAGGGGAAGGAAGGCTTAGGGAAGTACCTCTGGGACCATTTGGACCAGGGGGAATGGGCCATATGATGAGGTAGTCCCTCGAAACGTCGCCCCCCTAGCATACTTTCCGTTCTCTGTTTTTTGTGTATATTCCTTGTGTTTCATGTTTTTTCCCCTTTACTTTTTTCCCCCCATCCCTCACTTTGTGACATGCCCATTTGTGACACTGGTTTCTGAAAACACATTTGATTTATTTCTGGTTTGTTTTATTATTAAATGTATTTTCTGCATTACAACTGTTTTCATCATTTAGCCATTAGACAGTGAGTGCTGGTACTTACGTAGATTTGTTAGTATTATACAGGGGAAAAGGGTCCCCTTTTGTTCCGTGCACCCTGCAATTGCGTAAATGTAACCCTATCAGTGTGCTGTCTATCGTCCCCCTTTTCCCTTAGATTTTGACCCTTTTGATAGACGAGCACCTGTGCTATTGTTCTGACCCAATGTCACTATCACAGGATACTGTTACCCCCGCAGTAAATGCCAATACATTTACCTACTCGGACGTGGACGCCGCACGTATATCCACGCTCTGTTTGGGGGACAGGGATTTCCTATCTGAGGATAATCCCACAGATATCCCAGTGGATTTAGAAAGAATTTTGAAACAAAAAATAAACCTGGAATTACATGCAACCACTTTAGTGGAGTGCTTTAGAGTTAAGCATATTCCCAGGGGTCTCCGGTCTAATCTGAGACCTACGTTGTTCGCAGACCAGAAAGACTTTTGCACTAAATGGGAAAGAATTTTAAATAAATGCTCCTTGGACTTAATGATTTTAACCATAGAACAGATTCAGGGCACTTTAGTAGAAACAGAGACTGAGGTCACTAGATTACAAGAGGCTTTAAAAACCTCATTAACAGAGACTGAACTTTATAGTTTGAAGAAAAATTTAGACGACAAGCTTTCTGCATTTAGTAGAGACATAGAGGCATGCAAGAGGCAGAAATATTTGAGGGACACTCGTGATTACTCCAGTAATAAAGTATACACATGGCAATGGAGGGCCCAGCAACAGAGATAATACAAACGGTGGAGGGCACCCAGGCTCCATTCAGGTACACAGCCGGATAGAGACTTCATGGACTCCACTGGGAGCGATTCATCTACAGGGGTTCCCCATTTTTTAGAGCAGAGACCTCTGCGTGGTCGACGCGGAGGCCACGGCGGGCGGGGAGAAAGCACTGAGGTTCACGTAACATCAAGGAGAAGAATGCAGACACGGTCACAGATCCATTGGTAGTTAACATCTCTGGTAAGACCTTTACCGATGAGCAATTGGAGGTGTTAAACAAAGGCCTTTCGTTTGTACCCACCAACCCCCTTGATGTTTTTGAGCTTGATGTGGACTTGGCTCACTTCTACAGGAACCTCCGCCTGAAGGGGTTCTTTTTGAAGCACCCCTGCTCTTCATCACCCTCAGATAATGATGTTACTGTTGACTCTCCTTTTCACCTTCTCACAGATGGATGTAAAGTGAAGGGTAAATTCAATCCCCCACCTACCAATCACATGATAGAGACATACATCTCCTTGGTACAGAAGGATATAGACACACTTAAAACAAATAAGACACGGCCTAAAAATACCAATTTTTCTAAGAAGGAAATGGCCATTATCACGGAGTTAGAGTCTGATTCAGAAATTATAATAAAACCAGCTGACAAAGGAGGGGCAATAGTGATAATGAATCGGTCAGATTATAGGAAAGAAATATTGAGACAATTAGAGGATACGAGTAATTACAGGGTCATTGATCATAATCTGCTCTTTGACGTCATTAGGAGGATCTCAGAGGTTATAGATATGGCTTATGAGGGCTGCATAATCACTAAAAAACAGAAGGACTTCATTATGAAAAAACATCCTATTACTCCGGTATTTTACGTATTACCAAAGATACACAAGAGCTTAGTATCCCCCCCTGGTAGACCCATAGTAGCCGACACAGACTCTATCTTTCAGCCCTGTGCAATTTTCTTGGACAAATTATTGAGACCGTTTGTAGACAGCGCTAGGTCATTTATTCAAGATACATCACATTTTTTAACAAGATAGCCTTGATCCCACCATTCACTACTAGTGTTTTATTAGCTACCCTTGACGTCAATAGCCTGTACTCTTCTATTCCACATGATGCAGGGATCACAGCAGTAAAGGAGACGTTGGCCTCAGGAGGCTTATATACGCCAAGGGAACGCAAGCTGATATTAGATCTTCTAGGGATTATCCTCAAGAAGAATAATTTTCTCTTTGAGGACACCTTCTACATCCAGGTGCAAGGGACGGCCATGGGGTCGAATGTCGCACCCACATATGCTAACATCTTTATGGCAAGATTTGAGGATGAATTTATTTATCCTCATCCAGGGTTCATCAACCATGGGCATATGTGGGTGCACTACATCGACGATGTGTTCCTGATATGGCTAGGGGATATAGGGATCATTGTCGTTTATCTCTGACATCAACAAGGCAAGAGACACTATCGGGTTCACATGTCAGTTTAGTGACATTTCTGTTAACTTTTTGGATACAACCATCTCGGTAGTGAACAATAGACTGGAATCCAATATGTTCACCAAACCTACAGACAGAAACAATTTACTACATTATAGAAGTTTTCACCCTCCAGGCACGACACGGGGTCTACCATACAGCCAATTTTTAAGGACTAAAAGAATCATCAGTACCCCTGATGACATTAAGGATACCCTAGACATGATGCAGGATACATTTAGGAAAAGAGGGTACCCTAAATCGTTATTTAAGACACAACATGACAAGTCAAAGACCATCTCTAGGGAGAACCTTTTAAAGGGTACACCACAGGGTGACCGCCCTGGGAAGCAATTTTCGATACCTTTTGTGACTACCTTCAATACTCTATCAGGTAGAATTAAAAATATCATATTTAGGCATTGGACTTTGTTACAGAACGATTCCTTCCTATCTTCAGTTTTCGCATTCAAACCCCTGTTCTCCTACAAAAGGGGTCGGAACATCAGAGATAGACTTGTGAGAGCGAACATTGGGGGTACTGAGAGGAGACAGACTTTTCTGGGCACCCCTAAGTTGGGCTGCTATAGATGTTTAAACTGCAGTCAATGCAATAGTATGCAAGAGGGTCTCACTTTTCGACATCCCCATACTGGACAGATATACCAGATTAAGAATTTCAACACATGTATGTCTAAGAACGTAGTATATCTCATAAAATGCCTGTGTGGACTTGGTTATGTGGGTGAGACGACGCAACAGGTGAAGGATAGGATTCGACAACACAAAGCAGCCATTCACAGCGGTGATCCTGACGCATCAGTGGCCCATCACTTCACACAAGCGGGGCATAATGTCAGCCAGCACATTGATAGTGTGGGGAGAAAGCGGCGCGGAGGGGACCTACAGAGGATGCTATTACAGAAAGAAACACAATGGATAAGACGCTTAGATACGGTAAGCCCAAGAGGCATTAAAAAGGAAATGGACCTTAGTTGTTATTTCTGACTGCAATGGATCATTACACACACCGTGTAGTGTTTCTAGTGTCCCTCCGACTTACCCGCTCAGGTTCCGCATGACATCCTCCCCACCAGACCTGGACCGACAGCATTTTACGGGTCTAAATGCTCTATAGATCATGAAGTGTGGGTTCAGTGGCGTCTGGATGTTGGCTTGTGAGTGATCCATCCTGACACCTTAGTCATTTCTACCTACCTCTGTCCAGGCCCTAAACTGTGGGTAAGTCTCTGACCTCTTAACTTTCAGTGACTTGTTCAGTCCTATCTTTTCTCCTATGGTTTATCTGTAAAGGTTTATTCAGGTTTTTTTTTTTTTTTATTGATTTTATCTGTTTCACTGGGTCTCTTAGTGAAGGGGGCTATCTGGTATCTTTTACTTAGACAGGGTCATGTATTGAGTCTAAATATTGAATCAGTACTAATCTGACTGTGCTTTCCACCCCTTTTATGTTTTCCCTACAAGTGACTGCGAGAGCTTCAAGCACCACAAGGTAGAGCTGCTGTTCTGACCACCAGGAGTGCTATCTTCACTTTCTCCGACATCACTGTGTGGCTGTGCTGTTTACTGGAGTCAGAGGCAGACAGATCGAGATCACTTGCACATGCGCAGTGATGTCCCCTCACGATCAGAGGGGGAGGACAGTTGACGCACTCGCAGTTAGGAAATGCCACATTGGCAGCTGCTAGCCTACAGGATGAGAAGTCCCATTGCATGATGTCATTCATTGGACACTGCGGAGTGGCGGCTCAAGCTACTACTTATAACAGCTGAGACTGCTATTTCATTCCCCAGCACTCCACAGAGCACGAGGAGCAGAGCTACAGATGGTTTGATTACTGTTTTCATTTGCTATTCCCATTAACTTTTTACATTGACTGTTGTGGACTCCTGGTGCTTTTTTGCAAGCTGTGTTCAGCCTTTACTGTACTACTGCCCACAGTGTCCTGTGGTACTTGAACTACTGGCATTGCCTATAGTGGATTCTTGCTGCCCTGCTATTAGCTGTATTTAGCCTGCACTGCATGATGGCTGTCTATTTTTAGGAGTGTCTGATTTGACCAGTGATAGGGGAAGGAAGGCTTAGGGAAGTACCTCTAGGACCATTTGGACCAGGGGAATGGGCCAGATGAAGAGGTAGTCCCTCGAAACGTCGCCCCCCTAGCATACTTTCCGTTCTCTGTTTTTTGTGTATATTCCTTGTGTTTCATGTTTTTTCCCCTTTACTTTTTTCCCCCCATCCCTCACTTTGTGACATGCCCATTTCTGACACTGGTTTCTGCAAACACATTTGATTTATTTCTAGTTTGTTTTATTATTAAATGTATTTTCTGCATTACAACTGTTTTCATCATTTAGGCATTAGACAGTGAGAGCTGGTACTTACGTAGATTTGAATGCATTCCACCTCCTAATCGTATGCCGGAGACCCCCTTACTTGTCGGGGATTCTTGAACCAGTGTGACGTTCAGTTCGAAATGTCCCCATCTCGGTTTCCCTCAGGTCGTTCGAAAGTGGCCTACGTCTATGCTCTGCTCACTGGTGACGCTCTCTCTTGGGCTTCTCCCCTCTGGGAACACCGCTCAGACCTAACCCAGGATTATCCCAAGTTCCGGCGAGAATTCCAGCTAGTCTTCAACACGCCGGCACGTAGGGAGACTGCCGCTTTTTCTTTGTTTCATCTTTCCCAGGGTCGCAAGCCGGCTGCAAGATACGCAGTGGAGTTCTGCACCATCGCTGCAGAAACCCAGTGGAACGATGAGGCTCTCGCCGCGGCATACTGGCAGGGTTTGTTTGAATCCCTCAAGGATGACCTCGCAGCTCATGTTCGTCCTTCATCTCTGGAGGAACTCATTGCTCTCAGCATCCGGATGGATCAGCGCATCCAAGAGCGACGTCACGAGCGCCAGCGTCCTCGTTTACTGTCTTCCTTGCTTGTTTCTCCTAGGTCTACTCCCTCGGCTCTTCCTGCATTGGACGCCCCTGAACAAATCCAAATCGGTAGCCAACAGCTTCGGGCCGCTGAGAGAACCTGCCGCCGAGATGAGGGACTCTGCTACTACTGCGGCTCCCCGGAACACCAGATACGTCACTGTCGTCTGAGACCGGGAAACGAGAATGCCCAGTAAAGGTAGAGGGGCTTCTACTGGGTACTATTTCACCTTCCCCCTCTTTCCCTAAAGAGCTACCGAAGAGTATCCTTCTCCCCATAACTCTCGTTGGTCCCAATATCAAGGTAGAGGTTGAAGCCTTCATCGACTCCGGGTCTGGTGGCGACTTTTTGGATCATGACTATGCCTGCAATAATCGTATCCCGTTAGTCAAGAAGAAGTCGCCCATCGGCCTGGAGGCTATCGACGGCCGAACTCTTCAGAGGAGGAGGCTGTGCTGCAGCCTGCTGTTTTCATTGTGTGTCTTCAATAAAGCTTTGATGTTCAAATTTCGGACTGTGACGTCATTGGGCTGTTCGCTGTTGCTCCGGATTCACCCTTCCCTTATCCATGATCTCTCTGCCGGATGCACGCTGTAGGATTCACTGCTGAGGAATCGTTGGACCCAGGATGGATGAGCTGACAGGGGTAAGATTGCCATTTTGCCCCTGATCCCCAACCTTTATAGTGGTCTCCTCATTATCCTTCCAGCCCTGCACAATCAGTGCCTCAGTCAACGTTAGCCTAGGAGCGCATGACAGTCACACATCTGTTCATTATTTGGGAATATATTCCCCTCGTCATGACCACTACGGATGGTCATACTGAAATCATCATCTTCGATGTCTTTCACTCCCCTACTGTCCAGGTCATTTTGGGACTGCCGTGGCTCCAGCTTCACAACCCGCGGATTGATTGCACCAATGAACTACCTATCCAGTGGGCTTCTACCTTGGAGAAGACGGGTTCTCCTCCCGTTACCATGCTCGCCGGTCTCAACATCTATACTCCTTCTCTTTCCTCCCTGCCTGAGATATACCACGACTTCTCAGATGTCTTTAACAAGCCCCAGGCTGAAGTTTTACCCCCTCATCGTTCGTACGACTGTCCCATCGAATTAATTCCTGGAACCATTCTCCTCAAGTCTAAATCATATCCCTTGTCTGTTCCCGAGACCAAAGCTATGGCGACCTACATCCCGGAGAATCTTAAGAAAGGGTTTATCTGGAATTCCACCTCCCCCGCTGGGGCCGGTTTCTTCTTCGTGAAAAAAAGGATGGCACTTTGAGACCCTGTATCGACTTTCGTGGGCTTAACAAGATTACAGTCAAAAATCGGTACCCACTTCCCCTAATTTCCGAACTCTTTGATCGGCTCCAGGGAGCCTCTATATTTTCTAAACTTGACCTGAGAGGAGCCTTAATCTCATCCGAATACGAGATGGTGACGAATGGAAAACTGCATTTAAAATGCGTTCTGGTCATTATGAATACCTAGTGATGCCGTTCGGCCTCTGCAATGCTCCTGCCGTCTTCCAAGAATTCATGAATGATATCTTCCGGGACATTCTGGGAATCTTCGTCATCGTATACTTAGATGACATCCTCATATTCTCCGAGAACCTGGAAGAACACATTCGTCACATCAGGGTGGTCCTCTCACGTCTGTGTGCTAATTGCCTCTACGCGAAGATGGAGAAATGCCTCTTCCACCAATCTTCCACAGCCTTCCTTGGCTACATAATCTCCGATAAGGGGTTCACCATGGATCCTGAGAAGTTGAAATCTGTTTTGGATTGGCCGCTGCCAAACTCCTTAAAAGCTGTGCAGCGTTTCCTTGGTTTCGCTAACTACTATCGAAAGTTCATCCGTAATTTCTCCACTATCACATTACCCATTACGGCTTTGACCAAGAAAGGTGCTGATCCCACAGCATGGTCTTCTGAAGCCATCAAAGTCTTCGAGTTCCTCAAAAGGGCTTTTGTCTCCGCCCCCATCCTTTGGCATCCGGATACAACCCTTCCTTTCACCCTGGAGTTAGACGCTTCTGACGTGGGAGCTGGGGCAGTACTCTCACAAAGATCTTCTCCACAGGAAAAACTCTACCCATGCGGATTCTTTTCCAGGAAATTCTCTTCTGCCGAGAGAAATTATGATGTCGGGAACCGTGAACTTTTAGCTATCAAATTAGCTCTGCAGGAATGGAGACATCTTCTCGAGGGTACCAAGGAGCCAGTAGCCATTCTCACCGATCACAAAAATGTATTATATATTGAGGGGGCTCGTCGTCTAGGATCCCTCCAGGTATGTTGGGCATTGTTTTTCTCTCGCTTTAATTATACGATTTCTTATATTCCCGGTACCAAGAATATCAAGGCCGATGCCCTTTCTCGCCAATTCTCTATGGAGGAAGGATCTAATGAATCTTCTGAGACGATCCTTCCCGCAAAACACATCATTTCTGCTAATAATTTTGATATTCTTGATGAAATCAATAAAGCCCAGGTTCATATTCCTAGGAGATTTAAGGTGCCAGAAGGACGTCTGTACACTGCTCCACATTTTTGCCACAAAATCCTTGAGCGGGGGCATTCTTCGAGATCTGCAGGGCAGCCTGGCTTCAAGAGAACACTAGACCATATCAAACGGGCTTTCTGGTGGCCCAAAATGAACAAGGACATTTTTTATTCACAAGAGCTTGCCCAGTATGTGCTCAGAGCAAGTCCGCCCGACACAAACCTTCTGGTCTCCTCCTTCCCCTTCCCGTTCTGGAGCAGCCTTGGTAGCATATTTCCATGGACTTTATTGTAGAACTTTCCAATTCTCACGGGAGAAATACGATCCTCGTGGTAGTGGACAGGTTTTCTAAGCACACACATTTTATACCCCTCAAGGCTCTTCCCAATTCAGCCACCTTGGCTGACATTTTTTCTAAAGAAATTTTCAGGTTACATGGCGTGCCACTTTCCATTGTTTCTGACAGAGGTACTCAATTTATCTCAAAATTTTGGCGAGCATTCTCACAAAGACTTGGCATTTCCCTTCTCTTCTCCTCGGGTTATCATCCGCAGACCAACGGCCAGACAGAAAGAATTAATCAGACCTTGGAGCAATATCTCAGATGCTTTGTATCAGAATCTCAAGACAATTGGGTGGACATATACCCTGGGCAGAGTTCGCTATTAATTCACTGAAGAATGAGTCCACGCAAGAGTCGCCTTTTTTCATTAACTATGGTTATCATCCCAGCAGTCTTCCCCTCTCCTCCCTCCTGTCTGGTGTTCCTGCAGCAGACACTCACGTCTACAATCTACAGAATTCTTGGAAAAAGATTCAAAGAGCCTTGCAAGGGTCCATCCAAAAACAAAAGACGAAAGCAGATTGGCAACGTCAGGTGGGCCCAGTATACAAATCTGGAGACAGGGTTTGGCTCTCCTCAAGAAATATCAAACTCAAAACTCCTTCTCAGAAGCTGGCTCCTAGATTTTTGGGTCCCTGCAAGGTCCTCGAACGGATTAACCGGTGGCATATCGACCTTCGCTTCCTCCCACCATGAAGATACCCTCTGTGTTTCACGTATCCCTCCTGAAACCCTTTGTCCAAAATGTACACTTTCCAGACCGTCCTCGGAGACCTAGTCCTGTCACCATAAAGGACAACAGGAGTACGAAGTCCAGTCCATTCTTGATTCGCGTTGGACCAGGGGCAGGTTCCAATTCCTCGTGCATTGGAAAGGATATAGCCCAGAGGAACGCTCATGGGTACCTTGTCATCATATCCACGCTCCAGCTCTTCTCAACCAATTTTGTCGGAAATTTCCTCACAAGCCTTGGTAGGATCATCCGGAGCCCGATCCTCAAGAGGGGGGGGGGTACTGTAACGGATCAGGGGACACGCGCTTCTCATCGGGTCCCCGCCACCTCCGGTCCCACGGTGGCTCCCTGCCCCGTTGCCCCTCTCCCTCAACAACTTACCTCCTCCACGCCAGGCCGTTCCTCCGTGGCGCACGCCGCATCTGAGTGCATGCGATCAGGGCGCGCACAGCAGCCTTACAGAAGGCGCACGCACTCGATCCTCTTACCTGCCCTCCCGTGCTGCTGGCTCCTCCCCTCATCGGCTGCAGGCTATTACCAGGTATCACTCCCCTGTCTCCCTTCCTGCTTACCTGGACCTATCACTGCAGCCACTCAGCCAAGCCTCCGCTCCACCCCTTGCTACCATTGGTTCTCCGCCCTTTATAACAACAGTCTGCCCTTTCCGTTGTCATTTAGCATAGCTTCTCTGTGGCTCCTGTGTGCAGTGACTTGTGCTTAGCTCTCTGTTTCAGCTCCTTGTTCCTGACCCTGCCTCTATTTGGATTTCCCTGGATTGATCTCGGCTTGGCTTGACTGCGTGTACCTCTCTACCCCTGGACTCTGCTTTGGAACTCACTATGCTGCTTTCTCCTGCCCCTGCCCCTTGGCTCTTGGACATTTACCAGTCTACTTATGGCACCCCGGACTCTGCAAGTATATCGTTAACCCTTTTCTCACCAGGCCCGGCAATGCAACTTACCACACTCCGGGCACGCCCTCGCTGCTGTGGGTGCGTGTTATACCCTTACCCACCTCAGTACTGGGGACTGGCCAGGTCTGCAGGCATACAGGTGTTACAGGTATCAACTGGGTTAAGGCACCACCGGAGTAAGTTCGGTAGCCGTTTCTCATTGTTTTACACTCTATATCTCTTTAACTAATTCACCTTTTTTGACCCCTCCAATTCAAGATCCCCAGACTTGAATCCCATCGAATTGGTATGGCATCAGTTGAATGATTATATCAGAAAAGTGGTGGAACCGTCCAAAAAGGATAAATTAGCAGAAGGAATAATGAGTTTCTGGAACAACAAACTCACCGTACAAAGATGCAATAAATATATCGCTCGTCTTGCGACCGTGTTGCCTATTCTTTTACAGCGTAATGGGCAGGCCACAGGAAAATAGTAAGGTACTGTACTGTTGTTTGGTAAGTACAGGTACAGTAAGTATGATACAGGTAAGTATGGCACTCAAAATAACAGTTTTATGTCAGCCCTTCCTCTCCACTTTCTACTGTACAGTATATACAGTTTTAAATCCAGTACAGGATATGTCTAACCTACAGTAGTATAGTTATAGTTATACAGTATATAGTTACAGTACAGTATACTGTATACAGTTTAGTATAAAAATACATGAAAATACAGAGAGCAAACTTAAATCCTCACATATTGTATATAACTGTATAAATAAGTGACTTACAGTACTGCGGCCTACAGTAGTTTTACAGTTATACAGTAGTTATACAGTTATACTGTATATAGTTTGTTCAATATAGTGATATACGCAATGCCCTAAATTCACTTCACTGCACTATTTTTTTCTTTTCAGAGCTGCAGCTGTGCAGGAAGGGGGGGGGGGCATGTGTAAAAGTATTGTACTGTGTTTATACTGGAGCAACCATCACTAATTTACACAAACCCCCACCTCTCTCAATGACGAAAGAACTACAGCCATTACGAATAAGATAAAATCAAGAATGTAAATGTGGAAGAAGAGGTAACCTACTGTATTTTTGTATTATTATTTTTTCATTATTATCCTGTACAAATAAAATTGTACAAATAAATACTTTAGCCTTTTGTGTGTATGCTGGGGGGGTGGGGGGAGAGGGGAGAGGGCGGTATGCACGATTATTAGTTCAAAGAAATCTTTTGAACAGGTCACCATATGTTTTGAACCCCACACCCCCAAATAAAAATTACAGTATGCCACCCACCACATCAAGTACAGTTTACATGACTAGTGTAGAACTAAAAAGCTAGTGATTGATTCTAAGAATAGCAAAAATTGTTATGCAGGCCTATGTCGAGAGAAAAAAAAAAGGGGTCAATTTTTTTTTCTGACTTGAAATTCACATTGAATGAGAAGTCATTCTCGCCAAAGCCCAAATGTGATGAGAATCGCCAAATGTACTGTAATGACACGCATATGCATTTCAACAAGGTTTTCCAATGAGACATACACGCATGCGCCTAAGGCATGACACACATGTGCATTTCAACAAGGTTCCAATGAGACAAATGTACATGCGCATAAAATAAAAACAGTATGAAAAGAAGAGCAAGCCTAGCAAAAGTATTGAATAATAAATAATACATATAGAAATGTGATGACACGCATATGCGTTTCAACAAGCTTCCATTTAGACATACTGTACACACGAGCGGAAAAAATATTTAACATTCGGAAGAAGCGACAATGTATTTTTGTATTACTTCTTTTCTCTTTATTATCCTGTATATAAATACAAAAATAGACATAAACCTGGCGCATGTGTAAATACAGTGAAATAATGTGAAATGATATTAAAGTCCAGGGGACGAAGTGACGTTCCCCGTCACGAAACGCGTAGGGAGGAGCCGAAGAGGTACTGCCCCACACACTCAAGCTGCTAGTCATTGAAGAGGAGACGGTGACGTCATCCAAACCGCGCCGGAATCCCGCGAGGTACACGCGGCACCGAGGAGGACATTCAAAGACTGAGTGCGGCGTTTGGGTTGTTCTGGGTCGGGCACTTCTTTGTTTTTACACTCACCGTCTTTTGTGAGTATTTTATTTGTTTTAGGTAGGCGTCATTAAAGTTTTTTATTACTGCGCAATCCTTTGCCCTCTTTTGTCCCCACTGGAGGAAATAAGAGGCTGAAGGAATCCTGAATCTGATCCAGGAAACTACGTTCCTGAAAGGGAGACCTGCCTGACGTCCACGGAAGCGGAGGATACCACGAGGGGTTCGTGTTACATCAGAGGCGACCGGGACTCAGAAGGCTCCAAGTACAGATTCTCTCCCCTGCATGCATCCTATCTACTTCTAGTAATTAGGCATCTCATTGAGCTTTGATCATAAGGGCACATTTGGCAACTAGATATACTGCGCAATGTCCTGTTTCTCTGCTTTATGTCATACATCTGCAGGTTGAATATATCATGAGGAGGACTGTTTACTCTTTGCTCTGTGAACTGTGATTTTGATACCATCTATCACCAGATGACCACTCAGGATTGGGAACAATAGTCTGTATATTTGGACTTTAATATCATTTCACATTATTTCACTGTATTTACACATGCGCCAGGTTTATGTCTATTTTTGTATTTATATTCTTATTTTGAGGTTTATTTTGGGATATCCCTCAGTAGATTACCAGGCTGCTTTAGTTGTGCACTGCACTAATTAATTCACATATGCACTGCATAGTTTTAATTTAGGTATAGCGCTTGTCACAGTATATTTTGTATTTTTATTATTATCCTGTATACTGTATGTGTCAACATATTTTTAATCTGTGTATGGCTAAGGAGCCTTAGAAAGGACTTCTTTCCCATGTACACTATACAGTATGAACTCGTAACGTTAATCTTCAAATTACAATTACACACACACTTGCTGAACACTGAACTTTACGGCAATAAAAGACAGGTTGAATGGCTATTAGATTTTTAAAACAACAACTCGCAATCGCCCACTTGAGTTTCTCGACAGTTTTACAGCCCGCACTAAAATGCAATTTTCTGCACCCGATAGAAACCCGAGTCAACACGCGTCTAAGGCGGTACGGTTGGAAAACATCACGCGCCATGACATGGGTATTCCGATGTATACACCACGTGAAGTTTTCGAATAATGGCAGCTGCTGCTGTAAAATTGATAAACATGTGGCTTTTGTGAATTTCTTGTGTTCTCGTAGAAGTAAAGGTATTCTTAGAATTCATGTTGATGTAGATCTTACATGTATTGCATTTAAAGGTCCCTTTAGGGAGATCTGATCTAGTCTGTACTTCTGATGTAAAAAACTAGGGGAAAGGGAATTAGTCACTCTTTTGTCCTTTTAAAGACCATATTAGGGCCCAAAGAAATAGACAGTTTTAGGACTAGATCAAGGGATAACACTCCCCAGTGTTTCCTGAAGATAGATCTAACTTTGTTCAGCTTGTGAACTGTAACGTGTAATGAATAACGGAGTATCATTTTTTAAGGGCTTTTTTGGAGAACGTTTTAACAGGCTCAACCTGTCCATATGGGAAACTTCCTGTAATGATTTGTCTAAATTTCTTTTGTTGTAACCCCTTTTCAGGAATCTATCATAAATATCCCTTGATTGTGTTACAATATCATCCACACTGGAACAGTTGTGTCTCACACGCATAAACTGTCCCTTCGGTATACCCTTAAGTAGGGCCTTAAGGTGGCAGCTGCTCATCCTAAAAAAAGTGTTCCAAGAGTTTTGTTTATGATAATTATCGGTTTGAATTTTTAATATAGTATCAATATATAAATTAAATCAAGAAAGTGAATATGTTGATAATTAAATGTTTAAGTGAAGTGAAGGTTATAATCATTATGTTTAAGTGTCTCAATAAAGCATAAAAGTGTGGAAACATCACCCTCCCAAATGAAAAGAAGTTAATCTATACTGTAAACCGCCTATAGAACAGAATGTGTTCCCTATGTTTGTTCCTATATCCAAACACGTGGAAAGACTCCAACCACCCTATGAAGATGTTGGCGTAGGAGGGCGCAAAACGTATTCCCATCACCGTTTCACGTGTTTGGAGATAGTGAGCCCCATCAAACAAAAATAAATTGTGAGTGAGAAGAAAGTGGATGGAATCCAAAATAAACATGATATGTGCTGGTGATAAGTCAGAATGTGACAAAAAATGACGAGCAGCTGCCAAACCCTGCTGGTGTAAAATTACCATATATAAAGAGGTAATATTGAGTGTAACCCAAATCAGGTTACGCTTCCAGTTGTTGATTCCCTCAATCTGCTTCAGAAAATCACTACTATCAAGAATGTACGAGGGCAATAGCCGCACCAAAGGTTGGAGGAAGTAGTCCACGTACTGTTAAACACTATCTCCCAAAGATTCAATGCCGAATATAATAGATCTCCCTGGAGGGGAGATCAGCGTCTTATGAATCTTTGGGGCATGGTGAAACACGGCCGTGGTAGGGGTTTCATTGTATAGGTAATCAAGATCATTATCATTAAGGGCCCCTAACACTGATCCCTCATCAAGTGATCAGTCTCATCAAGAAGCTCCCTAAGTTCTCAGTGGAACCTTAATGTGGGGTCCATACGCAGTGCAGCATAGGAACAGGTATCACCCAGTTGGCGCAAGGCTTCCCTGTGATAGTCATCACTGTGCTGCACTACGACTGCCCCTCCCTTATCTGCATTTTTAATCACTAGGAATGTGTTAATTTTAAGATCCCGTAGGGCCAGAATTTCACCCTGTGTAAGGTTCCCTGCTCTCGGCCTATGAGGTACAGTAGAGACTGCGACTATTCTAAGACAAACCAGTGGCAATCAACAAAAAGACCCAGGAATAGCCTGAATACATGCCTTAAATGTGCCTTAAACTAGCCCAGCATTTCTGCATTGATTAATGGCCTATCAGATTAACAGCGGTGGTCCCTGGCAGTCCCATTCCAACTGAATTGGAATTGACCCCTGCTGTGTTAATCCTACGGGTCGTTAGTCAATGCAGAAATGCATTAAACGTGCCTCAAACTAGCCCAGAACATATCCACCACATACCCTGAATGTAACCCGGCTAGTCTAAAGCAAGCGTTAGGATAATCGTGGCCTCGTCTGTAGATCAAAATGGAATATCTTATGTAAAAGCATGAGATCTCTTTCGACTAAACTTTCAAATGTGGACAAGAATGTGCCCTTCATGAAAACCGGAAAAAATGTGATTTATATTTAAGACCTAAATCCTTTCTGCCTAGGAATCTGTCTGGATCAACATCTTGGGTCTGATCATCCCTAATTCCGCTAGGTCCTGGAGGGCACAGTTATCTCTGAAAGAGAATTGATTAGTTACATTAGTATGCTGTTCACCATCAATATAATCTGTAAGAGAGTAACTGTTAGATAGCGTCTCCTCACGATTCCTATAGAAATTTTTAAGAGTACATTTTTTTAATTTATGAAGATCCAGTACTGTATCAAATACTTGAATTTTAACATCTGGGGAAACCTTCAAGCCCGTAGTAAGCTTTGACATTTCTTCATTGTTTAATTCGACCTTAGAAATATTAATAATATTAATAATCCCAGAATTCTCTCTTAAAAGTTCTTTGTCTGTTTCATCGGCGCCGCCTTGCTTCGATCTCTTGTTCCCAGTCGCGGGATGATGACTTCATTCCTGGCAATGAATGGTGCCAAAAGGTAACTATAGAGATGTGTGTTTTATGCTTGTACCCTAAACCTTGATAAAGTGCTTGCACACGAAACGCGCAGGTATGTGTTTTCACCCTCATCCATTGTGAACTAACACAATACATTTATTTCTGTTTGGAGTTGCCTTGGAATGTCTAATTTGTAATTCTTGGACTCTGGCTGTGCTCCTGTATCAATATACACTTTCCTGTGTGCTCCTGTGTGGTTCATTAATGCGTTCTTCATTCGAGGACTCTGATAGTTCTTCTAAAAACCCTCTAATTTCTTTGTCATATTGCCCTCAATGCACAGGCAGCACCCCTTTGTCACAGTCTAGTGCCAAATGGGCACAATAACTACACAGTAAAATGTTCAGAAGACTATAACTTACCTGTTGAGTGGTGCTACTCTTCACTATTCCATTGTACATTTATTTGCACCAATGTGTAAACTCCTGAATATTGTATTTTAATCTGGTTATTTATTGATGCTTAGGGAATTTACCCACTTTAGATGTATGGATATAGTCTCCCCTAACTCAATGGGGGTGATGAATCAAGGCATATTTGAAGACAAATGTACACGCAGTGCATCATTTTTTTGTATCAAACTTTTTTATTGGCATCAACACTTACAGACATTGGTACAATATAGTCATCGGCACATGACTGCATGATTTCAGTTGGTTCAATTTGGTGTTGGCCAATAGGGCTTTCTAATTCGGGATGAGGGTGGGGGGGAGAGATAAGGGGGGGCAAGGGGAGAGGGGAGGGGTAGACAAACAGAGGGGAAAAGGGGGGGTGGGAAGGGGGAGGGCTGGAGTGGAAGGGGTGAGGCATGGGAGTAGGTGGGTCTCCGTGGGTCTCTGTCTCCTCCACCATCCACACTATGAACTAATCCCTTCTGGCCTAATGCAGGACTAGGCCCTGTGGTCCTATCCAGGGATCCCAAGTATTCCAAAACTGCGGCATTTTTTTGTGGAGCATGGCTGTGAGCTTCTCCATAGACATTACTTTGTCTATCCTCCTAATTACCGTGTTTATCTTGCGGGGGCTTTAGTCTGCTTCCAGGCTGCCGCAAATGAGCATCTAGGCGCAGTCAGGATCGATGAGACCAATATACTCATCGGCGGGGGCAGGTCATCAAAGCATTTGCTCAGCACCAGGGCCAGCAGTTCCAGGGGGAAGAGAATCCCTGTGGTCTTGTGGAGCAACGTCTGGATCTTCGCTCAGAACCTCTGGATCTCTGGACATGACCACCAAATATGGGCCATGTTTCCCTTTTGACCACATCCCCTCTAGCACAGGTCAGGTGTGCCGGCGAAGATTGGCTCAGTCTAGCCGGGGTCAGGTACCACTGGAATAGAATTTTGTAGATATTCTCTTTTGTTACTGTGCAGATTGAGGTTTTTGCAGCAATCTCCCAGATGTCCTCCCACTCGTCCCTCTCTATTTGTATATTAAGGTCCTCGGACCATTTTTGCATATAATGGTGGGTCGGGGGGTCTGATGTTGACTCTATCCCCCTATAGATCTTGGATATCAGTCCTCTTTGGTAACTGCCTTTACGGCATAGGGTTTCGAATCTAGTGGGTGGGGGGAATTTGGAGTTTTGGGAGAGTGAAAGCAGGAAGTGCCTGATTTGTAAGAACATAAACAAGTGAAGGTTTTGTGATTGATATTTGTCTTGTAGTTTTTGGAAGGATAGAATCTCTCCATTCTTCAGCAGATCGGCAACCAGTCTTATACCAAGACCCTGAAATTGGTCAAATTATTTTTTAGAACACCTGGGCGGGAAGTTCAGGTTTCTAAAGATAGGGGTGAGTTGATACGGGTAGCTAGCAGGCCATATTTCCCTTTGTTTTTGAGCCATACGTCCCACGTGTATCTCATTGCTCCTAGCTCAAACCTCCGCGGTCCTCCTTCCCTTCCTCCCTGGGACCATAGTACAACCTGAAGTGTGTATGGAGCTGCATAGTGTGATTCTATCTCAAGCCAGCAGGTGGAGGCCGGGTCGTAATTCCAAACTAAAGCCTGCTTCAGCTGAGCTGCGAGATAATACCTGACCACATTGGGTACCCCCAGACCCCCCCTCATTTTTGGTGAGAGCATAACCGATCTGGGGACCCTCGGTCTTCTATCATTCCAGATGAATTGGAACATAAGGGCCTGGATGTTTTTCAGAGCTGTTAGTGGGACGGTTACGGGGAGTTTTTGGAAGAAATAAAGTAGCCTTGGAAGGACATTCATTTTGATCGAGACTATTCTTCCAAACCATGATATTTGGAGTTTTTTTCCAAGACTCTAAGTCTTTTTTATCTGGTCAAACAAAGGGGGATAGTTATATTGATAGAGGGACCTGTGAGAGTTCGAGATTCTCACTCCGAGGTATTTGATATGGGTGGTACTCCACTTATATTTGTAATTAGATTCTAGGAGATCCACATTGTACTTGGGAGGGATATATTGAGAGCTTCTGACTTGTCTATGTTTACTTTATAGTCAGAGACTGTACCAAACTGGTGCAGTAACCATTGTAGATTAGGGAGGGAGATATGGGGGTCAGCGAGGGTCAAGATCACATCGTCAGCAAATAGGGAAATTTTGTATTCTTTTTTGGGGACCCTGATCCCCTTGATGCTTTCTTCCTCTCTTATTTTGGCCGCTAGGGGTTCAATTTTTAGGGCAAATAGTAACGGGGAAAGCGGGCATCCCTGTCTGGTCCCATTTCTAATTGCAATTGGGTCCGACAGACCACCTGAGATTTTTACGTATGCTGTGGGGTTTTGATAGAGGGCTCTAATCCCCTCTAGGTAGGGACAGCAAAAAAACAAACTTCAGCATTGTTTAGTCTAGGAAGGACCATTTGATTCTGTCGAACGCTTTTTCTGCGTCGAGGCTCAGAATCATTGCTTTGGTACCTGTGAGATGCACGTGGTCGATAATATCAACAATTTTGCGGGTGTTGTCAGAGGCCTGTCTACCTGACACAAAACCTACTTGATCTGCATGAATGAGTCGGGGGAGAATTGGGTTGAGCCTGTTTGCCAGGATCTTGCTGTAGATTTTGAGATCGGAATTTAGTAGGGATATTGGCCTATAGTTGCCGCAGAGGAGTGGGTCTCTACCCTCCTTGTGAATTATAGCTAGATTTGCTGCAGTAATTATACAGCGTCATTGGTCATTGTTTCAGAGTGATCCTCTCATAGCTCATGTCCTTAAGACCCACCTCTATTCTCCTATAAGAGAGGGAAGAACCTTCATGACCAATTGGTCAGGGCTGACATTGGCGGCAAAAGTGTCAAACAAACCTTCCTTGGTACCCCCAAAGTTGGCTGTTATAGGTGTTACAGTTGCAATCAATGCAACAGTATCATAGAAGGCCCTACATTCAAACATCCCTTGTCCGGCAGATCCTATGCGATCAAAGAATACTATACGTGTCTGTCGAAAGAAACGTGGTATACCTTAATAAATGTCTGTGTGTCATGGGTTATGTGGGGGAGACCACCCAGAAAATAAAGGATAGGATTGGACAGCACAAAGCGGCCATACGCAGATGTGACCCGGATGCTCCGGTAGCACACCATTTCACACATTCTGGGCACAACGTGAGTCAATTGAGGTACCAGATTATCGACGGGATGAGATTTGGCTGACGTGGTGGCAATCTGCAGAAATCACTGTTCAAGAAGGAATCTAGATGGATTTGCACTCTCGGTACCTTGACTCCGTTGGGCATGAACAAGGATCTCAATATGGGCTGCTATCTGTAGTCAGCCTTTGCCCAGGTACTTGCCCTCTGTGTGGTAAATGTGCGTTTATTACGATCTCCATATTATCTCCGATACGGTCTGGTGCTTGTCCTACTCTATTGCTCTACACTCTGAGGTATGTGATTACACGGTTGGGCTCTGCGTCCTGGTGCTGATGCAGGGTGATCCATCCTTTATGTGAGGGGTAAGTCTCCTTCACCTCTAACCTGGCCCTCCTTGTAGTATGGTTCTCCACTCCATATTTGTGCTGATCTACGTCTGATTCGTTTCCAGCTCGCTTATATATGATTTATCATTAGCATTTATTACCATGTACAATATTATTAGAATTGCTTGGTTTCTACTGATTTTATTTAGGTATTCCTTATATGCATGCTTATCTTATCATATTATATATACTGTATACACATTAATTATGTTCTTGTTGTTGTGCTTTACTATGTTTATTTATAGGTAATTGGCATCTGCCTCCTTTTGGGGGGAGCAATAGTGACCCTCCCCTGGTTCTGTCTGTGTGACCTGACCCTTGCAGCCTGCATTCAGTGTTGACATCACTCTGACACTGCTTTACATATGCAGTCCTGGACTTGGAGAAGATATACTACCCATTTGGAGCTCTATGCAGACACTACAACACTGTGTTGCATCTCTCCTGCCTACTGCGCATGCGCAGGACTCTCCGTTTTTGTTTGTATTGACTTTTTCATGTTGGCATGCAGTGCGCATGCGCGCGCACACCGGAGTGATTTTCGGAATCCTCCTGAAGAGAGGATGACATCACGTGTCCTGTAGCAGAGCCCACAGCTGATATCCATGTCAGGATTGCACCCGTGACGCTGACGGATGACGTAATCTTCCCTTTAATACCAACGTGGCAGACACAGCTTCACACAGATGCCCCCCAGCTTCTGACAGGAGCAGGATTGCTGAGTTTCACTAGACTGCTTGTGGTTTGCATTTTTGCCTCACATCATTTATCCTGCTCCTTCTGATTTTGCTATATACTCATCATTTTGGTTGTTCACTAATACCCGATTGAACTGTTTGTGAGGGGGTTATTCAGTCTCTTTGTGGGACTTGATGTTTTTATTGTGGGTCTGAGGAACAGGGAAGTACCCCTCTGTTCCATTGAAGAGAGGGGGAACGGGCCTGACGAAGGGGTGTTTCCCGAAACGTTGCCCCCCTGCTGCTTCCCCATTGTTTATACCCACCTATGTGTTGTCTTGACCCCATTGTATTTGTACCCTATTCGCCACCCTCTCCACCTTCATTATTCCTTCTGTTTTTGCCTGTTATATGTTTTATTATTGCATGTTATCATTTTTTTTTCCAACTTAAATTTTTATTGGAGTTACAAGTGCAAACATTGTTTCACAACCCATTGTATCACATCCAATTACAGAAATGCACACTTTTGTTCACCACCAACACTATCCAACAGACGACATCACAAACAAGACGAGACGAAACAGACAAGGGAACCAGCGTGGGGAGGGGGGGGCGAGGGGGGAGAGGGAAGGGAGGGAGGAGGCGAGGGGCTCGGAGGCTTCAAGCTTCTTTGTTCGTTGCTGTCTTTGTGCCGCCTTGGCAGGTGCTTACTGGGTTAGCTTTCTGGGGCAAGGCCTGCCTTTGTGTCCTCGTTCCTACTCTCAACCCCTGGGGCTGTCTGCTACCAGTACGTCGCTACGTCGTGTTGCGTATCCGACCTTCAAAGAGAATGCATCTAATCTTATTAATGCAAAATCGTGGCGGCATCCACCCCTGGGATGTCTAACTGGGCCAACCACTTTTGATTTCGAATTGTTCTGAGGGGAGACCCTGGTGTCTCACTCTTGCTGTAGGGTTCTTGTATAGCGCTAGGATGGCCTGCAGGAGGCGTCCCTCAAAGCCAAACGCTCTCAATGTTTCTGTTAGGTAGGGCCAATCTATCCTATCGAAGGCTTTCTCAGCGTCCAGACTTAACACCATGGATTGTATGTTTTTCTTTTGGGCCAGATCAATCAGGTCAATAATTCTCCTGGTGTTATCTGCCGCTTGCCTACCTCCGATAAACCCCACCTGATCCATATGTATTAACCCTGGAAGGACACTACCCACCCTGTTGGCTATAAGTTTGGAGTATATTTTAATGTCCAAATTAATCAGTGAAATCGGCCGGTAGCTCTTACAGTCTGCCGGGTCCTTTCTGGGTTTGTGGATCACAGAGATTGAGGCTTGTAGCATTTGTGCTGGGAATGAGGCCCCTGCTAGAATTTCGTTGAATAGCTTTAACATGTGGGGGGCTAGTATCTTAATATACTTCCTGTAATATAAGTTTGAGAAGCCATCCGGCCCTGGAGCTTTGGCAGGTTTTAGTGCTTTGATGACCCCAGAGAGCTCCTCCACCATGAAATCCGATTGGAGTGCCTCCCTTTCACTTCTCTCCAAAATCGGTAGGTTCGCCTCTTTTAGGAAGGTCTTTAACGACTCTCTTGTTTTCGGATTATGGGACACCTTATCTCCATTGTATAGTTTTTCATAATACTTTTTGAACTCCTCTACAATTTTCCCAGGAATGGAGGTTAGGTCGCCTTTGTGGTTTCGAATTGCGTGAATGTGGTAATTTGGAAGCTTATTTTTTAGCTTATTGGCAAGTAGTGTGTCAGGCTTGTTTGCTTTTTCATAAAATTTTCGCTGAGACCAGTCCATTTCCTTCTCAGCCTGGGCAGAAAGGAGGAGATTAAGTTTAGTTTTGGTGTCTAATACCTGTTTCAGTGTGTGGTCACTCTTGTTAATTTTGTGTAGGGAAGAGAACTCCGCTAGCTGTTTTTCTAGCTCCTGGATCTTATTATCTCTTTCCCTTTTCCTTGTAGCGGCCAGATTCATTAGTACCCCCTGAGGGTAGCCTTATGGGCCTCCCACAGCATGGAGTGTGCTGCCACACTCCCCTCATTCTCCTCGAAATATTGTTTGAGTTTATCCCCTATTTCCAGCTGCATGGCTGGGATTTTCAGCAAGATCTCATTCAATTTCCAATTCGCTCCAGGTCTGTCTAGCAGTATTAGTGTGCATCGCAGCTCTATTGATGCATGGTGAGACCATGAAATATCATGGATCTCGGAACGAGAGACCCCGGGGACCATTCTATTGGATACAAGGAAGTAATCTATCCTGCTATAGCTGTTATGTGGGTGTGAGTAGAAGGTGTATTCTCTCATTCCCTGATGTTGTTCCCTCCATATGTCGAGTAGTTGGCAGTCTCTTAGTCCATTTTTAATTGTTAGTACGTCATGTTTATGTGTTGCGTTAGTGGTCGAGCATTTGTCTAGGTCCTCATTCAGTGCCCTATTCAGATCTCCTGCTACGATAATATTCCCTTTTGCCACTTTGCTAAGTTTCCCGAAGAATTTGTCAAAGAAGTCTGTGGCCTTTTCGTTAGGGGCGTATAGTGTTGCTAGTGTGATAGGGAATCCTCGTATTGCTCCCCGTATGATGAGGAACCTACCCTCCCTGTCAGTAAATGTCTTATTGGGGACGAATGGTATACGATTATGGATTAATATAGCCACCCCTCTTTTTTTAACCTTTGCGGAGGATAGGAGGTGTACCCTATAATCTTTATCAAGGAACTTGGGACAGTTGCCCTGTGAGAAGTGTGTTTCTTGCAAAAATAAGATTTCTGCCCCCTTACGTTTATAATCCCTGAATGCGACTCTACGCTTTGTCGGACTGTTGAATCCTTTGACATTGTGGGATATTAGCCTGAGTTCCTTACTCATTAAAGCACGTGGGTCGTCGTGTCGGTCGTATTCTTTTTCTATCCGGCGCGGCGGATCCATCTCTGGAGCCTCTTTTCTTCCTTGTATCACGGCTCATCTCCCTCTCACCTAGGGAAACAAAGGAGGGGGGGGCACACAAAAGGGGAAACCGGGGGGTACAGAGACAACACACAACATAATCTGAAACATAACAATTCTCAACGTCTTGACGAGGTAACCCTCTCATCGAGGTCATTGCCTTTGGGTACCCAAACTCCCTTCCAGCAGTCCGGGATTAACTTGGGGTGGGTGCCGCCCTCCCCCAGAGTCCTGACCCAAAGGGCTTCACTAGGGCCCAGGAGAACCACCCTCCTCCCCCCTAGCGTATGGCCCATGCAGACTTTGAAGGAGGTCGCCTCCTACTACTCCTGCCTCGCTCGTCCCTTGTTTATCTAAACGAAACCTAACTAACTACTAGTGGCTGCCCCCATAACCCAGATCTCCCAGTGCTATACCAACTCTGGCCCCATTTCCTCCCCTTGTTTTTGTTAATGTTGCACCCTCCTTGCGCACCTACCCGCTCCCTCCGCCGTATACTGTGCGTTCTCGCCCATTCCTTCCATAAGATGTATGCAGGCAGTTTTAGACAGCTTACCCTCTCCTTTCTTCTGTCCAACAGGAAGCCTGGGCATTTTTTGATGTAGGGGATGTGGTTCTAATATTGGTGGTTTGTGTTACATATTAAATGTCATTTCATTTCTTCTTGGCATTATCCCTTTCATTTGTTTTATTATCTACTAGCTGAGAGACCTGGCGTTGCCCGGGATGTAATGTTCCCGCTCCCCTCTCTCTCCTCTCTCCTCCCCCCTCTCTCTGTTTGGAAGTGGGGGGGTGGGGGGGTGGAAGTGGGGGGATGGGGGATGGAAGTGGGGGGGTGGGCGGGTGGAAGTGGGGGGGTGAGGGGGTGGAAGTGGGAGGGTGGAAGTGGGGGGGGGGTGGAAGTGGGGGGGTGGGGGGGTGAAATTGAGGGGGTGGGGGGTGGAATTGGGGGGGTGGAAGTGGGGGGGTGGAAGGGTGGAAGTGGGGGGGTGGAAGTGGTGAAGTGGGGGAGCAACACACACGCGACACCTACCTGTACTTCCGGGCGCCGCGAGGGAGGAAGGGGGTCCTTCTGGGTGCCGCTGTCTAAGGCGCCGCAAGGCAGCCTGCCTTTTCCAGTTGGAGAGGTGGCGGGGAGGGAGAGAGGTGAGTTGGAGCACCGAGGGGGAGAGGTGAGTTGGAGAGAGACCCGGCATTGCCCGTGAGTTAAATTTCCTACTCCCTTCTCTCTCCCTCTTTCTCCGTTCTCCCCAGAGGGGAGGGACGAACAGTGGACAGGAGGGAAGGGGATGAACAGTGGACAGGAGGGGGGGACGAACAGTGGACAGGAGGGTGGGGGGGTGGACAGTAGGGGGGGGGGACAGACAGTGGACAGGAGGGGGGACGGGATGGACAGTGGACAGGAGGGGGGATGGGACGGACAGTGGACAAGAGGGGGGATGGGGACAGTGGACAGGAGGGGGGACGGGGACAGTGGACAGGAGGGGGGATGGGGACAGTGGACAGGAGGGGGGACGGGGACAGTGAACAGGAGGGGGGACGGGGAAGTGGACAGGAGTGGGGGGGGCAGTGGACAGGAGTGGGGGGGCAGTGGACAGGAGTGGGGGGGCAGTGGACACTAGTGGGGGGGGGCAGTGGACAGGAGGGGGGGCAGTGGACAGGAGGGGGGGGCAGTGGACAGGAGGGGGAGGGCAGTGGACAGGAGGGGGGAGCAGTGGACAGGAGGGGGGCAGTGGACAGGAGGGGGGGCAGTGGACAGGAGGCGGGCAGTGGACAGGAGGGGGGGGCAGTGGACAGGATGGGGGGGCAGTGGACAGGAGGGGGGGGGCAGTGGACAGGATGGGGGCAGTGGGTAGGAGGGGGGGGCAGTGGACAGGAGGGGGGCAGTGGACAGGAGGGGAGGGCAGTGGACAGGAGGGGAGGGCAGTGGACAGGAGGGGAGGGCAGTGGACAGGAGGGGGGCAGTGGACAGGAGGGAGGGGCAGTGGACAGGATGGGGGCAGTGGACAGGAGGGGGGGGCAGTGGACAGGAGGGGGGCAGTGGACAGGAGGGGAGGGCAGTGGACAGGAGGGGAGGGCGGTGGACAGGAGGGGAGGGCGGTGGACAGGAGGGGGGGCAGTGGACAGGAGGGGGGGGGGGTCAGTGGGCAGGAGGGGGGGCAGTGGGCATGAGGGGGGGCAGTGGGCATGAGGGGGGGGGCAATGGGCAGGAGGGGGGTGCAGTGGACAGGAGGGGGGGCAGTGGACAGGAGGGGGGGCAGTGGACAGGAGGGGGGGGGGCAGTGGACAGTGTCGCGCACACACACACACACGTGTCTCAGTTCCGTTTGGCGCCGGAGGTGGGGGAGCGACACACATGCGACACCTACCTGTACTTCCGGGCGCCGCCATCTTCTGACTCAGCGCCACGAGGGAGGAAGGGGGTCCTTCCGGCCGCCGCCATCTTAGGCGCCGCGTGGCAGCCTGCCTGTTCCCCCGCCACGGAAGGGGAGAGGTGAGTTGGTAGCGCCGCCCTGGAGGGGGAGAGGTGAGTTGGAGCGCCGCCGGGGAGGGGGAGAGGTGAGTTGGAGAGGTGAGTTGGAGCAGGGAGGGGGAGAGGTGAGTTGGAGCGGGGAGGGGGAGAGGTGAGTTGGAGCGGGGAGGGGGAGAGGTGAGTTGGAGTGAGGAGGGGGAGAGGTGAGTTGGAGCGCTGCTGGGGAGGGGGAGAGGTGAGTTGGAGCACCGCTGGGGAGGGGGAGAGGTGAGTTGGAGCAGGGAGGGGGAGAGGTGAGTTGGAGCGCCGCTGGGGAGGGGGAGAGTTGAGTTGGAGTGGGGAGGGAGGTGAGTTGGAGCGGGGAGGGGAAGAGGTGAGTTGGAGCGCCGCTGGGGAGGGGGAGAGGTGAGTTGGAGCGGGGAGGGGGAGAGGTGAGTTGGAGCGCCACTGGGGAGGGGGAGAGGTGAGTTGGAGCGCCGCTGGGGAGGGGGAGAGGTGAGTTGGAGCGGGGAGTGGGAGAGGTGAGTTGGAGCAGGGAGGGGGAGAGGTGAGTTGGAGTGGGGTGGGGGAGAGGTGAGTTGGATCGGGGAGGGGGAGAGGTGAGTTGGAGCGGGGAGGGGGAGAGGTGAGATGGAGCGGGGAGGGGGAGAGGTGAGTTGGAGCGGGGAGAGGTGAGTTGGAGCGGGGAGGGGGAGAGGTGATTTGGAGCGCCGCTGGGGAGGGGGAGAGGTGAGTAGGAGCGGGGAGGGAGGTGAGTTGGAGCGGGGAGGGGGAGAGGTGAGTTGGAGCGGGGAGGGGGAGACTAGAGTTGGAGCAGGGAGGGGGAGAGGTGAGTTGGAGCGGGGAGGGGGAGAGGTGAGTTGGAGCGCCGCTGGGGAGGGGGAGAGGTAAGTTGGAGAGCCGCTGGGGAGGGGGAGAGGTGAGTTGAAGCGGGGAAGGGGAGAGGTGATTTGGAACGCCGCTGGGGAGGGGGAGAGGTGAGTTGGAGCGCGGAGGGAGGTGAGTTGGAGCGGGGAGGAGGAGAGATGAGTTGAAGCGCCACTGGGGAGGGGAAGAGGTGAGTTGGAGCGGGGAGGGGGAGAGGTGAGTTGGAGCGGGGAGGGGGAGAGGTGAGTTGGAGTGGGGAGGGGGAGAGTTGAGTTGGAGCGCCGCTGGGGAGGGGGAGAGGTGAGTTGGAGCGCCGCTGGGGAGGGGGAGAGGTGAGTTGGAGCGCCGCTGGGGAGGGGGAGAGGTGAGTTGGAGCGGGGAGGGGGAGAGGTGAGTTGGAGTGGGGAGGGGGAGAGGTGAGTTGGAGTGGGGAGGGGGAGAGGTGAGTTGGAGCGCCGCCGGGGAGAGGTAGGTGTGTGTGTGTGTGTGTGTGTGTGTGTGTGTGTGTGTGTGTGTGTGTGTGTGTGTGTGTGTGTGTGTGTGTGTGTGTGTGTGTGTGTGTGTGTGTGTGTGTGTGTGTGTGTGGCGCCGAGCCTATGGGAAGAGAGTGACAGTTGGGTGACGTCACACCCACCAATCTGATTGGCCAGAGGCTGAGGACCAATCAGATTCACCGCAGCTAGTACCAACCATTCGATTTTATATATTAAAGATAGACAGTGTGTGCTGGGCTTTGTGTTATTTATTTCTCTTTCATTCTCTCCTCAGACTCCCCTGTTCTTCTCCAAGGGGACTTCAACTGCCACATTGATGACCCTTCTCTTCTTTGGGCCTCCCGCTTTCTCTCTCTAGCCTCTTCTTTTGGCCTTCAACAGTGGACTGCAGCCAGCACCCACAAAGATGGCCACTACCTAGACCTGGTTTTCACTAAAAACGTTTCTCTCGCCGATTTCTCCATTTCTCCTTTTCCTCTCTCTTACCATCACCTCATCTCATTTTCTCTATCTCACTTCTTCCCCTCTCCATCTAGTCCGCGTTTTTGCAGAAACCTGCGCTCTATTAACCTACTGTACCAGCTTTTGATTCCACGTTACGCTCCTCCCTCTCCTCTCACAGCTCTGCTACAGACCATGGCATCCTGGTCAGGAACTACAACTCTGCATTATCCTCCTCTCTTGATCTAAATGCCCCGCTTTCTCTCTGCCGTCTTCGCCCTTCTAACCCCAGACCCTGGCTAAATTCCCACACATGCATGCTGCGTTCCTCCACTCGTTCCTCTGAACGCCTTTGGAGGAAATCTCATACGCTCGCAGACTTCCTTCACTACAACTTTATGCTGTCCTGTTTCAACTCTGCCCTCTCTCAGGCTCAACAAACCTACTTTTCATCACTAATCAACACACACAAGTCTAACCCATGCCGACTCTTTTCTGTCTTTGACTCTCTACTCACCCCACCCTCGGCTGCCTCCTCTTCTTCCTCCATCTCACCTCAGGACTTTGCTGACTTATTAAGGAAAAGGTAGAATCCATACGTCAGAACATCCCATCCATTGCCTCCTCCCATCCCACACCACTGCCTAACTCTCCTCCTGCCTTTCTTGACTCTTTTTCTGCTATCTCGGAGGAGGATGTGTCACTGCTGATCTCCTCTTCTCCCTCTACCACCTGCCCTCTTGATCCCATTCCTTCCCATCTCCTAAAACCTCTTGCTCCTTCTATAATCAATGCACCTATGCTCACACAGATCTTTAACTCTTCCCTCTACTCTGGTACTTTTCCATCCTCCTTCAAGCATGCAACCGTTATACCTTGCTCAAAAACAACAAGCTTGACCCAACCTGTCCTTCTAATTATCGACCTGTCTCCCTCCTGCCTTTTGCCTCCAAACTCCTTGAACGTCTTGTATTCTCTCGATTGCTACACTTTCTCAACACCTATTCTCTTTTAGACCCTCTACAATCTGGCTTCCGCACTGCTCACTCTACTGAAACAGCCCTCACTAAAATAACCGATGACCTCAATGCTGCCAAAGAGAGAGGTCATTAAACTCTGCTCATATTACTAGACCTCTCTGCAGCATTTGACACCGTAGACCACCCTCTTCTCCTTCACATTCACCATACTCTTGGTATTTGGAACAAAGCTTTATCCTGGATCTCCTCTTACATCTCCCATCGTACTTTCAGTGTCTCTTTTGTTAACACCTCCTCTATCGATCTCTCTGTGGGGGTACCCCAGGGTTCTGTCCTGTGTCCCCTTCTCTTTTCTCTTTTACACACTCTCTCTAGGTGACCTAATCACATCTTTTGGGTTTAAATATCACCTCTATGCTGATGACACACAAATTTACCTTTCAACCCCTGACCTTACACCTGCTATACAGACCAAAGTTTCTGAATGTCTCTCTGGAATATAATCCTGGATGGCCATCCGCCGATTGAAACTTAACATGGCAAAAACAGAGCTCCTTATACTTCCTCCCAAACCTGGCCCTACTACCTCCTTCCACATTACTTTTGGAAATACGATCATTCACCCAGTAGCCCAAGCACGCTGCCTAGGGGTCATACTCGATTCCTCTCTCACATTCTCCTCTCACATTCAAAACATTTCTAAAACTTGACGCTTTTTCCTCCGCAATATAACAAAGATACGCCCTTTCCTCTGTTGCTCGACTGCTAAAACTCTGACTCAGGCCCTCATTCTCACCCGTCTTGATTACTGCAACCTCCTGCTGTCTGGCCTCCCTGCCTCTCACCTGTCGCCCCTACAATCTAACCTAAACGCTGCTGCCAGAATCACTCTACTCTTTCCTAAATCTGTCTCCGCGTCTCCCCTCCTGAAATCCCTCTCCGGGCTTCCGATCAAATCCTGCATCTCACCCTCAATTCTCCTCACTTTTTTTACACTCTTCTGCCCCTCCTTACATCTCAGCCCTAATTTCTCGCTATGCACCATCCCGACTCTTGCGTTCTTCTCAAGGATGTCTTCTTTCTACCCCCTTTGTATCTAAAGCCCTCTCCCGCCTTTAACCTTTCTCACTGACTGCTCCGCACCTCTGGAATGCCCTTCCCCTCAATACCCGACTAGCACCTGCTCTTTCCACCTTTAAGACCCACCTTAAGACACATTTGCTTAACGAAGCATATGAATAGCACTGTGGATAATCCTGGACACATGCTACATAAAGCTTGGCATCCTGCAGACACACACTAGAATTCCCTCCTACTGTCTATACGTTCCCCTACCTACCAATTAGATTGTAAGCTCCACAGAGCAGGGACTCCATTTCCTTAATGTTACTCTTATGTCTGAAGCACTTATTCCCATGACCTGTTATTTATATTATTTGTTATTTATATGATTACAACATGTATTACTACTTTGAAGCGCTATGAATATTTATAGCGCTATATAAATAAAGACATACAATACAATTTTGACTTAGGCACATTTTACATGAAAATAACACATATTGTGTGAACTTGCAGAATAGCATACTATATTATGCACGATACTTAAGTTACAATTATTGCAATTTTATAGCAATTTTAGCTTATAACTCACAACTCACACTCAATTCTCCTCCTCACTTTTAAAGCTTTACACTCTTCTGCCCCGCCTTACATCTCAGCCTTAATTTCTCGCTATGCACCACCCCGAGTCTTGCGTTCTTCTCAAGGATGTCTTCTTTCTACCCCCTTTATATCTAAAGCCAACTCCTGCCTTAAACTTTTTTCACTGACTGCCCCGCACCTCTGGAATGCCCTTCCCCTCAATACCTGACTAGCACCACTCTATCCACCTTTAAGACCCACTTTATGGCACACTTGCTTAAACAAGCATATGAATAGCACTGTGGATAATTCTGGACATATGATACATAAAGCTTGGACCCCTGCAGACGCACTTACCAGAACTCCCTCCTACTGTCTCTGTACGTTCTCCCTACCTACCAATTAGACTGTAAGCTCCTCAGAGCAGGGACTCCTCTTCCTTAATGTTACTTTTATGTTTGAAGCACTTATTCCCATGATATGTTATTTATATTATTTGTTATTTATTTGATTACCACGTGTATTACTACTGTGAAGCGCTATGTACATTAATGGCGCTATATAAATAAAGACATACAATACAATAACTATCACAAGATCAACTATATAGTTACTTCTTATATTGTTTTAACTAAACTTTTGATTTTTTCAATCATGCTTTTCAAGTGCATCCCGTCTGCATGTATGGTTTTCATTATTTGGGGGGAAAAAATGAAATATAAATATGTTTCATAGTTGGAAAAGTATATTTTTATCTAATATTAATTATACATTAGTTTTAATATTTTGAGAGAAATAGGTATGTCATATTTGCATCCCGCATTTTTTCTTAGATAATGCTTATCCGGAGAGCTAGAAACAAGGATTGTAGTTGTAAATTCAATGAATTAGATACTTATCATCTTGATATACTAAGCAACATTTTTCTAAAGCATTGCTTTTACAGTCTCTTTTGACATGTTTACTATTATTCAACTTACATAGTTACATAAACAAATGCAGCTGCCATTATTCGAACATTTTACCTATCCATTTTCGGGTGGTCTGCTGTATTCCACGTGGCATTCACGCCTGTGTTTATCGCAGTTGATTTGTTTGAATTTCATGGATTCTGTTTCTTTGGTGCAATTCTTTGGGTATTCGTGGCAGAAATTAATGAATTGTAAGTACAGTACTGTGCTACTGTGTCAATTTCAGGTGTTTAAAAGCCAGAACAGAAAAATGCCATTTTCTGCACTCGCGTCTTAAGGCGGTAAGGTTGGAAGAAATCATGCGCCATGACATTGATTTTCTGAGGTATACAACGCGTGAAATGTTCGAATAACTGCCGCTGCATCTGTAGTTACATAGTTGATGAGGTTGAAAAATAAATTCCTTCTGAATGATAAAGTCATACAGAAAACGATTACTTGAAGTTATTGCTGCTACAAGCTATTGAATCATAGATACATAGTTACAGTACATAGTAGATGAGGTTGAAAAAAGACTTCCGTCCATCAAGTTCATCCTATGCTAAATTTAGACAACAGATATTTTATCATATATCTATACTTATTGATCCAGATGAAGGCAAACAAAAAAACCCAGAGTCACATCATCCAATGATATCTCATAAGGAGAAAAATAAATTCCTTCCTGACTACAAGAATTGGCAATCCGATTAATCCCTGGATCAACATCCGTCCCATCCTTCCCTCAGCCCACTGAAACCCAGAACTGACTCTAGCATTGGAAAGCAGCAAAACATTTGACAAGAAACAGGCACACCCCTGCTGTTTAGTCTGCACACACTCACTTTGCTCACAACAGCTCCATGCAGCACTGCCTACCTCTGGCACCATGAACCTGCTATGTATCTTAACTTTTTTCTTTCTCCTGGCCTCATGGAGATGTTACTCCCTCTATCTACTACACTGGCGACACACTTTATTCGAGCTCGGCTAGTCCCACGAATTCGGGTATACCCGGGTGTATTGAGGCTTCTTCTTTGTGAAGAAAAAGGATGGGTCACTATGTCCATGTATTGATTACAGAGGTCTTAACAAGATCACTGTCACGGGAGACTTCTGTGGCAGGTAGGATCTCGTGGCCAGTACAGCAGGAGCGTAGTAGGGGTCACAAGCAGAGATTAGAGGCAGGCGGCAGATAGCGAAGTCAGGTAACAAGCAGGGGTCAGAGGCAGGCGGCAGGTAGCGAAGTCAGGTAACAATCAGATGTCGGCAACGAGGAGACTGGAACAGGACAGGTGAGCAGGGACAGGTCTGGGAGCAGGGACTGAGAACGGGAACAAACAGGGACAAGCCAGATAACCAGCAAGGGCCTTACTGCGAACCGACTCAAATACAGGTACAGGAACAGATCAGGATCAGAGGCATGTGCATACACTGGCGACACACTTTATTCGAGCTCGGCTAGTCCCACGAATTCGGGTATACCCGGGTGTATTGAGGTTTGTGACTGTTTTCTGCCTGAGTGCATTGGGTTATTTTCAAGCAAGGGATTGAAGCATTTTATTCCCGCTGGCTGCAATACTGCACAGTATATATATATATACTGCATTACAATTCATGAATTTATGCCATCTGGTAGACACGCGAAGCATTGCAGCCTATTAAATCCTAATCATTATCATTTAACAGATCAGCCGCCCGTCAGCCAGGCATGAACCCAGGCTGGGAAGGCAAACGCAACGGGGCTTGTCAGAGGTGAGGAGCGGCGCATTCCAGGTATCTGCCAGGTACATACTGGGTATTTGCTCAAATAAAGTGTGTCGGTGCAGTACAAACTCCTCCATCTTGGCCCACACCCAACATCACCATACACCATGGACTACTCAAAAGCCTTTCACTATCTACGGAATATTGGTGGAGAACCCTAAAAATCAGCATACCAACCACTGCTCACTCTAATGGCAAACACCACAAATGTACAACTTGCAAACAACTACCCAAATTTCTGCTCATACTATTACTCTCTTTAGCAGGTGATATTGAACCTAACCCAGGTCCTCCCATTTCAAATCTGTCCCATGCCCCTGAGAATTCCACCTTTAAATTCCAAAAAGGGCTATCTGTCGCCCATATAAATATCCGGAGCCTGCTGCCCAAACTGGACGAACTAAGGGCATGGTGCCTTATGCATAAACCCAAAGCCATCGTTCTTACAGAAACATGGCTAACCCATAAAACCCCTGATGCAAATATCGCCATTCAGGGATACTCCATTTTTAGGAGAGATAGGTCCAAGAGAGGAGGAGGGGTGTTATTTTATATTGCAGACACATTACAATTTACACTGTTAAATTGCCCCCCAAGCCCACCCTCTTTTGAAATTCTAGTTGGCAAAATCTGCCTCCCCTTTTCTAAGCCCATCTTGCTCACTGGCATCTACCGCCCCCATAAAGCCCCTCTACAATCCCTGGCTAATATCACCCAGTTTCTTGGCTCCATTTCCTCTCTGAACGAGAAGAGTGAGCTGCTAGTTCTTGGAGATTTCAACTTCAACTGGCTTGACCCTAAAAACCATAAAATCCAGATACAACTCAAGTCACTTAACCTATCACAACTCATTTCCCAACCCACACGGACAAACCTGCAATCGCATAACCATTCCTTGCTAGACTGGATTCTCTCCTCAAACCCCAGCCGAATCCAATCCTCTTGCATCCTTCTTGACATTTTCAGTGACCATGCAATAGGGTACTGTGTAAGGAAATTTAAAACAACCCATTTAAGCCCTAAAGTTCTCCTCACTAGAACATTTAAAAACTTTAACCCACAACAGTTTCTGGATGACCTTACCAACTGCCCATGGCACAGAATCGATTTAATTCCCGACCCTGATTCTGCGCTCGACTATTTCCAATCCGAGTTCTTAAAACCTATCTCACTTCTCCCAATTCTATCCAAAGTCATGGAAAAACGTGTCCACTCCGAATTAAGCGATTACTATACCAAGACAAATTTCCCTAGCCAATTCCAATCTGGCTTTCGTCCCAAACACTCCACCGTAACTACCCTGCTAAAAGTTTGCAATGAAATCCAGTGTGGAATGGAACGGGGACAACTCACTGGTGCAGTATTCCTAGATTTTGCAAAGGCTTGTGATACAGTTGATCATGCTATCCTGCTTAACAAACTCCAGAGCTCTGAAATAGGGAAGCATGCTTTAAACTGGTTTCAGTCCTACCTATCAGGAAGATCCCAACATGTGTCCATCTCAGGCTCTAACTACAACCCCCTGGATATCACCTGTGGTGTCCCGCAAGGCTCTGTTCTGGGGCCCCTACTCTTCTCAGTGTTCATTAATGATCTTCCCACAGCTTGTAAGGAAGCCAAAATACACATGTATGCAGATTACAAAATCCTATATGCACACAGCCATAGCCTCTCTGACCTTCAACACATACTTCAGTCTGACTTTTTCAGACTCCAAAACAGGATTTCCCAAAACAAACTGTTTTTAAACACTGACAAGACTGTAACAATGGTATTTGGGACCAAGACTAAATTTTTAAAGCTTCCAGCGACTGAGCTCCAGATTAGAACCAACGCTAATACCACCCTAACCCCTGTCACTAGTTTTAAATACCTGGGCTTATGGTTTGACTCCCACTTAACATTCGGAATGCACATTGATACCCTGACAACCAAGACCTATGCCAAACTATGGGTACTTTACAGGAACAAGTCCTCCCTAAGTCTCCTGGTCAGAAAGCGTATCGCACAGCAGATGCTAATGTCAATTATTGACTTTGGAGACATAGTATATGGCACGGCACCTCAAACCCACCTTAGCAAACTTGACACCCTCTACAATTCACTTTGTCGTTTTGTTCTCCAATGCAACTACAACACACATCACTGCGAAATGCTCAAAGAACTAGATTGGTCATCACTAGAGTCTAGGCGCAAAGTTCATCTTTCCTGTCTTGCCTTTAAATTCTTTATGGGCAAGCTACCCAGCTATCTGAACAAGCTCCTCACCCCTACCACATGCAGCACTTATCACCTGAGATCAGACTCCAAAAGACTGTTCATGGTCCCAAGGCTCAACAAAGTATCCGGCCGTTCCTCCTTCTCTTACCGTGCACCCCAAAACTGGAACAACCTACCAGAGACTCTCACATCCACCACCAGTTTAAGTTTTTTCTCACATTTGTCTCACATTTTGTCTCACATTTTAATCTGGTCTGTAACTGTTCCATTCGCCCATAATATATATTTTCTTTAACTGTGCATGCAATGTCTTGTATATAATGTATACCCTGTTCATTTATGTAACTGTATTTGTAACCATGTATTATTTGTCCTAACTCTGTGCCCAGGACATACATGAAAACGAGAGGTAACTCTCAATGTATTACTTCCTGGTAAAATATTTTATAAATAAATAAATACATGTATACTTATTTGGTATATCCCTGTATACCTTTCTAAAAAGATCTCCAAACTTTTTTTGAACAAATTTATTGTATCTGCCATAACAGTCTCCATGGGTAATGAATTCCACATTTTAACTGCATTTACTGTAAATAACCCTTTCCTTTGTTGCTGGTGAAATCTCCTTTCCTACGACTTAAAGGGATGCCCCCGAGTCCTTTGTACTGCTGAATAGGTATACAGGGATATACCAAATAAGTATACATGGGAAGGATGTTGATTCAGGGATTAATCCGATTGCCAATTCTTGGAGTCAGGAAGGAATTTATTTTTCTCCTTATGAGATATCATTGGATGATGTGACTCTGGGGTTTTTTGTTTGCCTTCATCTGGATCAATAAGTATAAATATATGATAAAATATCAGTTGTCTAAATTTAGCATAGGTTGAACTTGATGGACGGAATTCTTTTTTCAACCTCATCTACTACGTACTGTAACTATGTATCTATGATTCAATAGCATGTAGAACAACCTTTAGCAGCAATAACTTGAAGTAATCGTTTTCTGTATGACTTTATCATTCAGAAGGAATTTATTTTTCAACCTCATCAACTATGTAACTACAGATGCAGCGGCCGTTATTCAAACATTTCACGCGTTGTATACCTCAGAAAACCCATGTTATGGCGCGTGATTTCTTCCAACCTTACCGCCTTAAGACGCGAGTGCAGAAAATGGCATTTTAGTGTTCTGGCTTTTAAACATCTGAAATTGACACAGTAGAACAGTACTGTACTTGCAATTCATTCATTTCTGCCACGAATACCCAAAGAATTGTACCCAAAAAAACAGAATCCATGAAATTCAAACAAATCAACCGCGATAAACACAGGCGTGGATGCCACGTGGAATACAGCAGACCACCCGAAAATGGATAGGTGAAATGTTCGAATAATGGCAGCTGAATTTGTATATGTAACTATGTAAGTTGAATAATAGTAAACATGTCAAAAGAGACTGTAAAAGCAATGCTTTAGAAAAATGTTGCTTAGCATATCAAGATGATAAGTATCTAATTCATTGTATTAACAACTACAATCCTTGTTTCTAGCTCTCCGGATAAGCATTATCTAAGAAAAAATGGGGGATGCAAATATGACATACCTATTTCTCTCAAAATATAAAAACTAATGTATAATTAATATTAGACAAAAATATAATTTTCCAACTATGTAACATATTTATAATTCATTTTTTCCCCCAAAGAATGAAAACCATACATGCAGACTGGATGCATTTGAAAAGCATGTTTGAAAATATCAAAAGTTTAGTTAAAACAATATAAAAAGTAACTATATTACACTTGTGATAGTTTTAAGTTAAAATTGCTATAAAATGGAAATAATTATAACTTACGTATTGTGCATAATTTAGTATGCTATTCTGCAAGTATGCAATTTGTTCTTTCCATGTAAATTGTCCCTAAATCGAAATTACAATAAATGTATATTTCCTAATAATTAACTAGAAATGTGCATCCTATTGGAAAGATATATCACAGATATCTCAAATGAAGTGATTAATTGTATGATCTATTTAATCCTTATAATATACTTGCATAATGAACTCAGTATATCCAATGGTAAATGAAGATACTTAACTATGTGCTAAACTAAATAAAGAAGAAAAAGAAGCAAAAAATGAAAAAATGTGTTAACTAGGAATGAACATGATTTTTACATGTGTGACTACTATAAGAAGGTGCTGTGTGGTGCAGCCAATTGTACCCACGAGGAAGCCAAAACCTGGTGAAATGCGTAGGGTGAGATACCTATGCCTTGTGAGCACCCGTAGTGGAATACCTACACACCATCCTTACCTGTTTTGCAGCCAAATCAGACCAGTGAGGAGGAAGAGCTTGGCGTGTCTGCCATGGGAGCGGGAGCAGAGATGAGTAGGAGCAGGAGCAGAGTTGGAGTAGAGATTGCTGTACAGTACTGTAAGAGGCCGTGAGGTGGGAAAAGTACCAGAAGAGGTAACTATCCCAGCACAGGATGGACATCGCGATCACGAATCTTGGTGTATGCAGTGGAACACCTAGGAGCAGATCCTTGCTTAACGCAGGGTGGTGTGCAGTGACGGTGAATTCCAGCTCAATAAGCAAAGCCCTGGCGTAAGACTGTGTGAATCCTTGTTATCGGTACAACACTCACACATGCAGCACATGCACTAACATCATTAATGAAGATCATTAGCCAGGATCGGACATAAGAGATTATACAAACTTGAAGAGAGGTAGCACCTAAACACCTCTGAGTGAAACATCTCAAGTTCTCATAACAAAGTACACAGTATCTTTAAGAAGAACTCTAATCAAAGCAAAACTCCAGGCTTCCACATATAACAAAACCAAGTGTGTGACTGTATCCAATCCAGTCTGCAAATACTTTCTCCAAAAAAAGGGGATCATATGCTTTGGGGTTTTATATTTGGGCCATAGTGCCTCGTATTCAATAAATAATAATCCGTTAAAGATCAGGACATTTGGAAATACACTATTCACTTGTATGTCACTTTTTTATATATGCATTAGATGTTAATACAATCGTATAATTTTGTTTTATACTTATGGGGTCTCTCGCGAGCCATGTACTCCCTTGTTGTTGTGACATGTTCTGAGTATTTAACTCTGCAGATATTTCTGCAATACTTATCAATACATAGGTAGAGTGCACATTAAGAGGGATTCTTTCATGTGATACCCATTGGATCTCACATAGTTGATACATTACATTTGGAAAATCAACCATTATATGTATACCGGTATTGCAGTTTTCATGTTTTCCAATAGCCCTGTCTAATAAATTGGATTTATATGTTATATATTTTATGATATTAATTGTGTATTGTGTATTGCGGGTTGATTAAGCTTAATCAAGACATAGGAATAACTCTGTATAAGATACCTTGTTAGGATTCACTCAATTGTACAAATTGTATTTTTAATAAATGTACTGACGCAGCGGCCTTATTCGAACACTTCATGCGTCATGTACATCGGAATCCCGATTTGAAACCGCGGGATGAATTCCAGCCTTCCCGCACTAAGATGCGAGTGCGGCGAGTGCAGAAAAATGAATGTTAGTGTTCTGGCTTTTAAAAACATGAAATTGACACAGTCGCACTGTACTATAAACATTACAATTCATCCATTTTATTGCAAACAAAGAAACAGAATCCATGAAATTCAAACAAAACATCCGCGATAAGCGCGGGTGCCTGGGGCAATTGGCCGCGTTCATGCTGCGTGGGGAACAGCAAAGAACTCAAAATCGGCTCCGTGATGTGTTTAAATAACGGCCGCTGCATCAGTATATGTTTATAACTGCATATCTAATCCTTTAGAAACCTTGGCATACCAGTATAGCTTCAAATTATTCATTAGTACTTCATACATGTGACAGATTGTTTTCCCTTTCACTTTCGTATATTTGATGCAAATGCAAACAGAAAATGGAGCAATGTGTCAATGCAAACTTATTGTTTTACTTTCTTTACATTGATACTTCTCCCCAATGAGTAGTATTTGTGTTTCCTAATGAATAAAATTCTGTTTTTCAGTTCCTATTCAATTTTTGTTGATTGTCTCAAGAATGCTTTAAACAGCTTTGTTTCATAGAAGTGCAGGTACTACTGTACATTGATGGTGGGTGGATGGGGGTTTCACCACCATTGGAACAGTATGATTACTTGAGAGGTTGCCACTTTTGAAAATCATATGTACATTTAGGATTTTTGACTTTTTTCTGCCAGTGCCATAATCCCTACCACTTTCTGGGAATGTTCATATTTTTTTGTGGATGAAGATGATTATGGCATCTGTGGCATGCAGCCTATCTTCTATGATGCTACATATATTTCAGTCCATTTTTTAGGCAAGTCCTGTTGTTAGCTAGAATATTCCAATTTACTCTACACAAGGAAAACACCAGGGTCTATTTTGATCTTATATCCATGTATTGACATGATGATAACTGGGGATGAGATGACAGAAGTATCAGAAATAACTATTTGCATTTTTAACTATTAACCTTTTATTGTTACAACAATAGTAGCAGACTCAGACTCAGCACCATGGATTAGTGTATTTATAAATGTAAAATGATCCCTTGTTATGTCAAACTCCAATAGCCTTACTGATGGCTGAGATAATCAGAGTAGAAAACAGCAGCAGTGATACCATGTTTAGCTTTACCTTTAAGTAGATGTAGATTTGATAATGTAGTCCACCTTTCTGATCACTATTTGCTTGATAATTAGATAATTATTTATATTTGTGTATTCATCCATCATAGTACCAGTTCAAACTTTTACCTTGCTGTCACCCAGTAAATAATGTTGTGTTCTGAATGCCTATTAACGGACTCCATTAATCTTCTGAATTGCAGGGAACTGGACAAACCCAATTTGTAGTAATGTTAAAGACTCCTTTGGATATGAAGTGCAACGAATGGTGGAACAGAAGGTCTATATGAAAAGCAAGTCATTCCTGTGTCTGTGGGTGATTCATGCCATAACAGTATTGATGCAAGTACAGATAGGGAGAATATCAGTATCCATGCTTGAATAATCCTTTTGTGATATTCCTATGCTTTAGTGTTTTTGCATGATGTACTGTATAGTACAATAAAGACGTGACATTTTCATTAAAGGTTAATAACATACTGGCATATCATGCATATTCATACAGATATGGCAGATGGTATTGCACCCGTTAACATATTGAGTCCCGTTAACACTGGTGAATAATTAAACAGTAGTGTTATTGAGTACAGTGGTTAAAGAGATAATACAGGTGGTATTTAATGTGTTATGTTGTGCATTGACTCGAGTCAAAGGGGTTAATATTGTCTGCTAAATACTGTATATATAAAACGAAATCCTATTGCTCTGTAAGGATTTTTCTATTTATAAATCTGGTGCTGTTTTGCACTGTCTGTCCCAGGCTTTTAGCCAATACACACTAACACATAGACATATTTTTTTTTGCAAGTGCACTTATTAACTTCTTTCCTTACATAGCCTGAAATGCATAAAACATGTACCAAAGGACATTGTCATTGCCAGTAACATAGCATTGTTCATTGGTTTTAACTTACATAATACAAAATATTTGCTTTAAAAATATTCACTAATATTGTTTTCACTAAATAAAAATAGTTACCATAGATTTTTTTAAATAAATAAATGTAAGAAATCTTCTAATAAAAAAGGAGCAACAATTTCATTTTCATCTCTTTAAGACACATGACCTATGAAGAAGTTATCACTATATGTAGAAAAAATCAAATGTTGGCAATTGCAGAGAAGGCAATTTCATAGATTTTATGCAGTTTGTTAAAAATGAAATGTTTCCCAAGACAATACTGTATTGAAAAAGAGCGAATAGTATTAGCCATTATTACGCTAATATCTAAGCTATCAAAGATGTACTGCACCGACACACTTTATTCGAGCAAATACCCAGTATGTACCTGGCAGATACCTGGAATGCGCCGCTCCTCACCTCTGACAAGCCCCGTTGCGTTTGCCTTCCCAGCCTGTGTTCATGCCTGGCTGACGGGCGGCTGATCTGTTAAATGATAATGATTAGGATTTAATAGGCTGCAATGCTTTGTGTGTCTACCAGATGGCATAAATTCATGAATTGTAATGCAGTATATATATATATAAACTGTGCAGTATTGCAGCCAGCGGGAATAAAATGCTTCAATCCCTGCTTGAAAATAACCCAATGCACTCGGGCAGAAAACAGTCACAAACCTCAATACACCCGGGTATACCCGAATTTGTGGGACTAGCCGAGCTCGAATAAAGTGTGTCGCCAGTGTATTGAAGCTTTTGGTTGAGTGGTAAAAAATATGACATAACATTAAGGAAAGTTTGTTTGAAACACTCTATTTTTTATTTTGTAGATGTGAGAAACTTCAATAAAGTTTCTTACATTTGACCCCCATGATAGGGAAGGGGAAACTAAATACAAACATACTGTAAATGCAGAATGATACATCCCAATGTAATAATTGGGATATACTGTATGCATCAACACGGTGCAATTTGGTCTAAAACAGAGCAAAAATTGTTAACGGATAAAATTTAAGCCTGTTGCATGTTTGAAGCTTGTTAAGCTTCCTACATTAGTTGCAGAATTTCTATGAACAGAGACTAACACCAACTCAGATCTATCAGATTTACAGTATGTGATGCAGACATACAGGAAAATTACTGTATATGACTTACCGGCATACTTTAGATACATCTCATTTTAATATTGAGATATCTACTTCCCTAACTCCAATAACCAAAATGCTCACTGGCTGAAGTGGATAAAAGTTGGATAAAAGCCTCTTGATGTTGACCTGCTTTTAAAGCAACGCTCAAGTATGAAACACTTTATACAAATGTAGTGAGGCTTACTGCCTCTGTGATCACGGAAGAACTACCCACTAAGATAATTAAGAGGTTACTGTCCATTAGATGGTATTTTAATGGTTGGGCATCAGCCCTTTATTGGATGTTGGTGCCTCTGAGGATCAGGAGGAGGGCTTTCATCCTGGCAGAGGTAAATACTACTTGCATTTGCTATACAGGGGAAGCAGGGGGTCCCCAGAGTGCAGTTCATGGGGTTCACATCCAGAGATCCCTGCTTTAATACAGTTTAGAAAATCTATTTAAAGGACAGACCAGAGTGTTCAAGAGCTGCTCTGGGAGACAAACAGAGAGACTACTTCTCTCTTTGACTAGTCTGCGCAGCTCTTAGAGACTCTTGGCAGGCTTGGTAGGATTAACACTGTGGTGATCCTATTCAGAAGCAGGGACCCCGCTGAGTTTATCCTCCTTGGCTGCTTACTGCTTTCTTGGCTGCAATTGACCTCAGGCCAGTCCGCATTCTTGCCCTCACAAACTTCCACGCTCACGGAGGCAGTAAGTCTTGCTATATCTGTACATATCTCCTTTGGTTGCTTCATTATTTTGGAGACAAGCTCCTAAAATCCTCCTAAAAACAAGAAATAGCGTATGGATTTGATTAATGGCAAATGCATTTTTCCCCAGATACATACATTTTTTGGCAAACCACAGTAATGTCCTGTGTAGTATTTTTCAAATATTGTATCTACTGTACAACCATAATACAAAGGTGTTCTGAGTGAAAGTAGTATGAAATCCTGCCACACATTTTCATATAATGTTTAAACTTCAATTTCTATTTGAAACACAAACAAGAAGACCTTTCCAAATTAACATTTATTTTATTCAATAGTTGCTTTAAGCAGCTAATAGTGCCAACCATAGAATAACGTTTCTTTATTTATCAGCAGTGATTGTGATTAGCTTTACAAGACAAAAGAAAGTGTTTCATTAAATAAATATGTTTTTTCTTTAAAATAAACTTTTAAAATAAATACTTTTTTAATAATACGAGCATGATGCAACGATAATGAATAATGGTCATGTATTATGCATAAAAAAATAAAAGGAATCATGTTTCTTTATACGCATTGGAAGGCAGTAGCTCACTTTACAAATTAAACTTTTGGGCGCCCGACCTTTATTGTTGGACCAGTTATTGAGCCCAATCATTGAAGTCTCTATTTGCACTGTACTATCTGAGTACTGTACTGTACATCTGAGCAAATTAGGTTCTTAAAAGAACGCTAATTGCCCCATTCATTCTCTGTACAGAAATTTACTAGAAAAATAATCTTCTTTGTAGTTTTGATTTCATCAATTTTCTTGATTAATGAAGCGTCGAATCGGAAAAGCAAACGGACACTCCGCCTTGCCCATGACTGGAGGGCATATTAAACAGCTATACAGTACTGTGCATTTCTAATGTCCAACAAATACCTTCAGATAGACATATTATAGTTTTAAAATGTGTTTCATTGGTCGTAGCATTACTACATGAGAACAAGCAGAAACTTAGATATTTTTGCATGTGACAGTAGTAAAGAACTAGGCAATTAAAATGAATACACTGTATATACACTGCTACAGTATATATAATGTGGCACATAGAGACTTTAGAATTCAACTTATGTACAGAAGCAACAAAAAACTTTTTAGTGTACTGTATTTATTAACTTTCAATAAAATGTCTCTGTTCCACCTTAGTTTCTACAGTGTCAACAAAATAACCAATACAATCATGTAAAGTAAGTTAAATAAATTCACCTTATTAGATATGTTATATACTGCTTTTGATTTGTTAGATGGACATTCTTTTTACAGTACATAAAGAATAATGATTCATGTATGTCTATACCCAACTGTTAGCTATTGGCACAAATTATTGTGTTTAATTACATTAATCACATCAGTTTCACAGATTGGGTATCACAGCTACCAGATACTCTATCTGGTAAGGAGTATCAGGGGTCAAACACAATGGCAGCTGACGCCAGGTCATACTCTGATACCGCTTAACAGAGCTTAGTGAATCCTGGCCCAAGTTTATATTTATTTCATAATACATCTTCTGGCATGTCCTAGGTCAGGGGTTTTCAACTCCAGCCCCCAAAACCCCCCAACAGGTCAGTTTTTCAGGATATCCCTGCTTCAGCACATGTGGTTCAATCAGTCCTTGCTTAAGCACAGATGGCTCAATCAGTGGCTCAGTCCCTGAAGCTGGGATATCCTTTAAACCTGACCTGTTGGGGGGGGGTCTTGAGGACTGGAGTTGAGAACTCTTATCCTAGGCTCCAAATATATCAACTGAAAAATAATCCCCTTATTAAATATGGTCTGTTACAGCCCATATACATGAATGAATGCACTTGTTAGTAAATACAGTAGGACCCTCAATCTAGAAGTGATACAGTGTATATAGTATTTCAACAGGCGGGAAACCAGGGGAAACACTCTGGAAGGGGGGAGTATAAGGGAGCAGATTGCTATATAGTACTTTAGATGTTAATAGAATAATGTTCTTTCCTGATTAGGTTGCAGGTACAGTATTTTATACTGATCCAAAGTATTCTGTTACATTAAAGAAAGACTATGGGGCCTATGCAGAGAGCAGCGAATTTTAAAAATGGCGAGTTTTATAAAAAGTAGCTTTTTTGGAGAGTTTTATTCTCCATATGCAGAAATGTGCGAATTCTGCTATGTTTAACATGAATGCGTGTGGCGAGTTTAAATTGGCGAGATTCGCGCTGTAGAAATGTGTTAAAAAAAATTCGCGCCTTTTTTTTCCCTTTGCTATGGCCGCGAGCGGCAGCTTCTTGCCAACTTTTTCTGGCGAGGCAAAAAGGAGACAATCGCGCCATTTTATTGGCGCGAACAGCCGCTAGATGCCGTTCGCGCCTCTCTGCATACGGATATTTTTAAAACTGGCGAGACGGAGGTTCTCGCCAGCCGCGAGGCGAGTTTTATAAATAGAAAAAAAAAATTGGCGCGTTTTTCGTAACTCGCCATTTTCTGCTGTTTTCTGCGCGATTTTCTCCAAAAAATGGCGAGTTTTGAAATAGCGCTGCTCTCTGCATAGGCCCCTATATGTAATGTGGACCCTTAAATATGCACTGATGTTACAATCTAAAACCCAGCCCCTTTGATTTGAAAACTAAAGAGTAGTTGCAGCGCTCATATCCATATTGCTTGATTAATGTGTAATATGAAATAGTATTAATTCATATATCTGTTTTCCCCAAATAACAATAGCAAAAGTATAAATGAGAAGTGCAGCTACAGTAAACACAATATTTGTTTTCACTTGACTTATTCTTCATACTGTACATTGCAGGAAGTTATCTTGGTCGTCCAATTTGTATTACATAGAGCCACACCAAGTTATATCAAGCAATATAGTGTGAACATTACATAGTATAGCTTACAATTTTGCTCCTTACATGGAACATCCATCAATAAAAACAAAGTATGAGTCTGTTTCTCTGATGAAGGTTCTATTGGAGACTCAAACATTTGTAAGTATTTGTCACAATATCTTTTTCAATTGATAATGAACTTTTATTTTTCTGTTGCTTGAGCTACTTATGTTTTCTTAATCTGCCTAACAGTAGTAGTACCCAGCAGTACAAAGGCTTCACTTAAGCACAACACATTATAGTTTTCATCTAACATCATGTTGGTCCCCAATATTTTGAATTAATGATGTATCATAATGTAACATTTCTATATTTGAAGCAATGATTAAACATAACTATTTCCTGAATTAGGTATCATGTGGATGAAATAATCCCTCAATACAATGTCGGCAAAAACCTATTTCCAAGATTTTCAAATCTTGTGTGTTCAAAATGTTGAATGTAAACTAGTCAGAACATACATTTTGTGCTTGTCTTAACAATGTTAAATGATAAGCTGTACTCAAGGAGTATGTATTATTGACCAGATGTATCACACTTTTATTTTATTTATCTCCAGTGCAAAATATATTTTAGTATTTTTTATTTTGTTTAAGTGCATTAATATTTTCCCACTGGAAAAATGTATTGCATTGATAAAAGGTATTTGACTTTGTTTGAAAACTGGTGTTAAGCAGTGCCAATTCCCTTTTTATGCATGGTAAATAAGATATGAATTGTAGGGAAAGTGTATTTTATCACATGGCATTATGCAGAAAATATGTTAGATTTGCCTGATCAAAAATGACAAGATATATCCAAGAACATGTTCATATGCTATATTTTCAGTTAATAGCTTACCAATGTGAACTTGAACAGCACACAGATACACTAATTGTCTTGCCGAGGCAGCTCCATCGATGCCCGGATGGATTAACGGTGTGAGCGCAGGGTCCGATGCGGATGCATGGGCGTCGCGCAGCGTGATCACGGAAGACACCGCCCCCAATGCCTTGGCAGTTTGCCTTTTCGTTCACGGTACTACATCTGTAAGTTTAAATATGAAGCCACAGCAAACAGTCGCAATCCTACAAAGTGATACTCTGCACTTCCCTATGGTGCAGGCAGCAAACTGTTTGAATGTTGTAGTTTGAAATACATGGCAAGGCTTTCTGCAACAAAAACATACCGCTTTTAAAATTATTTTTGTGTGTTCAGTGAGCCTTGAGATGCCTATTATAATGAATGCAGATTTGTATGATATCACCGTGCTATTACCAAAGTTATTTAAGCCTGTTGTAATGAATGCAAGACAATAGTTAATGATTACACTTAGTAAAGATCAATGAAAATGGTGGAGTAACGGTGGCGTGTACAGTACCACCTAGACGATACATTTACGGACAGTTGGGTACCAGCAGCAATCCATCAAAAGGTTATTTCCAACACCACTAATGCAATTTATATTGAAATTGAATGTATGCAACATTTGTTTATAAAGAGGAGATGGACTAATGTGGGGGTAGGCAGAACATATACTGTAGCATAGATTTTGAAGTGCTGTAACTCTATATCTATTTTACGATCTTCATAGTTGACTTGCATACTGTAGATTTGTGACTCCCCCAATACTTACATTTAAATTCTTTTTCACTGATCTTTTTTTTTTTTTTTTTATCAAGACAGGACACATCCAGCATAGTGTATGTATTATGAATAGAGATGGGCAAAATGTTTTGGATTCTACCCCGGATCTTCCAGTTCCTTTGGCCTGGGGATTTCTTTTGATCAGTTCCAAAAAGGACGATCGTAATAGCGGCATAAAATATCCTAGTTATTGGAGTTATCTTCTGAAGATGAGGACGGGAGGAGGGTTACTGGCTAGGCTTCCAGGGGGGGGGGGGATTGGTGGGAATAAGCTGTAGGGGGCTTATATTTGTGCCATCCGGCAGGGATTCAATTTTCATGTTTTGTTTGGATTTTAATTTTCATTGGCTACCCGGCTAGGATTGTTTATTTAGGTGGCCGGGGGGGAGGGGGGGTAATAGTGTAGTTTCATGTTTATATTAACCTTTTTTTAGCCCGTTGTGGTCAAGTAGTTACGGAAACCCATGACTAGTTGACCCGTGGGCTATCAAGGAGTTAATATGTACTCTAATGTATTATAATTACTGTTTTATCATCTATTTCTTGTTGGTTTAGCTTATTATGCCTAGGCGTATAATGGCCAATATTTTGGCCATTAAATACACAGGAAATATACGGTTAATGCCAACTTGGACTAGGTGATAATATATATATATATATGTAGAGGTATCAGTACCGTGTTAGCCGCATTGTAACATCGCCGGAAGAAGAGATCAGTGTATCTCGAAAGCTCGCACAAATAAAATTATTTCGTTAGCCACAGAACGGTATCATCTATTTATTTTTTGATTTTATATATATATATATATATATATATATATATATATATATATGCAAATACAACTGTATGCTCATCTGCATGTCTCAGGCAGGTCTGCAACCCCACCTTTCACCATTATCACCCAGCATACAGCACTTCCACTGCAGCAAGGGATTCTGGGAAATGACATGCAAATGAACACACAGTGCCACTTTTTGCCTCAAAAACCATTTTTAACATGGTTTCCTATAGGCTTAAGCTTGCTGCATGGTCACAGCTTTGAGCACAGCCAGGGTTAAGGTGCATACCCAGAAAACCACCCACAGACAGCTGTTTCGACCTTAATGGGTCTCATCAGTGTGGGGTTGATTAACTGGGTATGCAAAGAGGCTATGGGATAGGCTATACCATAGTACTGAGTTAAGTTATGGTGAGTAAAAAAAGTGACAAAAACCCTCCACAGGAAAGAAAATATGCAAATACAACTGTATGCTCATCTGCATGTCTAAACAGGTCTGCAACCCCACCTTTCACCATTATCACCCAGCATACAGCACTTCCACTGCAGCAAGGGATTCTGGGAAATGACATGCAAATGAGCACACAGTGCCACTTTTTGCCTCAAAAAACATTTTTAACATGGTTCCCTATAGGCTTAAGCTTGCTGCATGGTCACAGCTTTGAGCACAGCCAGGGTTAAGGTGCATACCCAGAAAACCACCCACAGACAGCTGTTTCGACCTTAATGGGTCTCATCAGTGTGGGGTTGATTAACTGGGTATGCAAAGAGGCTATGGGCTATATATATATATTTGAAGCAGGGGGTCTCCGAAACATAACCACATGTATTTCATGTCCGGGGACTACCTGCTTGCTGACACACACAACTCAGTAGGTGCTGCCAATATCTCTTCTATTGGCTTCTTATAGGCCCAAGTGACCAGGACATTGGGACTAAAGAGAGCTACAAGCACCCCCTATGGAGGTGTGTTTCTCAGGAAGCAGAGGGTCCCCTGAGCTGAAATTAATGGGGTCCAGCGAGATCCCCTTCTTCAAACATTTTTTTAAGGAAAAAGAAGGATTTGGGAATAAATCCAGATTAATAACAATCCAGATTTTTTTTGTTTTAATGCCAAATCCGTGAGCGGTTTTTGGTGGGGAGGATGGATTTGGTCTAAACTATCTGGGAAATTCTGGGTAACAGATTTGGACTGTTCCGCCCATATCGATTAATGAAGGCCAACTACATCTCAGACAAGTCAATATAAAGTCAGAGCAGTATTTACTAAGCAGTGCTCAAGCTACTGAATGGTGCGAAAGCTGTCTAATAGCAGTGTTACATGTCATGGCATAGAACCACTTAGTAAACATGTCTTTTGGCTTTTACAGGCAATATGAGTGCTTATTAGAGCAGAACAATCTCTCACCTCATGATAGTAACTTTTCAAGCTAAGTAAGGTAAATTGGAGAGTAGGGGAAACCCAATACATGGAATGTCAAGTGGGATGTATTGGCTTTCAGGCAATCTTTAGAGTTTATAAAATCCAAATATCCATAGGTTCTGCTAATGCAGCAAACACTGACATACTGTATAGAGTTCATCAAGTATTTGGACTGAACAAAATAAGTTTGAAAATAGAAATATATATATATATATATATATATATATATATATATATATATATATATATATATATATATATATATACTGTATGTTTATATCAGTGTAAATGTACCAATATGCCAAACTTAGCATTATGGCACCATTCACAGCATTATTATTAATAGTGATTTCTATACCATTATATTTTAAATATACAAAAATATATCCAAGTAACTTAAACAAAGAGGAAGAGTCTGAAGTTTGGGTTTCATTAGCATATACTGTTTAGATTTTTCTTTTTCTTGCTCCTATAATATTCAAGATTACATTTTCTATATATTATATTCTGTTGCACGCATACACATAACGGAAGGTGCAAAGTTCATGATATAATAAAATTCATAGATACTGACAGGGGAGAAAATGCTTATGCTCTTATTGATGTCCCTAAGTGTCAATGCAAAAGGAAGGGGTCTGTCTTTGTGGTCTAAAGATTAAGTACGATTGGAGCTTAGAGCGGAATTTCCATATTCTGACTATGTGGCAGTTTTTCCTCCTGTGTCAAAAAATGTGCTATCTTTAAGTTGGCATTAAGTTTATTACTTCTAAAAAACCTGCACCAGATGTACAAAGTGGTTTCTATATTAGACACATCTGTGCACCAATAAATGGCGCAATGCATGTCTACATGCACATTGATCCCTACGCATCAATGCAGTGGGGTTTGACGCACTGCTCCATTTTCTAGAGCACAGTATGTAAGAACGTCTGTGCCAAATGATAGACAACTCCTCTTCTGATCTGGTAGATTTTTGGGCGCAGGTACAAGAGAACAAAAAAATGGTGCACATAATACTGTAGCAACATTTAGATCTCATTATTTTATGTGCCCCATGCAACCCCTCCTATTGACACACTCCCAGCTGCAACTGGTGCAGACAGGGCAACAGTTTAGCGAAGTGCAGTACTCGCCCCGCAGGATAAAAATGCCCCAGTTTCAGTTCAAAATTGCCTTGCTACATAGCCCCTGAAATTCTGGTTTCTCACAATGTTATTACATTATGGAAAAATTGATGTACAGTGTTCCATATGTACCTTTAAAGTGACCACATACAGTATTATGAACAGATGATAACATGTATACAGTATGTGTGCCTTCATAAAAATTATTACAAAGTGTCCCCTCAGTTTTGCAAAAAAAAAAAAAGTTTCACGATAAAATCCAACTCAATAAAGTTGGACCTTTTTCTGTTTACCTGAGAAGGATGAGATTTGAATATTGAAGCCTCGTGGTACACAATAGATATTTTGATACATAGAGAGCAAGTCTATGATTCATGCACCATATTATGGATATTTGCCGCCTCACCCATACCCCATCATTTTCTACTAGGAATCGAGGAGAAGCAATTTTTAAGTGAGTTCTATGTAAAAAAAACTCCTTTCACTAAAGAAGGATGTAATGCGCAAAGAAATTGCCCTTTTGTTAGATCATGCTTGATCACTTTAAAGGAGCACATAATTATTTCTCATTTTTATCTAAATTCCTCACAGTGCTAACAGCTTTTGTAAATGATTTTGTGACTAGTGGATTAAAATAGTATATAATACAAAATGGAAAGGACACAATTAAACAGCTGTTGAAATGTAGCACAGTTGTCTATTAGGATAATATGAATTCTTATGCAAGGAGGAGATGTAAAAAAAAAGCTTTTCTGAAAATAAATAGTAACGATTAAAAAAAAATTGTATACAATTTAGGTGAGTTGAATGATTTGGGTGGAAATGTGACAGGATGTTTATTTTGTTGATAGGTAAGGACACTTCCTGTATAATTCGATAAAGGCACGCAAGTCACTTGATACCTTTGATCCTGAGGAAGGACTCCTATTAAGCATATATGAATTATAAAGAAATAGCATTTCTTAATGTATATTGATACATTTTTGACCTCAGCTACCTGCAATTAGCACAGAAATCTTGAGCTACTGTATCACGTTTCCACAATTGATTTTACAAATACCAGCATTATCAGCAATTTTGAAATAAATGCAGAAAACTGCAGAATGTGAGCATGGATACGCTGTTTTATCAGCAAAGAATATTTGTGTATATATATATATATACAGTTGTGTGAAAAAGAAAGTCCTTGAATTCTATGGTTTTACATACAGTATCAGGACATAATTACAATCAACTGTTCCTTAGCAGGTCTTAAAATTAGGTAGATACAACCTCAGATGAACCAACACATGACATATTACACTGTGTCATTATTTATTTAACAAAAATAAAGCCAAAATGGAGAAGCCATGTGTGAAAAAGGAAGTACACCTTATGATTAAATAGCTTGTAGAACCACCTTTAGCAGCAATAACTTGAAGTAATCGTTTTCTGTATGACTTTATCAGTCTCTCACATCGTTGTGGAGGAATTTTGGCCCACTCTTTGTTACAACATTGCTTCAGTTCATTAAGGTTTGTGGGCATTTGTTTAAGCACAGTTCTCTTAAGGTCCAGCCATAGCATTTCAATCGGGTTGAGGTCTGGACTTTGACTGGGCCATTGCAATACCTTGATTCTTTTCTTTTGAAGCCATTCTGTTGTAGATTTGCTGGTGTGCTTGGGATCATTGTCCTGTTGCATGACCCAATTTCGGCCAATCTTTAGCTGTCGGACAGATGGCCTCAAATTTGACTCTAGAATACTTTGATATACAGAGGAGTTCATGGTCGACTCAATGACTGCAAGGTTCCCAGGTCCTGTGGCTGCAAAATAAGCCCAAATCATTACCCCTCAACCACCGTGCTTGACAGTTGTTATGAGGTGTTTGTGCTGATATGCTGTATTTGGTTATCGCCAAACGTGGCGCTGTGCATTATGGCCAAACATCTCCACTTTGGTCTCGTCTGTCCAAAAGCATTGTTCATTGTTCCATTGTCTTGTGGTCTTGTGGTTTGTTCAGATGCAACTTTGCAAACCTAAGCCGTGCTGCCATGTTCTTTTTAGAGAGAAGAGGCTTTCTCCTGGCAACCCTTCCAAACAAACCATACTTGTTCAGTCTTTTCCTAATTGTACTGTCATGAACTTTAACATTTAACATGCTAACTGAGGCCTGTAGTGTCTGAGATGTAACTCTTGGTTTTTTTGCAATTTCTCTGAGCATTGCACGGTCTGACCTTGGGGTGAATTTGCTGGGACCTCCACTCCTGGGAAGATTGGCAACAGTCTTGAATATTTTTCACTTTTGAATAATCTTTCTCACTGTAGAATGATGGACTTTAAATTGTTTGAAAATGGCCTTATAACCCTTTCCAGATTGATGGGCAGCAACAATTGCTTCTCTAAGATCATTGCTGATGTCTTTCCTCCTTGGAAATATGTTAACACACACCTGCATGCTCCAGACCAGCAAACTGCTAAAACTTTGGCTTTTATAGAGGTGGTCATACTTGCTGATGATCAATTAATCAAGGGCATTTGATTAGCAGCACCTGTCTGCTACTTAGCATCTTAATTCCTATGGAAGCAGTAAGGGTGTACTTAGTTCTTCACACATAGCTTCTCCATTTTGGCTTTATTTTTGTTAAATAAATCATGACACAGTGTAATATGTCATGTGTTGTTGTTCATCTGAGGTTGTATTTACCTAATTTTAAGACCTGCTAAGGAACAGATTTATTTAAACAGTACTTTATTTTTCACACAACTTTTTATATATATATATATATATATATATATATATATATATATATATAAAAAATATATATATATATATATAATATATATATATATATATATATATATATATATATATATATATATATATATATATATAGAAACCCTGTCTTCCCATTAGAAAAGGCACAAAAGCAGCAACACTCAGATAAAGCAAAAAGACATGTATTAGCAGTTACAAAACAGCACACTATAAACCCAACGTTTCGGTCCTAGGCGGGACCTTCCTCAGGGGGGTGCACCCCCCTGAGGAAGGTCCCGCCTAGGACCGAAATGTTGGGTTTATAGTGTGCTGTTTTGTAACTGCTAATACATGTCTTTTTGCTTTATCTGAGTGTTGCTGCTTTTGTGCCTTTTCTAATGGGAAGACAGGGTTTCTATATTGATTTCTATGGAGCATGCACCTTGACTTTACATTTGTTGCTTGGAGTGCTGGCTGCTGCTTTTTGTTGTATATATATATATATATATATATATATATATATATATATAGTGAAGTAAGCTCACGAAAGTGATCAGATACCAGCACAGCACAAGCGGACGGAAACGTTGGGATGGCTGTACGATGGACTAAATAAACCTCTATTAATTTACCCGTTGTGCTGTACTGGTATCTGATCACTTTCATGATCCTTCTTGACTATACGTATATATAGTTTGGCCATTTTTTCCCTATATATATATATATATATATAAGCATGATACATTATTTATTCAATGTCCGCCCATTACATAATATATTTTAGCAATAGGCTTTTTTTTACTTTATTTTAATAATTTTATTGTTCTTTTGAATGCATTCTTTATTGGCTCGAGTGCTCTGTGGCAGGTGGGTGTGAAATGATGTGTCTAACATTTACAGTATATACTTAGTATTTTTTTTTTTACATGTACAGTAGTAAGAATGTCATCACTATTCTTCCTTCTCCATTTGCCACTCCAATTCACTTCAGCCAAACTGGTGGGACTTTGACAAATGGAAAGGAAATGGAAGCTAACTGATACTAAAAGACTATAAATATTTAATTTCAACAATTCCCAGTAATCTTGAATAAATTACCTTGACATGAGTTCTATCACATGTGAAATTACTAGTGATTAAGTACAGTGACCAACTGCATATCATATGTTATATTATTACATACTGTAGTTAGTGTCAACTAGGGGTTCTTGTTGAGCTGTTTTTGTTAACTACACAGGGTTGAGTATTTAAAATTGATGACATCTATAGTTTCATGATTCAATATACTGTAGATAAAGATGTTTCTTCTCATAAAAATAGTTGGTAAATTGGGATAATACATGTAGTATGTTTTCAAAAGGTAAAGTATCAATCGATTCAAATTATCTGAAGGTTCTGAGATCTAGCCAATGGGAATAAAAGATATGTTATTAAGGAACTCTTATCTCTGAAAATTATACTGAGAAGCTATTATAAAAATCATTTTAAAAAAAACACTGAAACAAAAAAAAATAAAAGTACTATTGCATAAAAGGAATATAAATTGAGGGCCATCAAATAAACAATGTATTTAACTTAAATTCCCATTGAAGTCAGATAAATTATTCATGGCTCAGTTTCATTTACCAAGGTTAAAGGGAACTTAAAGCAGCATTTCCTCTTTCCCGTTTTTTGTTGTTGTCTGTTTTTTGGGTTAATAAATGCAGCAGTGCCTTACATTTAAGGCAATGCAATTATCTACGCTGCTGATCGATCTGTTCTTCAGTGATCGATTGGCAAAGATACTGCTTCCAAGCCATGCAATATGGCCGCCTATTTCAAAAGAAGAAGTTGTGTGGCTTCCTAAATTGTTGCTAGAGCAACCAAAGGAAGCTTAATACATTAAAAACCATTACATCTGACATCAAGAGTCAAAACAATGCAGTATTATTAATTCAAACTACACAACTGATTTATGTTAATAAAATACATATATGATTTTTAATGAAATGCTGCTTTAAGATATATATATATATATAGGCCGGAATTCCTGAGGACTTTATAGATGTTAAAATAATTTATTAACGCAGATCTGTTTTTCTTTACAACATTTCTAACATCCCATAATTTTTTTTAGAAGTCTGCAAACAATCTGCTAGAAAACATTTGCTCCACAACACAGAGCAAATGTTTTTATTTGCATAAATTTCTGCCAGCAGCATATGTATAATGTTTATTCATTTAACATTTCTTGCAGATCTCTTAGGAATAGAGGTTAACGCCCCCTCAGACCTGGCAAATGTATTGGTAAAAATAAAGCTGTACCCATTATACTGTAGAAGCAAAGTTTGATACAACTCAGTATAATATTGTACTGACTACCTTCGTCACCTATAACCTCTCCCCAGAATGCTCACTGGCACAAGTGAAGCAACTTGCAGCAAGGCACCTTGATACTGGACATTGGGGGTAATTCATTAAAGTGCGATTGTGTGGATCAGGCATTAACGCACAGAATCTCCCATTCAAGTCCATTGGAGTTTCTGTGCCTTATGCTCATTCAGCACTACAACACTTTAAAGAATAACCTTAATTGCCGTAAAGTGGCTGAGTCAAAATGATGCAATTTGCACCTGTTTATGAGGAAAGCTTCTGTTTGCAGCACTTGATTCATATCCTCCTACGTAATTGAGTGGCGATGGAAATGGGGAATACTGTAGGGGGCAGTTGTCATTTCTCTAATAAGACACTCATCCATTACAAGTGAATCTACCATATGACACCATATAATGTAAAGTTCTCCTTAGCCAGAGAAAAATAGAGTAAATTAACCTTTGATGCATGGAGATCCAGTAGTATAGTTTATCTAGGATTCCTATGTTGAGCAGGGGTTTAACTGATAGCAAAAAAAAATCAACTTTGGCTTCCACCTGAGAAATTATGGCTGTAAACTGAACACATGTGAGATTATCTATGAATGCAAAGGGCAGCCAGAAGGAAGACAAGATTTACCAATGCAAAATGTATCTTCTTTGGTTAACATCACATGTTGATATGTGACAGTGCTTTTTAACCTGGTTGATATACAGTATTTGCTAAATATTTCCTTCTGCATTTGAAAGAATAAATTAAAAACCTCAGTTTCCTAATTTGCGGTTACACTGCGTGTAACCAAATTGTTTTGAATTAATATGCTATTGAAACCACAGAAGCAATCCAAAGCCCCTTCTCAAAATACATCGTCCCTTTCCTGTTCTACAGTAGACTGTTTTTTTTACCTGGATTGATCATCTTTGTTGTATATTCAGTTCTAATAAGTACATTTATACTTATAATTATTTCTTTGATTATGTGCACATCTTTTTCATTTCATCTGCAATCTTCTGTTGCTATCAATATTGCATCTTTTGCTGCTAATTTACCACTTCTGTCTAACTTTAGCCTGCACTGACATGATAAGGGGATATTTTTTTGGCATAAGTCACTGTGAAACGTACTGATGATAGTTCAGTCATTTGAAGAGTTGTCTACATTTTCAAATGGAAGAGATCATCCTCAAGTATTTTTTACATGACTTCCTGACAAGTATTACATCTCCTATTGTGTCGAATGGGCACTGAAGAGGGCACAGCAGTATATATTGTGCTACTCAGAGCCATAAGTCACGTACTGTATATGTTTTTTTTTTCAAGAAATGTGAGACATTTTGAAAATGGATCCATTTCTTGATGTATTTAATCATGCCATTTTGTAGCCAAGTTTTATGGATCGTGTTTAAATCCTTCTTATATTCCTGAATCGTTAATGGGGTCTTGGTAAGGCTTTCACTATAGCATCACTAGCCCCAAATATTTGCAAGAAGAGCACAGCAAAAAAAAGTAAGGAAGAAAAGGAAAACAGGATCACATCCAACTCTGGCCTTTAGGTCATACTGGCTTATCAAAAGGCCTTGGGAATGGTGTGCCACTAGATGAGGATATTTTCCTGCAGACTGTGTTGGTATGATTCTCGCAACGACAGCCCGGTCTTTTTGCTCTGTCATAGCCTTTCTGGCAGAGCTTCAGGCACCCCTTGGCAGGAAGATAGCAGCATAGACAAGGCATAAAGAAGGAAAGGAAGCTCATGGTCGCCCAACGGGCACAGCAAGATCCCTGGCTGCAAGAGCAAGGGTCATCAGCACAATTGTCCTCATCATCAGTAGAGCAGTGGTAGAACAGACCTTTGATGCAGCAGAGGCAAGTTCCATAGTCGATTATACTTTCTGCAGAGCACAAGCAACGCTGGTCACAGACCCAGCAAGAGGGGAGGCTCCGAACTTGTGTACATTCGTCACATATGCAATGACCACACTCCTCACAGATAAAGAGGTGGCCAACATATCGGTCAGGCTTCTCCATTATGCCTTTAATAAACTCATCTTGCTTCAGGTCACCATCTTTGGGCTGTGTCCTGATAAGAGAATGCCCTGATTGAGATGGGGTGATCCCAGTTAGTAGTCTTTGATCGGAAGCAGTGGTGCTGCGAGAAACTGAGCTTATTGTACTGGAATGGCTTAGATCATGCACAAGATGTTGTGATTGATGTTGATGGCTTTGGCTATAATGTAGATCTTGGTGATTGTAGGACACCAGGTGGTCATGAGGCCACTCTTGCTTCGCAGTATGCTGTGAAAGGGAAGGATTAGACCAGGCTGGCAGGAATGAAACAGTGGGTCGCTCCACATAATCATTGTTGGCCCTGATGGAACGAATTTGGTCAATAGAAAGAACCTGTTGGATGTCCCCAGTAGAAATATCCATGTTCTCTGCACTCCTTCCCTTCACTATGATTGACAAAAGTCCCACTTCGGATATTTAAAATAAATTGTTGGAATTGTGTATCAGGGAACATCGGAGGATCCTGCATAAAAAAAGACAACAATAGGGATTGTTTGTTAACATATAAACACATGTATAAATAATTACTACTAATTCTAATTATTTCTTAAAATGGAATCTATTCATTTCATCATTCAGTATAGATGTAGCCATCATTACTTTCCTTTTTTTGAGGCATGCTTGGACATTCTGAAGAAATATTAACAATATACTGTATTCTATGGAAACTCTTAAAGGCATTCCTGGGTATTTTGAGGTATATGGGGGGAAAGTTAGTCGAGCGACATATGTATGTACTACCATTACCAACTTTAATGGTCATCATTTATTTCAAGTGTTTAATTATTTACAGTGAGGACACCATACCACTAGGACAGTAATACTGGCATCTGATATTTACAATAGATTTTCCGGGTAGTCAAATGTCTACTATCAAATTGATTAAATATCTAGTAATAATTCACAATAACTATTGCAAATGTGTATATATTTTTATATTTATAATTACATCTTCCATGCCATCTTTTATTTGTAAACTTGTTATATTTGGTATTTATTCTTCTTATTTCTACTGAGAGAATGTGTTATGAATTATTTTTATGTGTTGAAAGGTATTAACATTTTCCTGCTGATTTTATGTATCACAAACTTCCTAAAGATGCAGCCACCAGTATTAGAACACTTGCCTTGGAAAATCTGGGGCAGTCTCACAGTAAATGCCTTAACATGCCTCAACATTGCCTCAACATTTCTGTGAGATTTTAAATGGCTCTTCGGATAACACAGCGGGGGGTCAAACTGAGTGGCACTGTGACCCCTGCTGTGGAGATCCGATGGGCTATTCAGAATCTCACAGAAATGTTGAGGCGTGTTGAGGCATTTATTGTGAGATTCCTTAGTTTTTACCCAGGCAAGTGATCGGATACTGGTGGCTGCATCTGTAGTTTGCCCACTGTTCCTATTAAAAAATGTTATCCACATCAACTTCTTTTCTCCTGTGCTGTCTGCTTCCCTCCTTCTCATTCCTTATTCACCATTTGTTGTTCCACAATTATGTAGATGTACTTTGATTCTCCTCATTTTTATGGTGCATCACAAGTCTGCTAATTTCTGAACTAGAAACCAAGTTTAAGTCCAACAACTAATTTCAGCAGTGCTATTATATTTTTTCATTCATCCTCACCTTTCTCTAAAATTACTTACTAACCTTTAAAGATATGCAAATGTCTCTGATTGTTGAAGATTTTAATGAAGTATTTTACATTTTTTGCATAGTCACTAAAGTTTACACGAACATTTCTACTTCTGTGGAATTTGATAATTTCACATTTAATGAAGCTTATGCAACCTTCTACTTTCTGGACTTCCTGCCTTCCAATTTAATGCTGTATAATCTATCCAAAATGCTGGTGTGAGGGTTTTCGCCCTCTCTTTTAGCTCTGTAACTTCTCCCCTCCTCCTGAAACGTTTTCAATGGCCCCCCATCAAACTTCGTATTAACTATGAAACTCAATCTCCTTCAAGGCTCTTCTTTATCTTATAGTACATCTCAGCTTTTATCTTCTGCTAATTTATCCCTTTCAGTTTCTTATGCTCTGCTGAGAGTTGTTTCCTCTCTGCTCCATTCATCTCTACACCATTCTGATATCTCATACCTTTTCAACTTTTGCCTCCCTACCTGTGGAACTCCTTCCACCTCAGCAATCACAAATCCAAATCCCCCGCCCCCACAGCCCCCACCTGCAAGCCATGCGTAATACAGATAAAACTGTCAGTTTTGAGCTAGCATATGAGGAATATTCACAAGCATCTCGCAAACACTCTGCAGCATAGTAATGGCCCATCGGATTAACACAGTGTGGGTCTCTGAGTTTGAATGGGACTCGCAGCCCGGTATGATTCATACAGCATGAGTCCCATCCAAATACAGGGACCCCCACTATGTTAATCTAATGGGCCATTACAGCGTCTATGGACATCTGAGGATTTTCCCCGTCCATTGGGGCAAAACCGACAGTTACATCTATATCTCATGCATTTACCAGCCCCCTCTTTGTTGACGAATTTGTGAAATTTTCACAAGCAGCAAAAAAACTAATATTTGCCAGTATTGCGAACTTGTGCAAAACATTTACTAATCTCTGCTGTCTTCTCACATGGCATCAACATTTTTAGTATTTCAGTTTTAAAATATAAACCTTTATTGGTTTTCTAATCTGTCTGTAGATGGTCTTGTACTTCTTTGTATTCAATCACACTCTTGACCACTCCTTTTGGTTATGTGAATATTACAGGGTCAAAGTAATTGCAGTTATCAAACTAGTAACTCTTTAAGATATTTGAATAGCTTTGCATCCTCTTAAACAGATGTAGCAAGACTAACTATCTTCGATGCCATGGCCACCCAGTTACAGCACCAAAGGATTAAGGCTGTGGGGGGGTCCGATATGAAAGCTTAGACCACCAAAACATCATGATCACGGCAGACACTGCCTCCAGAGCCGCTGACCTTTGCATCTTTGGCCACGGCACCGGAAAAAATCCAATGACTGCATACAGAATTATTGGTATTATAATGTCAATCACCACAGAGGAAAAGAACTTCAACTGACCTAAAAGTAGGCAAGCAATTGTGGCCAACTATTCGGGCTCTAAAGGGTTATTTCCTAAACACAAGTGGATACTGTCTCCTCAAGAGAATCTGTCAAATCTTATATAGGGGAGGTGACTTCAGCTTGGAAATATATATGGTGTATGCATTGTGTTAATTAGGAACAACTAAGAAGGTGAACTGGGTGAGCAAAGGTGCTTGGGTTTAGTCAGGAGGCAGCCAGGCCATGTGACATATATTGTTGCTAGAGCTGGAGGCTATATGAATACTAGGAAGTTGATGAGCTAAAACACTGTGACCACTTGCACCCCTGGCTAAAGTACTATGCACAAAGACCCCGGGAAGCATACCTAAACACCCTAAGATGCCTCTATTTGTTTTTATTAATGTGGTACAGATGCAGCGATCGTTTTTGAAACAAATCACGGAGCCGTTTTCGTGTGCGCTGCTGTACTCCATGCGGCATGAATGCCGCCAATCGCTCCAGGCACACGTGTTTATCACAGTTGCTTTGTCTGAATTTCATGGATTGTGTGCAATTATATGCAATGAATTACAACAGTGATATAAAGAGAATTAAACTACAAAACAAGCGCTCAACCTATTATTATGTGATGTTTACAATAATTAATTGTAATACTAAAGACACACAGAACCCCTATGCAGCACTCTATTCCTAAGTGAGATGGTGAGTAAATTAAAAACTATTCTTTATTCAAATATTAGTTAAAACAATGGGGTTTAAAACGAGTATTAAATAATGACAAGTGTTTAACAGGCTCTTGGGGTTAGGTACTCCAGAGGAGCGTCAGATAGGGTGGTAAAGTCCAGTGTTTGTGAACTCACTGGCCCTAGCCACCTTCATATGGAGCGATAGGCTAGAGGTAAGTATTGTGAGGGACGATAGTAGTTGTCATATATGTAGTGCCACAGTAATTGAGTACTTTTATTGGTGTACAGGATTGGTAGAACCGAACAATGTGCTGCTGGATATTGCAGTCCGATAGAGATATGGTGGTAAGTGTGCACCAAATGTGCTATGCTGACGCCAACTGGGATATGTTGTGCGTAAGCATACAGTTCGACCAGATATATGTTGTGCATAAGCATACAGTTTGACCAGATATATATATATATATTGCGTGTGGATCTAAAGTATGTAGATCCTTGGTAAACACTAGTACTCAAATGATTTACTGATGGATGTATTGACACTGCTTTATCTCCTGCGTATACCTGGCCTTGAAAAAGCATACCCGCGAAACGCGCGCGTCGGCACCACGTAGTCACGTGCACGCGCAGAGCCCCAGTTCACAGACGCTGACTCCACGCGATCTGCACACACACATCCTCTCTCCCCGGTACTAAGCCCCGCCCCCTGCATGCTTTGACCTCCCCGGCATCCTGCTATTGAAGAAAAAAAAACACACCGTTGCCGCATCCTCCTCATGCTGCTGCTGCCCCCGCGCACCGCAAAACCTGGGGGCTGGGAGGGAGAGGGTGGGGGCTGGGAGAGGGAGGGAGGAGGGATGAATCGCCACCATTTTTTTAAACTTTTTTTATTATTATTTATTTATTTAATTAACTGGCGCCCGGCCAGAGTCATGGCGGGCCACACAGAGAGGCCAGACGGGCCGCATGCGGCCCGCGGGCCGTATGTTGTGCAGGCCTGCTCTAGATGCAAGAATGCTGGTTTTTATCAGCTAGCTACAGAAACACACAACCAGTGCCACTTGGAAGTAATCTGGCCGAAGATAAATTAAAATATATATTAATTAATGCTATAGATATAACATATATTTTAAAACATTGTTAGAAAAGCACACTTATCAGTGTATACACTTGGGTAATAAGTATAAAAGAAATAAGTCAAAACCAATGTGGCTAAATAAACAGGTAGGGGAGGAAATGGACAAGAAGAGGAAGGTGTTTAGATTCTTTAAGTCAGAAGGGACGGAGACATCAAATCAGAATTATAAGGAATGTAACAAAAATTGCAAAAGGGCAATCAAATTAGCAAAAATGGATAATGAAAAAGGATTGCAATAGAAAGTAAGGTCAACCCTAAAAAGTTTTTTAAGTACCTAGATAACAAAAAAATGAGAAAAGAAAATATAGGACTCTTTCAGTGTGAGATGGGTAGGCAGATTATTGTAGATAAGGAAAAAGCAGAGGTATTAAACAAATTCTTTGCCTTTGTGTTTACCAGGGAAGAATCAAGTTCAATAGTAGTTCCGCAGTAGGAAGCCACAACCTCCACATTAATGAACATCTGTTGTCTAAATGTAGCATAGGTTGAACTTCATGGACGTACGCCTTTTTTCAACCTCATCTACTATGTGTAATGGGTATTCCCCCACACAATCGCATATAGTGTGTGTGCGGGGAACCTAATGTGACCAGGTGTGGTGCGTTATACCTGTCAGGCTCACAGGAGGCCTGAGCCTCCGCTAGTGAGAGCCTGGGGGTGAATCTCTGTAACGTTCTGGGTTTCAGCGCCTCCACCTGTGTAGGGTTCTAGGAATGTAGAAAGTTGCATACACAGGACCCACATATACAATAAGCACATACACGGAGATGTATATAACCACTTTACTGTAAATGCAAATAATCACACACTTTATAATAATACTTCCCCTAAGGATTAACTCCACAGCATATAACGCAGTCCAAAGTGTCTTTCACTCCACTAGGAGTGTACCTTACACCCACCACCGTGTACCCCCACACCGTGTCCACATTTAACCCTTCTGTCCCGTGGTCAGCGCTGCCACTATGTGAGAGTATAGGTATATATTTAGGTGATTCGTTGGTGCACTTATAAAGGTACCTGCCGAGTGCTCCTGCACACGGGCCTGCAAGCAACTTCGAAAAGGATCTGCTGCGATGTGATCCCATCTGTGATCCGGTCCTTCCTTGCACGAGGGTCCGCCCGGGGTGATCCAACCCAAGAAATAGTCTCTGTCTCTTTGGGCATAGGCTTGAGCCCAAGTCTCTTTTCGGGGAGCGCAGTGTCCGCTGGATCCCTGACTATCCCTGCTACTAATGTGACAGGGTCCCTAACCTAGGGCCTATCCCTGTAGCACCACAAGCTGTGAGGGGCTCAGGACCTAGCTGGGGCCTAGGGGGCTGCTGGCCCAATGCAGTGGGTCACAGACCTCTGCACTCACCTTCTTCCCCTTGGTTCCTGGTCCTGACTGCCATTCAGAGCCCGTGAAATGTATCTAAATCTCCTGTCCTGGGAGATTCTACAGCCCTATTGGCTCTCTGGCATCATGTGGGGCGCTCCTCAGGCTCATGGGACTTGTAGTCCCTTCCAAGAGCATGTCCCTGGTAGGCTAGGGTTCGCACGCTATCACTATGCATGCGCAATGTCTCTGGCTGGCCGCCACATACAGGGACTCACTGCACATGCGCGAGCAAAACAAAGATGGCGACGCCCTGCTCGGGAGCCGCCGGGGACCTCAGGAGCACAGGAGTGCTCCCTGCTCGGCCCCCACCCTCCAGAAGTGCCGGCGGGTCTGTCAAGTGATGCCCGGCAGCAGAGGTAACGAGGGGGGGGGGGGTCGCGGCGCACAGGGGACCTGGCTACATATGTAACTATGAAAAATTGGTTAACTGAGGAAGAAGTTAATAAGCGACTTGAAAAAATTAAAGTAATTAAGGCACCTGGCCCCGGTGGCATACATCCAAGAGTTCTCAAAGGAGTTAAGCTCAGTAATAGCCAAACCATTATATTTAATATTCAAGGACTCAATTTCCACAGGCTCAGTACCACAAGATTGGCGTAAAGCAGATGTGGTGCCTATATTTAAAAAGGGAGCTAGATCACAAGCGTGGAATTACAGACCTGTAAGCCTGACTTCAAAAGTGGGGAAACTACTTGAGGGTTTCATACGGGATAATATTCAGGAATACCTAATGGAAAACGAAATTATTAGTAATTAGTCAGCATGGATTTATGAAGGATAGATCATGCCAAACTAACCTTATTTGTTTGTTTGAGGAGGTAAGTAGGAATTTAGACCAGGGTAATGCAGTTGATGTGGTCTACTTAGATTTTGCAAAGACGTTTAATACGGTTCCACACAAGAGGTCGGTGTACAAAATAAAGAAATAATATATGCACCTGGATTGAAAACTGGTTAAAGGACAGACAACAGAGGGTTGTCATACACTGGCGACACACTTTATTCGAGCTCGGCTATTCCCACGAATTCGGGTATACCCGGGTGTATTGAGGTTTGTGACTGTTTTCTGCCCGAGTGCATTGAGGTATTTTCCAGGCAGGGATTGAAGCATTTTATTCCCGCTGGCTGCAATACTGCACAGTATATATATATATACTGCATTACAATTCATGAATTTATGCCATCTGGTAGACACGCGAAGCATTGCAGCCTATTAAATCCTAATCATTATCATTTAACAGATCAGCCGCCCGTCAGCCAGGCATGAACCCAGGCTGGGAAGGCAAACGCAACGGGGCTTGTCAGAGGTGAGGAGCGGCGCATTCCAGGTATCTGCCAGGTACATACCGGGTATTTGCTCGAATAAAGTGTGTCGGTGCAGTAAATGGAACTTTTTCAGGTTGGGCTAAAGTCGTGAGTGGAGTACCTCAGGGATCGGTACTGGGACCCCTGCTTTTTAACTTGTTTATTAATGACCTTGAGGTTGGTATCGAGAGCAAAGTTTCCATCTTTGCTGATGATACTAAATTGTGTAAAGTAGTAGAATCAGAGCAGGATATAATTTCTCTTCAGAAGGACTTGGAGAGACTGGAAACGTGGGCAGGTAAATGGCAGATGAGGTTTAATACAGATAAATGTAAGCTTATGCATTTGGGATGCAAGAATAAATTGGCGACTTACAAATTAAATGGGGATAAATTGGGGGAATCCTTGATGGAGAAGGATTTAGGAGTGCTTGTAGACAGCAGGCTTAGCAATAGTGCCCAAATTCATGCAGTACACTGGCGACACACTTTATTCGAGCTCGGCTAGTCCCACGAATTCGGGTATACCCGGGTGTATTGAGGTTTGTGACTGTTTTCTGCCCGAGTGCATTGAGGTATTTTCCAAGCAGGGATTGAAGCATTTTATTCCCGCTGGCTGCAATACTGCACAGTATATATATATATACTGCATTACAATTCATGAATTTATGCCATCTGGTAGACACGTGAAGCATTGCAGCCTATTAAATCCTAATCATTATCATTTAACAGATTAGCCGCCCGTCAGCCAGGCATGAACCCAGGCTGGAAAGGCAAACGCAACGGGGCTTGTCAGAGGTGAGGAGCGGCGCATTCCAGGTATCTGCCAGGTACATACTGGGTATTTGCTCGAATAAAGTGTGTCGGTGCAGTAGCTGCAAAGGCAAACAAGATCTTATCTTGCATTAAACGGACAATGGATGGAAGGTAAGTAAACATAATTATTTATTTATTTATAAAATATTTTACCAGGAAGTAATACATTGAGAGTTACCTCTCGTTTTCAAGTATGTCCTGGGCACAGAGTTAAGACAAATAATACATGGTTACAAATATAGTTACATAAAGGAACAGGGTATACATTATGTACAAGACATTGCATGTACAGTTAAAGAAAATATATATTATGGGCGTATGAAACAGTTACAGACCAGATTAAAATGTGAGACAGCCCCTTTACAAAGCATTAGTAAGACCACACCTTGAATATGGATTACAATGTTGGGCACCAATCCTAAGAAAAGACATTATGGAACTAGAGAGAGTGCAGAGAAGAGCCACCAAATTAATAAAGAGGATGGACAATCTAACTTAGGAGGAGAGGCTAGCTAAATTAGTTTTATTTACATTAGAAAAGAGGCGTCTAAGAGGGGATATGATAACTATATACAAAAATATTCGGAGACAATACAAGGAGCTTTCAAAAGAACAATTCATCCCACGGGCAGTACAAAGGACTCGGGCCATCCATTAAGGTTGGAGGAAAGGAGATTTTACCAGCAACAAAGGAAAGGGTTCTTTACCATAAGGGCAGTTAAAATGTGGAATTCATTACCCATGGAGACTGTAATGGCAGATACAATAGTTTTGTTCAAAAAAAAGGTTGTACATCTTTTTAGAAAGGAAAGGTATACAGGGATATACCAAATAAGTATACGTGGGAAGGATGTTGATCCAGGGATTAATCCGATTGCCAATTCTTGGAGTCAGGAAGGATTTTTTTCCCCCTTACTGGGGTTTTTTGTTTGCCTTCCTCTGGATCACTGGTACAGTAGGTGAATGAGTAAGCACAGCAAAAAAATCCAGACTGGAGGCGGGTTAAAAATAATGAATATTTAATCAGACATGAAGCCTAACATAAAACACACTGATCACATGCTCCTCTGACGCGTTTCGTGCCGGGTGGCACTTTGTCAAAGAGCTTTAACAAAGTGTCACCCGGCACGAAACGCGTTAGAGGAGCATGTGATCAGTGTGTTATATGTTAGGCTTCATGCCTGATTAAATATTCATTATTTTTAACCCGCCTCCTGTCTGGATTTTTTTGCTGTGCTTACTCCATTCACCTACCAGGATTCCTACCTTCCTGGGAGCGATGCACGCATGTGGAACGGATCAACAGCAGATATCCGTGAGTACATTTCTGTGACCTTTTGCTGTGATGGGCCAGTGTGAGACATTATTTGGCTTTCGGAGGATTACATAGGGGGAGGGTAAGGGAGGCTAGCTCATCAGGGGGGTGCATTATTGTGAGCATTTATCAGGTTCCCCTGTTCCCCCCTCCTCCACCCCCATTTATTTTGCCATAGCTTTGGACACATTAAGCTGGAGCCACATCACAGCAGTATACAGTTTATTATTACATCCGTTCTGACTTTGAACTTTATTATGGATTTGGATTATATCATCACAGAGGATTATCAGTAGCACCCCAGGGGGAGTTCTCCCCCATCTGTGAATACTTCCTCTGGATCAATAAGTAAGCAAAGATATAGGATAAAGTATCTGTTGTCTAAATTTAGCATAGGTTGAACTTGATGACGTACGTCTTTTTTCAACCTCGTCTACTATGTAACTATAATATTCAATGTAAATGCACTAAAAAATAAGAAGTGTATTTGCCGGTGCTGAAACTCAAGAACAAAATCCAATACGATAAAAGTGAAAAGCGTAGCACTCCAAAATAGTGAATAAGTGGCCAGCCATTTATCTTCCCAACATTTCAGTCCAACGCAGTAGACCTCTATCAAGGGTGGATTAAAAAATGTCTAAAGTGCCACCAACAGGTCAGATTTTCAGGATATCCCTGCTTCAGCACAGGGGGCTAAATCAGTGGCTCAGTCATGACTGAGCCCCCTGTGCTGAAGCAGGGATATACTGGAAATCTGAACTGTTGGTGTCCCTTGAAGATTGGAGTTGGCCACCCCTGCTCTACTGCATTGGAACGAAACATTGGAGAAATAAATTAATGACCCCTTTTTCACTACTACTTGTTTCACTTTCACTTTCATCATACCATAAAGACTACAATATGAACTCCATAATTGTGCTACTGTAGGTAGACCCATGTCTTTCATATAACCGCAGATACAAAGGTAACATTTAGTCCTGTGTAGTTCAGACACTACTAATAACACTCTACCCTCAAAGTAGTTACAGTGCACTAAAAAGTTACACAGTAAATATTCCAGTGTTAAAATGAAAAAAGCGTTGCTGCAAATTCAAGCTGACCATTTGTCAAACACATTTATTGCATTTTTATTCACCATTATTAATCAAATGCATGCACTTATATCTGCAGTAATGAAGAATAAAGACTGGACAAGTTGAGGCAGCGTGTTTTAAAGCTTCAGACAAAGCAATATCCTACATGTATTATTTTTTTAAATCAGTTCTGTACTATGAGAAAATATGTGTAGCATTTCTTTTTAAACAACTCAGAATTAAATTTTTAATGTATTATAATATAACAAGCATTTTTTGGTTTCTACAGCAACCATTTACAAAGTTACATCCCCTTCCTCTTCTGGCACACCACTTTTTGAGCCCTGCCCTCTCTCTAGCAGTGCACCAATTGTATCTAGAGACTGCCTAGTCACATGATCTTCACCACAGAACTTTGCATCTTTGCTCCTCTTCTGCTGCACTGACACCCATTTAGTGAACCCCTGAGTAGAGTCTTCGCCGATTGGTCACAGGAGAACGGATCGATCGGCAACTTAGCTTATTACTTATCATTGTGTGGATTGTATTGATGCTCATACTGTATTAAAGAGGAAAACAATTAAATACAAAAAAACGGTAGCTTGGACTGCTGCTTTAAAGCCATACTCTACCAATATTTTTGTTTCATTTTCTTAAAATACCTCCTAGAGAAGCATATCAACTTAGATTAAGTAACTGCAACCCAAAATGCTGTGTTATGCTGTTATTACTGTAGTTTAGGGTTAGTTGTAGCATTATTTGATAGATCCATTTTTCAGTTGGGAAGTATTAATATTATTATCATTATCTTTTATTTGTATGGCGCCAACATTTTCTGCACCGCAGTACATTGTGGGATGGAGGACAATAACATTGAATTAAAAAAGAGTTCATATATGTTAAGACAAACAATAGGAAGGAGGTCCTCTCCCAAGCTATAGACACATATTTAAGAGGTCTTATTGTAATATCCGTATTTAGTGCTGACTTCATTCATAACATATTTACATATACGTCACAGTATTAGAATGTTTTCTTATTTCAAACGTTTTTATTGTTTTTTGTGGTATCACATCAAGACTTTAAACATGAAGAACAATGTACTTTGATTACATCCGAACTATAGAACTATCTTTTTTGATATTTAAATATATACTTTGATCATAAGGTCTTAAGATATTTCAATAAAGCCAACATAAACTCCATCTTAACTTTAGAAAATTTAAATACTTCTGGGCTTCCAATCGGGAGGCACCAATCTTCAAAGTTTTTGAGTGCTTTATGACTTGAAAGGGGTGAAAAAGAATAGAGGAAGAGAGAGGTGACTTACAAATTAAATGGGGATAAATTGGTGGAATCCTTGATGGAGTGCCCAATGTCATGCAGTAGCTGCAAAGACAAACAAGATCTTATCTTGCATTAAACAGGCAATGGATGGAAGGGAAGTAAACATAATTATGCCCCTTTACAAAGCATTAGTAAGACCACACCTTGAATATGGAGTACAATGTTCGGCACCAATCCTAAGAAAAGACATTATGGAACTAGAGAGAGTGCAGAGAAGAGCCACCAAATTAATAAAGGGGATGGACAATGTAATTTATGAGGAGAGGCTAGCTAAATTAGTTTTATTTACATTAGAAAAGAGGCATCTAAGAGGGGATATGATAACTATATACAAAAATATTCGGAGACAATACAAGGAGCTTTCAAAATAACTATTCATCGCATGGGTAGTACAAAGGACTCGGGCCATCCCTTAAGGTTGGAGGAAAGGAGATTTCATCAGCAACAAAGGCGCCATGTTTTCTAATGAAAGATTTCTCAAACACCTCATTAGTAGCTACCAGACACACAATACACTTTATTTTTTTTTAATATGAATAACATATTACCGGTAGTAAATAAATATTATTACATAGAAATGTTGAAAAAAAGGATGTCCATTGAGTTCAACCTTTACTGAATTCTAACAGGGCAAATGTCCTGAATTATGTTTCCAATTGTTCAGCATATAACTGAACATTTTCCCCTTTTAAACCGATTTCATTTCATTTAACAAAAAGAAAATGATCTAATAATTGCATGTAATCTCATCTAATCTAGCACAGGCAAATTCTTTTTACCCCAAAAACATGCCTAGCTAAGGGCCTTTACGAGACTTTTAAAAATCACGGATTTGATAAGTGGACTTCTCTAAGAATGTTAATCAGCTATGCTGCACAAACTTTCACCAGAAAACATACTTATTCACTACTGTATATTACAAATAAGGTGGGTTCAAGCGCCCAAACTGTTTGAGTGAAAACCCAGTGAACACACTAGTGATAAAATATATTACATTACATATTGAAGTTGTGCTGCTCCAAAAAAGGGACTTCAATCCAACGTCCAAAAAGGTCACAGAAGCATAAAATCAAGAGTGCAAATACTCCAAAAGCAAATTTACAAACAAAAAACAGGAAAAACATGCAATAATACATAGCTAATTAATTAGTTCAGTGACAATTTATAAGTATCTCACTCACACTTATGAAGATAAACAGTGTTCGACAAACCTATACATTTGCACGCCCCGGGCGAGTGGATTTAACATTGTGGCGAGCTCCTATTGGCCCAAGCAGCACACGTGTGGTACTAGGTGGCGAGTAGATTTTTTTTGTTCAGCGAGTAGATTTTTTGATGATTTGTCAAACACTGAAGATAAATATAGGTGGTACGGTTGTCTAGAGTCACCAACTCATAGTTGAATTCTTCAAACAAGCTACAGTATGAATAACATCCCTCAGGAACAGGATAAAGTGAAGGAGTAGATTTTTATATGTGAAGGAACAAGACAGAGAGGACACAAATAGTATATATTAAAAAAAAAATATATATATATATATACACACACACACACACACACACACACACACACACACACACACACACACACACACACACACACACACACACACACACACACACACACAGTTAGGTCCGGAAATAATTGGACACTGACACAATTTTCATAATTTTGGCTCTGTACGCCACCACAATGGATTTGAAATGAAACAACCGAGATGCAATAGAAGTAAAGACTTTCGGCTTTAATTCACCGGGTTTAACAAAATTATTGGATGAAATGTTTAGGAATTGCAACCATTTTCATACACAGTCCCCTTATTTCAGGGGCTCAAATGTAATTGGACAAATTAACACAATCATAAATAAAATGTTCATTTTTAATACTTTGTCGAGAATCCTTTGCAGGCAATGACTGCTTGAAGTCTGGAATGCATGGACATCACCAAACGCTGGGTTTCCTCCTTTGTGATGCTTTGCCAGGCCTTTACTGCAGCTGTCTTCAGTTGTGGCTTGTTTGTGGGTCTTTCTGCCTTATGTTTTGTCTTCAGCAAGTGAAATGCATGCTCAATCGGGTTGAGATCAGGTGATTGACTCGGCCATTGCAGAATATTCCACTTCTTTGCCTTAAAAAAATCCTGGGTTGCTTTCACAGTATGTTTGGGTCATAGTCCATCTGTAAAGTGAAGCGCCGTCCAATCAACTTCGCTGAATTTGGCTGAATCTGAGCAGACAATATATCCCTATACACTTCAGAATTCATCCGGCTGCTTCTGGCTTCTGTCACATCATCAATAAACACTAGTGACCCAGTGCCATTGTAAGCCATGCATGCCCATGCCATCACACTGCCTCCACCGTGTTTTACAGATGATGTGGTATGCTTCGGATCATAGGCCATTCCAAGCCTTCTCCATACTTTTTTCTTCCCATCATTCTGGTACAAGTTGATCTTAGTTTCATCTGTCCAAGGAATGCTGTTCCAGTACTGGGCTGGCTTTTTTAGATATTGTTTGGCAAAATCTAATCTGGCCTTTCTATTCTTGAGGCTTATGAATTGTTTGCACCTTGTGGTGAACTCTCTGTATTTGCTCTCGTGAAGTCTTCTCTTTATGGTAGACTTGGATAATGATATGCCTACCTCCTGGAGAGTGTTCTTCACTTGGCTGGATGTTGTGAAGGGGTTTTTCTTTACCATGGAAAGGATCCTACAATCATCCACCACTGTTGTCTTCCGTGGACGTCCAGGCCTTTTTGTGTTGCAGATCTCACCAGTGCGTTCTTTTGTTGATTTGGCCACTTCTAATTTTCCTGCTATCTCTCTGATGGATTTTCTTTTTTTTTACAGCCTAAGGATGCCCTGTTTCACTTGCATTGAGAGCTCCTTTGACAGCATGTTGTGGGTTCACAGCAACTGCATCCAAATGTGAATGTCACACCTGGAATCAATTGCAGACCTTTTACCTGCAAATACAAAATAAAAGTTCCCGGCGCTGAAATAATGTCCAAGATACCGTATTCCAAATGAATACAGTCCCAGATGGAGGTTCCTGGAGTGGTATGTGGAATACAGACAAAGTCCCAGGAAGTTGGTAAGTCCCTTTGCGATGTCCACAGTGATTCTGGAGAGAAAAAAAAGAAACACACCAATTGCGCAATATGCAGCCACTCTTGTCCCTAACCAGAACGAATGGACAGAGAAACCCCACTTACAAGATGTTAGCTTGTATATTCATGGGAGAGAATCTGTGACTGTGTCTTCACTCCACCTCGATAGTCCACGGATCCCACGTGACCGGCAGCGGTGATTTCTCCTTCCATATAGTGGATAGCACTCACAGGGAACGCAGGTAAGACATGCCCAAAAGGAAGGAAGGTTGACACAGATGGTGTAATACGTAACACACTTTTAATAAAACTTTAAAACACAAATCACCCACACTTACAATAAATGGGGGATGTAGATGAAAACTTACGAATGCCGTCCGCAACTTGTCAACAGCCTGATGCGCACATGTGAATCCTGCTGGATTGCAGTCTCCGCAACTCACCGGTTGTCACCGCTGTCCATTCGTTCTGATTAGGGACAAGAGTGGCTGCATACTGCGCAATTGGTGTGTTTCTTTTCTTTCTCTCCAGAATCACTGTGGACATCGCAAAGGGACTTACCAACTTCCTGGGACTTTGTCTGTATTCCACATACCACTCCAGGAACCTCCATCTGGGACTGTTTTCATTTGGAATACGGTATCTTGGACATTTTTTCAGCGCCGGGAACTTTTATTTTGTATTTGCACGTATTGTTAACAGGTTTGGAACTATCTGTTTATCAGTTCCCCTGGCAGCTTCCACACCACCAATTAAGTGGTGCTTAATTTATACACAATTGTATATTTCACTTGCACTTTGTAGATTAGCGCTTGTAGTGGGTATAATTGTTGTTTGTTTAGACCTTTTACCTGCTTAATTGATGATGAAATAACGAAGGAATAGCCCACACCTGTCCATGAAACAGCCTTTGAGTCAATTGTCCAATTACTTTTCGTCCCTTGAAAGAAAGAGGGGGCTACATATTTTTGATATGTAATTCCTAAACCCTTCCTCCAATTTGGATGTGAATACTCTCAAATTAAAGCTGAAAGACAGCACTTTAAGCCCACATTCATTATTTAACTGTAACTTGAATTTAATTTGGTATATATATATATATATACAGTTAGGTCCGGAAATAATTGACACTGATACAAGTTTTGTTATTTTGGCTGTGTACCAAATTAAATTCAAGTTACAGTTAAATAATGAATGTGAATGTATATATATATATATATATATATATATATATATATATATATAATCAAAAAATAAATAGATGATACCGTTCTGTGGCTAACGAAATGCTTTTATTTGTGCGAGCTTTCGAGATACACTGATTTCTTCTTCCGGCGATGTTACAATGAATGAAGCAAGGTTTACTTAAAAACAGTGTCTCTTGGAATGTTATCTGTGCTGGTCCTTCCCCCGGTGTGGATGAGATTTATGGCTGGAGGTGTCAAAGGGTAACTGAGGTGTCAAAGGGTAACTGGGTATATATATATATATATATATATATATATATATATATATATATATATATATAAATAGTGCAGAATAAATGAGTTCTTCAGTATTAGGTGATACCTTTTTTTATTGGACTAACAATTTATGTCACAGGACAAGCTTTCGAGAGTTATCCTCTCTTCTTCAGGTCAAGCAATACTGATATACAAAGGATTCAATGGCTAAAACAGAGTAGAGAGAGGGAAAAAAAATCAACAGATATTACTGTAGATAAGGTAGGGTGTTAAATGTGTTTGAAGCCAGGGGACAGTGTCAAAGAAAGCTGGGGAGGGGGAGGGATACTGGGGGGGATGAAATCCATTAATCGGAAGAAACGCGTAGGGCACGTGGTTTCAAGGATCTACGTTGGTGGAGTAGCTTGTGCGTCTGCTGCCAGGAAAGGGAGGACGTTCCCTGAGCCGCACACAGCACCTAATACCATCGGCTGGGAACAACAGACTGTTTACCTGAATTGCCGGAGGGACATCTGATCGTGATACACCGGCAGCAGTGAGGTCTGATATATTGAAGCAAACGTTCGGCGAGCAGTTACATGTTGGCGCATGGGTTTACCCATACAGTACAATGCTTATTTTGCATTGACAAATTGTGAGTGTGCATTTGTCTTGTCATCTTTTATTAAAATTTTGTTATAAGATTTTACACATGGATCAGGCGCTTTTTCTCTTGTTTCTCCAATAGAATTTGCTGGGAGATTGCTGACCCCAAACAAGGAGCAGCCCGGATGTTGTAATTTCCATACAGAATCATCTACCATCTTTGTGAAAAACACTTATTTTTATTTTCATTTTTTTTTTTTATATTTCATACAAAAAAAAATTTTGTTTAATTTTTAAACTAATTTTTCCAGTGTTTTTTTTTATATAAACAGTATATATATATATATTTTTTATTAAGTGCATTTTTTCTTTTATTAATACATATATTTTTTTTATAATTTTGTACTTTTTTCACACTCACTATTGTTTTACAACCACCATCTGAGTTCCCATTTTAATTTTTATAAAATTGTATTCATACAGGTCACCTGTGCAAAGTATTTTTGGCTGTCTGTTGTCAGGAGTCTACTGTGAGGCTAGTACACATCCAGGCGCTGTTGAATCTTTCAATCACAATATATATACTATATATATATATATATATATATATATATATATATATATATATATATACACACACACACAGCTGTCTCTTACACATACACTCTATGCAATTCCATCCCTATAAACCAATAGGGACCACATAGTTTCCACACACTATTGTAGTAATGCCACAGCCTCTTACACTTCCACACCTACCCACAACATTGATATACAGTATACCCCCATTTCACACACACATTTTGTAAAGCGCTGTGTACACTGTTGGCTTTTTACCTATTTATATTCACATACACACACCTACTCTCACATCACTGACATCCAGGGACATTTTATCACCTCTAGCCATAAAACTGCATGGGGGAGGGATTGTCTTCCATCACAGATCATATTCCAGTATGCACTGTTTTTACATTTAAACCCCCTTTTTAGCTTCATTCATTGTAACATCGCCGCAAGAAAAGATCAGTGTATCTCGAAAGCTCGCAAGAATAAAAGCACAGAACGGTATCGTCTATTCATTTTATATATATATATATATATATATATATATATATATATATATATATATATATATATATATATATATATACGTGTACGTATAGTAAAATAAAGACCACCCTGGGTCAGATGTTAGTTGAGGACAGCAATACTCCTTCCGGATACAGACACCTGCGGTGGCCACCCATAGACAACAGGAGAGAGTGAGCGTGCAGACCGTATAGAAAACCCCAAGGTGTATAGTGTACCACTCTGAGAATCCTGGGCCAAGTTTTTCCTGTTTTTTTTCCCCTTCCTGTATTTGGACATTATTCTATGTAGGTGGCCACCACAGGTGTTTGTATCAGGAAGGTGTTGCAGCTTGTATCTATAGCACTTACTGTATGTAAGTGTATTACCTTTATTTTATTTTTCTATATAAAAAAACTATAATATTTGTGTCCTCTCTGTTCTGTTCCTCCACATATGAGAATCTACTCCCTCACCTTATCCTGTTCCTGAGGGATGTTATTCACAGCCTGTTTGAAGAATTCAACTATGAGTTGGTGACTCTGAACAACGGCACTGCCTATATTTATCTTCACAATTGTGAGTGAGATACTTATAAATTGTCACTGAACTAATTCATTAGCTGTAAAATATTGCCCTACTGTATGTATTTCCTGTTTTTTTTATATGCTGTTGGGAGTATTTGCCCTATTGATTTCCTGCTTCTTATTCACTATTTTCACTTATATACCCAATTAAAATAGCATAGCCATTAAAGCAGCAATCCCGTCTCGTTGTTTTTTTTAACCACTTTTTTTACAGGATGGAAAATTGAGGGCACTCTTTAGCGGAACCATGCAATTTCCAGCTCCGGGATGCCCTGGTTCCTGAGATACACTTGTACCCAAAGTTACTGCTCCATGAGCTGCGTCAAGTCTGGATACATTGCAGTAGCATTGATGTGGTTCCAGGGAAATAAACGGTAATGCACATTTTTTAAATGACTCATCCGTGTCATTTATTGTGGAATTTGTGCAGCGTAGACACACAAGCAGGTACAATAATGTTGGCTACATTTGTACTTACCGTGATGTTACCGAATTTAAATATCCCTCCCGGAGAAACAAAATGGCCACCACAGCTTGGGCCAATAGGAAGCCACAACGTCATCGGTTGTGGCTTCATATTGGACAGCGTTTTAAATCCCCTTTAAAAAAACCAGAATGTTGTACCAGTAACTTCATCAAGAGATGGGAGTTTGCTAAGCTCAAAATAGGATGGTTTAGCTCTGGATGACCCCCTGGTACCAACCAGTAAAGAAAGGTGGAATTAGGCAGGAGGGTTTGCTACTCTAACACTAATTATTTCAAAAAGTATTTTTATAGTGTTAATTGTGTGCACATAAGAATTTATATGTACTAAGAATTCCTGTCACAACTAATTAGCAAACTAAAGTTGGGTGACTGTATGTGTGTCCCAAGGTCACAGGGAGCTGACACTGGAATATGAACCAGGTTCTCCTATTTCAGAGCCAATTCTTGCATCAAGAGGTCACCCTTTATCTCAAATTTGCTCAACATACATTCAAGCACAGGACACAAACCAATGCAATTCATGGCATTGGTGAGACTGATAACACAGTGTATCACAGTAGAACTCTGAATATAACATATTTACCCATATGATCCAGTGCTAATATTGACACAATATACCACACATACAGTATCATGCTACATACAGTATACTGGCCAATGGCAAGTGTAACTTGTATAAATTATAAAGGGTATGAATATGGAATAACTGCATCTCAGACATTTTGGACAAAAGACTGATCCAAATTAAGGTGTCAATAGAAATGCTATCATGAACTTGGCACAGAAAACAGGTGAAAGTTTATTAGTTACAGGTATCTCTCTGTCTTTCTCCTTATCCTATAACTTTAGAGTGAGCAGTTCACAATAGCCTAATCCTCTCTAATCGTAGGTGGGAAGCATCATTCTGTATCACCCTCTTATTATTTCCTTTGAATGTAGAGTTATACTGTATGTGAATGGTTGCTTAATAAATGATAAGCAAATAATAAACTCTAACTAATCCAAGACAAACTAAAAGATACGTCCTCACCTCTCGTACAGTATATGAAGCTTACAAAGGTTAATGATATTTAGGTATTTAATAAGATAATATAGGGTGGGGTACAACATTAAAATGTGTAGAATATGAAGCAGTGGTGTGACTTTGTTTTTTAATGTACGTATTTCACTCCTTAAACTATAATAGCTCCTTTTCCCTGTCTTGATTTGCTAAGATTTGTGCAGTTGTTCAGGTGGCAATGATACTTTTATATAGACAATAAGATCATAGATTCTAATCTATTTCCTTAGTCACTGCCATTTTATAACTTTGGCCAGAATAGATGTGCCCTAAATAAGAGTACAATTACATTTTGATGGAACAACAAATGAGACAGGTGCCTGTGTTTAGAAGCTAGTGATGTCTAAACTGTTTTACCAGCTTTCAATTGTATGTGCTACAATGCAGAATTCTCTAACAAACTGGTTATTTAGTGTATACAGCAAGAGTCGGCATGTAACAAAGAATAAATATAGAATATAGCATGTTTATATATAAAATGTGAATCCCTTTACCATAAAGAAAATAATATTTCATAGTTACAATTGAGATCTGTACTGTGGTGAAATCATAATTATCCTCTTTCATTGTCGTATTTTCCTGGGGAATTTGTTTTTCAGCAGTCTTGGCCCAAATAGTCTTTAATATCCAACAGAAAATATGAAATACATTAGCAACAAAATTACCATACTATACTGAGTGATTAAGTGGAGAAATTATTGAAATTAGACATATGATTGCTTTGTACAGTACGTCACTAAATTATTATTAGCTTCTATGTACTAATCAAGCTTGAATTCTATATAACCAACATGTACATTTTCAAAAACGATACGTAAAAGTAGCAGTTTTCTTTTCCCAAAATGCCTTTGCTGTATTATTTGTATGGAAAATGCAATTATTTATACTAATTATATGCTGGACGAAGCCATAAGATGTAGCTTAGGAAATAGACACCCCTATGTTTAAGTCAGAAAAATAAAGTTTATTCTCCCCATGTTGTAAATTGACACTATCTTACTAATGGTATCAAGATGTACTGTACACTGGAAAAGAGTGCTGAAAAGAATACCTCTATGAACATGAAAGGAACGCATGCACCCTTAATGTCAGAGAAAATTCTGTAAAATACTTTTGAATTTAAATTAATGTGTGTAGTCTTAGGATAAACCAGAGGTATCAACATTATTACATCAGTGCTAATTTTGCATACACCAATTCATATTCTCGCTGTCTGTCTCATGCTGCAATAATACAGAAAATACATTTATAACAGGTTTTAAATCACCACTGCTAGTTTAAGTACACCACTAGTTATTCTTCTCAATGTAAAACATGTACTCCACTCTCAGTTCAATCAGATATTCCGTTTTTTTTTACTCTGCCATTCTAGGGTATTTTTCACGGGTAAGATCTTTTGAAAAAACATTTAGGGATATATCTACTAAGCAGTGCTAAGACAAAAGACATCTAAAGTCCCAATGCCTTGTAAGATGCCTTACAGTTTAGCACCAATTAGTAAATATAGGCCTGCACATGTAATAAGTAAAGTCTGGAGCATTGCTCATCAATAATTGTTGGTTGTGTATTTGCACCTCTTAATAACTTGTGGCAATTGTTATAGACTGTGTTTCTATGTTATGACACATTGGTGTTTTAAATGACCTATGTCTGTTTCTATCACACACCAGTGGGTGGTACTAACTCCTGCTATATAGAGGAATTAAATATGTATTTATGATATGATGATACTATGAAGAAACCTCCCTGAAAACATTGTTACATTCACCATGTAAGTAACACCACACAGCAATCCTGGCAAAAGAGTGATTTCTTTCACTATTCTATTTCTAATGATATGTTTCAATATTGACTTACAGTACAACATTTTTATATTATGTATATTACTTACTTGGGACCTAAGAACTCACAATCAAAAATGTTATTGGCTGAGGCACAGGGAGAAAAAGTAATGTAACCAAGGTTATGGGGACCACTAAATTATGAACAACATTCTCCTTCTGTCAATTATTGTCTGTGCCATTGTTTCTGGTCCACCCCTTTCCATTACTGTAACATGCAAAGGGATGGGAGTGGAAGACATATGTGCAGAGTACATAAAGTGAGTCCCTGCTTTTTCTTAATCCTAGATTGCCAAGCTCTACCTCTATCTCTACAGCTTCTCCACTCACCTGCACTTCGTTTTTAATATGTGTACTGTAAATTGCATGAGATGCAACCTCGGGGTTTGTAATAGTACTTAAAGTTTCACGTTGAAATATTGGTGCTTGTACTGTATACTGCTGTGTCTCCTATCTCGGCCAACTGTCATAAATAAAATAGTAGGTCTCCACCTATACTCATCTGCAGAGATGTTACTTTAAAAAAGCGTAATAGAGCATTCACCCCATGATGTTAGCAAAATGTTCTGTTTAAACTGAATTATAATTGTCTGTATTAAATAATTGGTGTTTTTCATTACTTGTTACCAGCATCGTTAGAGAATATGATGCTCTTGTGAACTCCATGATATGAAAATGATTAACAAGGTTATGTATTGATGTATCAGAGATGCAAAAATTATATGAAACACAGCACTAGATTTATATTTAAAAAAACATCCAAATTATTTCAATTGGGCTATTTCTTTACTAAACGAGGTATTGCTTTTTTGCATCATCATTGCCCCAGTTTTGCAATCGAAACACTTTGATACATACTGTACACTCCTCTGATACACGTTCCCTTGCAGTTAAAAGCTATGGTATCAATACATTTCTATCCAAGGCACTGGTCATGGTACAGTATCAACATTTCTTGCAATGTACTGAATTGCTATATTCTGTTCAATCATTGATGAATAAAAAAAACATATACTGTATGACAAAGTCTGTTCAATATATTTTAGAATACAATGATGAGTGAAGTAAATAACTAATTTCACATATTTTAATTCATTCATATTGAAATTCATATGGTTGTAAATGGTTGAAAAAGTTTAACATCTTTCATTATATATATATATATATATATATATATATATATATATATATATATGTAAACTGTGCATCGGTGTCCTGATACATGTAGACACTAGTGTTTCTGTTTTAGCAGGATTATTGTCTACTGTATTTCCTGGCAAGCACAGTCATTTGTATATACTGTATGAGATTGCCTTAGACAGCAGAGATGCCTCTCTAGCACAGTGAAAGTCAGCATATGTTTAGATACTGTAGCTGTGCTCTGCTTCATGCTTTTGTGTTCACTCAGGTTAATTATTTTCACAAAAATAAAGTACATATGGAGCAATGTCATTAATGAATGTCTGAAACTAGCACACACAAAAGTGCATTGGTAAGAATATAGGAGACTTACCTCTATGAGACTGTAGATCCATGGTTCTATGAAAGAATATAATCCCCACCCAGATGGATGTACAGTAGGTAGTGTTACTTTCCCTGGGTCTCTCTGGTAGTGTGCATCCCACTTCTGAGAAAAGTCTGAATGAAAACTGCCCCTTGATTGGTGTAAACTGCAGAAGCAAAGGTGTGTCTCTGAGAAGCCACAGAGAAGCAGACAGCAATCTTCACCACGGGCAATGCATGCGGATGCTCCACAGATACTGCACACAGATGTATAAGGAGATGACTGAGCACACACCCAACATTGAAGCTACACCACATATAGTCTTTCAGTCACATCCGCAGGTGTAAAAGCTTTTTTTTAAAAACACATACGTGTGGGCAATGTACCTGCAGGCACAGTGCTCCTGTCCCCTTTTCTCTGTGTATAGCTGAGTGCTTGTATACAGGTTGATGCTTGAATGCACAGAGAGAGGCGGTGCAGATGCCTGTTTTGTGAATGTGGATGTTTGCAGCTGATCTTGTGAATGAGGGAAGGGGGTGGGAAGAGGTGGAGTTTGGTGGCTTCTGTCAGTCTCTCTTACTGGATGTGTCTCTTTCTATTTCTCCCTATCACTGTATTTTCATTTTATGATTTCCCCCCTGTATATACCCATGTGCAGTCATTTCTCAACAGCACATCTCACTGGTGTCATCTGAATCCAAGTCAACAGGACAGCCTGATCCAGACCTCTTTCTGAAAAGCAAAAAAGCATTGCAAATCACGTAATGATTTTTTAAAACAGGACACAGAGGAAGACTCAGTCTGTAATATTGACCTAGATAGAATTGACAACGCTGTATTTTTTTTTCAATGCATGTATTTCTCTCTCTACCTCTCCCAGACGTTCAGTCTGTCTCAGCTTCTCTCTCTCTCTCTTCTCCCTCACTCCTAATGCCTAAGTGGCGTCATCCTTTGGAAATTGAATCGGTCCATTAGATGTCCCTGTAGGCTTCTCTGTATCCGGTCCCATGGCTCTGACTGCAACAGAATTAAACAAAGACAAATAATGTAAGAAACGTTTTTTTTAAAGCAGCAAATCGCCCTGCTCGGCTCAAAATAGATTTTTGGGGTATTCTTTTTTTGATGATGCCGGACTGGTCGTGCTCCTTAAAAAAAAAAAAAAATCTGTGTGTGCTTTTCCATTCCTAAAATGCTCAACCCCCCCCCCCCCAAAACAAAGTCCCACAGAAAAAATATATCAATAACTCCCTTAAGAATTCTTGAAAAATAAAAAAAAAAGTGATCAAGATGGCACCATCCCACGAATCTGTTTCACAATGCATGTAGAGAGGAGTCATTAAAGCCCTTTAACGACTTCACACCCAGAGAGGCATTGCCATTTTGGCAGTGAAGAGGTTAAATAGAACACAATGGCATTGGTCTTCCAATACAGTACAGAACTTGCAATGCAGTACAGTAGCTGCCTTTTACCACCATTAGTCCCACAGAGATCTGTAAGCAATTTCTTCCCATCCCACATCCCAGGCAAAGAGGCTCTGAATGACTGTGCAAAATGCAGTCAGAATATGCCATTAAATTATCTTTAATAAACTTTTTCTTAACAATATATATGTATACATAATGGCTAAGTAGGTTGGATATTTTCCTCTCCTTTTAAGAACGTCTGTCTTATGTGCGGCTGGTTTATTGGGCCTGATCCAACTTCCCCTCGAAGCTTCCACAAAGCCACTACAAGATGTAGCAAGACTCACTGCCACAAGAGCTGCAGCTGAAAAGGCAAAAGGCCGCAGTTTCGGAGGCAGTGTCTGCCTCGGTCGCACTGTGGAGGGTCCATGCTTCCTGTTTGAACACCCCCACAGCAATAATCTTCGGCGCTGGGGCAGCCGCGGTCCTGATAATGCAGCTTCCCTGGTGCAGAAGACAATAAGTCTTGCAACATCTGTATTCAAAAGGTGCAGGGATAATGGAGCTAACACAAGGTGTCAAAGCCTTGCTACTTGTAGAGGCCAATGTCCTTAACCACAACGTTATCTCTGCTGCTTCTTACATTGATAGCCATTATGTATTAAAAAAGAGGCAAACTAGAGGTAAATATTAAAATTTCTCAAAATCGGATACCTTTCTGAATATGTAAATACCAACAAAGTTCACATTTGGTATTGAGCCTATTCGGGAAGATATCCTTGTGAAGATAGGGGAAATGTGGCTCTTCTAATAAAGGTAAAGCCCAGCTATTGCCCCATCATCTGGATGAAAATACCGGGTAGCTCGGTATATTCATCCTATCGTGGCTTATCTGGCCAAATATATTATGTGAATTGATATACTATATGTAAAATACTAAAATGTATTTGCAAGCATAAAAATGTGTTTTAAAGCATAGCCAAGGTCTCTGAACATGCAGGGTTCAGAAACCCTTTGTTCCGCCTACACGTCTGGAGAAAGGGCATTGTTGAGGTCAGACTGAATCATCAATCTCCAATGGAGGTACCAGCTAAAACTGGACCCTGACGGTTTAAAAACAAGCTGACTTAGGCATTAGTGGTTAGTTGGTTTGATTTTCCACAGCCCTGGTTGGCCTATGTAGATCGCTCTCCTATTGGCCCACATTGCATCCGTGCTGTGATTGGTCCCACATGCAGCATCCACTATGTGATTGGTCACCACCCTTTCTCCATAATTTCCTATAGAGACGGGAATCTAGAGAAGGGGCAGCTAATCTCAGTTCCACAGATCATTCCTGGACTGGCGTAGAGATGGACAAAATGGTGTTTTCTGAGGTTTTGCAAGAGACACCCAATATGAGGCTGCATGCCTTTCTGAAGTGGGAGATTAAAACTCCATTGGAGATAAGCCACGATAGGATGAATATACCGAGCTACCCTGTATTTTCATCCAGATGATGGGGCAATGGCTGGGCTTTACCTTATTAGAAGGTGATCATTACGAATGCTAAATTAACCACCACAACATTTAAACTGTGATTACCGGCGATGGTCTGGGGTAGAGCGCAGGGCCTTACTAAGTGCCGGCATCTCCTGCTATCTCAGTAGTCACATGATGACATGTTGCCTTCACATGATGTCATAACAGAACGTGATGGAAGTCAAGAGGCAAGGGAAAGTCATCATTCAGGCCCCGGGCGCGCACCCAGTGCACTGGGCCCTGCCAAACGCTTATTGATTTTTCTTGACACATGCTATATACAGAATTATACCTTTATTAGAAGGTGATCATTTTTTAAAACATTGTATGTCCCTGTGTGTAGGGGCAATCACATTGTACCTTTGGCCCGTCACTCCGCCTCAGGCCAATGAGATGACTCCCTTGGCCCGCCCGCCCCCACACACCTTTATTGGCCGGTGTGGTCTAACAGTGACACACACACACACTGCCTCTCCAACACTGACTACCACATGACAGCCGGGAGGGGGAGCGGGCACAACAATTGCAGACACGCTGCCTTCTGCCTCAGATCCGCGGGGGTGCGGCCGGACGGGGGAGGGAACGGCCGCCACGTGCACGCACCTCCGCCTGCAACAGCACACGGAAGGTTCCGTCGATGGGGGGGGGGAACGGACAGGGGAGAAAGCGGACGCCGGATACATTGTCACCTCCCCCCCTTCACCTCCCTCCCCCCCTTCACCTCCCCCCACCATTCACCTCCCCACTCCCCCTCTTCACCCCATCCCCTTCACCCCCCCTTCACCACCCACCCCCCTCCTCACCTCCCCCCCTCTTCACCTCCCCCCCTCCTCACCTCCCCCCCTTCACCTCCCCCCCTTCACCTCCCTCCCCCCTCTTCACCTCCCCCCCTTCACCCCCCCCCTCCTCACCTCCCACCCCTCCTCACCTCCCCCCATTCCTCAGCTCCCCCCCTCCTCACCTCCCCCTCCTCACCTTCCACCCTCCTCACCTCCCCCCCTTCACCTCCCCCCTTCACCTCCCTCCTCCCCTCCTCACCTCCCCCCTTCATCTCCCCCCTCTCCTCACCTCCCCCCTTCCTCACCTCCCCCCTTCACCTCCCTCCCCCCACTCACCTCTCTCCCCCTCCTTCACCTCTCTTCCCCCCTCTCCCTCCCTTCACCTCTCTCCCCCACTTTACCTCTCCCCCCCTTCACCTCCCTCCCTCCTTCACCTCCCTCCCCCCTTCACCTCCCTCCCCCCCTTCACCTTCCCTCCCCCCCTTCACCTTCCCTCCCCCCTTCACCTCTCTCCCCCCTTCACCACCCTCCCCCCCTTCACCTCCATCCCCCCTTCACCTCCCACCCCCCTTCACCTCCCTCCCCCCTTCACCTCACACCCTCCCCCCTTTCACCTCCCTGCCCCCCTTCACATCCCCCTCCTTCACCTCACCCCCCCCTTCACCTCACCCCCCCTTTCAGTCACCCACCCAGTCACCCACCCACTCAGTCACTCACCCACTCACTCACTCACCCACTCAGTCACCCACCCACTCAGTCACCCACCCACTCAGTCACTCAGTCATCCACCCACTCAGTTACCCACTCAGTCACCCACCCACGCAGTCACTGAGTCACCCACTCAGTCACTCAGTCACCCACCCACTCAGTCACCCACTCACTCAGTCAACTCACCCACTGTCAGGTCACTGTCACCCACTCAGTCAGCTGTCTTTTGTGGTAAATATAAAAATAAACATGTTGCATTGTAATCTTTTTTTTCTGTATGAGAATAAGAAAACAGTTACGTTAAAGTTGTGCGCTAAAAAATATTTTACCCTGGTAGGTGCGTTATGGTTTGGGGGGTGGGGCGTCCTGCTCCTTTCATTTGTCCCGGGCCCCATGCTTTCTGTTGACGACCCTGCTCCTGCCCGCCACCGCAGCAGACACCCCACCCCACAGTAAGTCAGCTGCACCCACCCCCCCTGTCACACACCGCACCCAAAGTCAGCCACTGCAGAGATACCCGCAGCGTGCCACCGCACCCCGTCATTAATCCACCTGCAGTGAGCCGCCGCACAACCCTCCCACCTGCTCCCCCAGTGATCTGCCACTAGACAGCTCTGAAGGGGGGGGGAATTACAACCCTACCGCCCTCCAGTGAGCCATTTCTGCCGAGCTCTGAAGTGGGGGGGGGAGGAAATCACTAACCAAACGTGACCCACCGCTGCTAAGCTCTGAAGGGAGGGGGGATTAAAACCCTCCTGCCCACCCAGGGAACCTGAATCTGTCAGGGGGGGGGAATCCCGGCCGCCCCCCTCAGTGACCCGCCGCCGCCGAACTATGAAGGCAGGGGAGGGGGGGAATTGAATATGTGAAGGGAGAGAAATCAGAGCTGTGAAAGGGGGGGGGGGGAAATCGGGGGGGGAAATCGGACATGTGAACGTGGGGGACGGGGGGGGATGCAGCTGTGAAGGGGGGGGAGCGGAAAGCGAGTGGGAGCGGGAAAATTAAATCCCGGGCAACGCCGGGTATATCAGCTAGTATTATTATACTTATGATTATAATTATTATAATTATTTGAGAAAATAAAGGACAGCATATTTTCCTTAAAGTATTTTATTATGTAATATTGTATTGTGACTGACAGCAATATTATAAGTGCATATTTTAAGTGTAGTATAAGAGTTATGCAGGAGTTTGGTCGGAGATTGGAAGGTGAATGATCCTGTTTTAGTTACTCAAGAATTGACAATTGCACGTACTCCTTGAAACCCTTTCAACTCTACTAAAGTATGGTACACAGTCTTGTTTTGTTTTGGGGGGGGGGGGGGGTTAATGAACTTGTTTCCTACCCCAATTAGTTTCTTTACTGCGGTCTCATAAATGATACTCTCCTTATCCACTAAACTTCTCCCTCCTGCCCACACCCAATCTAATCATACACACTGGACTACTTAAAAGCCTTGAATTATCTCCAGAATGTTGGTGGAGAGCTCCTGAATCCAGCATAACAACCACTACTCATTCTAATGGCATATGAATCCCCCTTGTAAGTGTAGGCAGCTTTCACACATACACTGCTCCCTGGCTGCAATTGGAAACTGCAACTTCCAGCTTTCTGTGCAACAGCAGAGAGTAACTTCCGGGACTGGAGTATGTGACTCTTGATGGATAGAGAAACAGCCACTAGTAAAGGCTGTGGAATGAGCAGGACTAAGCAGAGAGGAGCGTATAAAAGGGGCTGGGAGAGCACATGGAGTTAGTCCTCAGGAGAGCCTGAGTGATCTCAGAACAGACTGGCTGGAACTCAGGGTTGGTCCAGTGGAATGTGAAGAAGCAGAGAGATTCCTAGAGTTGCAAGTGGTAGCAGTCGCAGAGAGAGAGAACTGAGATGGCCTGTTGGAAGTTGGGGCAATCAACAACCAATCGGGTTACCGGTGTCATGAGTAAAGAACGAGGTGATCCACAGTTACAGGCAAGGATACGGAAGGCTTTGCAAAGAACAGGCTTGCAATAGTTACACACACAGTTACTAAGAGCACCAACATTGTACTGCACCAACACATGGGCCCCTCATAACAGGGAGTCATGGGGACTTGGTAGAGACATTGGTACACGACTGTGCAGCTTTTAATAAATACAGTAATAGTACTGTATGTACATGATATTCAGATTGAGGTTCGAGGTTATGTCTATATATCTATGGCAATAAGGGGTTTATATAAATACTTTTGTTAGTCAAGGCCTAGTGTTGTGTTCTATTGTCTGACCTTTGGGCCCCGTGCCCAGCACGGGGGATTGCACTGTTATAAAGGGGAGTAGGACTTGGGCCTATACCTTAGCAAATAGAATTCAGTCTGAGAAGACGGAAAGGGGAGTTACACAAACATTGCCACTTTGCAGTCTGCAAACAATTACCCACATTTCTATTTATACTGTTACTATCTTTAGCATGGGGATATTGAACTAAACCTAGGCCTTCCTGTCTCAGCTTTCTTTAAATTCCAAAAGGACTATCACCCAAATAAATATTGAAAGCCTGCTGCACAAACTGGATGAACTAAGGACATGGTGCCTTTTGCAGAAACCTAAAGCCATCGTTCTCACCTAAACAGGGCTAACTCCTGTAACCCCCATGTGTCTGCAAGCAACACAGGATACTGCCCCCTATCTGGTTTGCTCTCTATAGGACATGTTAATGTGGTAAGCCAGTAGGAGGACTGTTGAAGGAGGAGGGACTATGAGAGGGAGTGAACCTTAAGTGCTGCGGGCAGCCATTTTGAGATTAGTGCTGCATTGAGCTGAGACAGTGAGGTTGCATGCAGAGCCATCCTACATATAGGAACAAGTATGTGCCGAACATAGAGCTGGAGAGCTGATTGATTCCAAGGGCAGAAGAGCCTAGGTCGATAAGGACCAAGAGAGCCTTGATTAGTTTGGTTCTGTATATTTGTGTCTTTTTTCCCCATCTACCCTCTTGTGTGATCCCTCTCATGCTACTCTCTGAGTGACAGAAGAGGTGGAGACACATGGTCTGTGAACAACCTATCAGGGTACAGACCTTGAGCCATTGCCTTCTGGAGCTCATGGAGGAAATGCCAAATTAGATTTAGTGCTGATCCAACCCTCCTAGGGAGTGGAAGTGTGTGGCTGGTTTCCTCCCGGCTGGGAGAGGGACAGGCTAATCAGCCCCCCATGGGCTGGGTGGCTAAGAAAGATCCAGAGCTCCACATTGTAAGAGGCCTGGAATCCTCTGACGCCCCTGCATCCGCTGTGTGTGAAAGAACTGCAGTGACTGCAATAAATCCCTTTGGTTTAATATACTCTGGCCTGAGTTCCAGTCTGTGGGGCAGGGGTATAAGAAGAGTTTGCTCTAAGTGGGGACTGTCTCTGGAAATCCTGGAGCCCACTAGAGCTGGAGGCACTTAACATCTTGAGCAAAGGCACATCATATCACCAAAAGCCTGTCCTGTCTCTGTATTTGATTACCACATGTATTACTATTGTGAAGCGCTATGTACATTTATAGCGCTATATAAATAAAGATATACAATACAATACAATACAAATACAGAAGATTTGTCCTCTAATCCTGAATTTATAGTCAAGGAGTTTAAAACATATTATGAAAATCTCTATAATGATGCATAACACATATACGAGCAAAGCACTAGAGAGCTTCTTGGCTGACTCGACCTTGCCTACTGTAGGTTGGATAGAGTGGAGCGAGAGACCCTACGAAAAGATTTTACTCAAGAGGAGTTGTTGCATGTAATTAAAAATCATAAACCTTCCAAAATGCCATGCCCAGATGGGTAGTCTAATCTATACTACAAAACGTTTATTGAGATCCTAGCCCCCTACAAGTTACAGATGTTCAACTCTGTCTTAGCAGGGGCTCCATTCCCAGATCAGATGCTCAAAGCCTCAATCTCATTAATTCATAAGCAGAGTAAAACCCCCACTAATTGTCAAAGTTAAAGGCCGATATCATTAATAAATTCGGATATCAAAATATACTCCAAACTATTGGCTAACAGATTGAGTTCTATCCTGCCTAGGTTAATTCACCCGGATCAAGTTGGATTTATTAGAGACAGACAAGCGGCTGACAACACCAGAAGAATTATAGACATAATTGAGTTTATTAACACCAAAAAAAATCCCGGTATTAGTTTTAAGCTTAGATGCAGAAAAAGCCTTTGATAGGATAGATTGGCCATATCTACTGTAGATGCCACGGTTGGGGCTTTTGGTTTTGAAGGGGGAACTTTAATGTTGCACTCACCACAAACAAAGTGGGACCCCGGTACTGAGGTGGAATAGGATGGTCGGGCAGCCAGGTCAGGATTGGAGAGAGTAAAATGGTTAGGTACTTGCCGAGGTCTGAGGTAGCAGCCGATAGAATGGTCAGTGTCCGTTTAGCCATGGTCAGGGGTTGGAGCCAGTAGGAGCGTAGAGGGCCGTATGCCGTGGTAAGGATTGGAGAGATGCAGAATGTCAGAGGTAAGCCAGGTCGATAAGCCAGAAGTGCGGAGTCCAAGGAGATAGCCGGGTTGGTACACAGGAGGTCAATCTGAAAGCAAGGCAGCAGGGAACAAGACAAGGCAGGAACCTGGAAGTGGGAGAACAGCACTAACTGGAACTATGCTCAGCCAAAGTGCAAGTGGCACAGCTGAGCATATATGGGAGAGCATGACCAATGACAGAGTGGGGCAGAGTGGAGGCGCGGTCTCCACAGAAGCACGGACAGGCGGAGAGACTCAGGAGACAGGTGGGCATAATAAGAAAAGTTGACACGCAGCTTGGGAGAGGTGCACACGTGTCACGTGTGCGCGCCGCGCGATGTTGATGCGCGTCGCAAACGGGGGGCTGAGCCAGACTCCACTACGTCAGAAAAGCTCCTGCGGGAGCGCATGTGCGCTGTAAGTATGGCGGGGTTGCACCAGACATCGGATAAAGAGGGAGTGCGCCGCGGGGGATGCACTCCTCAATTCCTTACAGTACCCCCATTTGAGGAGCGTCCTCTGGACGACTCCAATATGGCTTAAGAGGATACTTTGCATGAAACTGCTTAATGAGATTGGGAGCATGTATTTGGTGATGAGGTATCCAAGATCTTTCTTCTGGACCACATCCCTTCCAATGTACCAAATACTGTACCACTCCTCTCGAAATTCTTGAATCAATAATAGATTGTACCTCGTATTCTTCTTGTCCTTGTACGATAACAGGAGCAGGAGTAGAAGAGGTATCTGGGAAAGTGAACTTTCGAACACAGGTTTCAACAGAGAGATATGGAAGACGGATGGTATCCTCATTGAAGAGGGACATTGAAGGTGGTAAACTACCGGATTAATATTCTCCAGGATGGTGTATGTAACCAAAACATGGAGATCCAAGAGGAAACGAGGGGGGACGGGGCAGGTCCAAGAGGAAGAAATACGACTAGGGGATCCTGCCAATGTTATCAATCTATCTGGTGTAGAACTTTCTCTTGAACAGTTAACACTTCTCAATAAGGGACTGGGGTTCGCTCCAACTCAAAACTTTCAACTTTTTCAGACCGTGATTGATCTTCAGAAATTTACACGGAAATTGTCTTTGAAGAAGTTATTTTTCCTCTAGAAATGGTCCTGAAGATGTACAGAAGGTATTGTGAAGATTTAACAGGAACAAGTCATTCTCTTTCCACTAACCAAACCAGCCCTTTGAATTTTCAAAAATGTTGTGTCCTTTCAGATATGGACTCTTTGCTTGAATCACAGGGCAAATCTTTAACAACATATACGCAACCATTTTTTGGTCATGAGGACTCAGGGTATCGGAAGAAGTTATTATTTTGCCCCAATTTCAACAGGGGTCCTTCTATCATTATGTTTGAGCGTTTAGTTGAACGGGACTTACGCTTACTAGCTCAAGGGTTCACATGCTCTAGTATTAAGTCTGGCAACTTAACTCATACTGAGATTCAACAGATTGATTGTATAAAGCAGGAGTATGACATTGTTCTCAAAAATGCTGATAAGGGGGGTGCTCTTGTTATTTTGTCTACCGAATAATATCAACGAGAAGCATTAAGACAATTGCGAGATACCGCCTCTTATCAGCATCTTGGGGGAAATCCTACAGTACATGCAAATATTGTTTAGAACTATTGGAATTACTAGAATTTGGCAGAATTCTTAATGTTATTAGTCACAAAGAATTTGCATTTCTTAGCTGTCCACATCCCGTGATCCCAGTGTTCCACCATCTCCCAAAAATCCATAAGTCGCTGGTCGACCCTCCTGGTTGACCCATAGTAGCGAGTATTGTATCTTTGGGAGATGGGTTGTCATGGTATGTGGACAGATTTTTACGACCCCTCGTGTCTCAATTGCCTTCATTTATCAAGGACACAGCAGATCTCATTGTCAATCTACAGGAGTTCACTTGGCGCAAGGAATATAGGTGGGTCACACTTGATGTGACCTTCCTCTATTCCATTATAGAACATAAGCATGGTCTCACAGCTATAAGTCACTACCTTGATCTATCTACTTTATCTATTTCACATTGTACTTTTCTATTAGAATCTATTTAATTTTTACTTACTCACAATTATTTTTTGTTTGATTCACAGTTTTATTTTTAATTATTAGGCACGGCTATGGGCACGAGTTTTGCACCGTCATATGCTAATTTATTTATGGGTTTCTGGGAGTCACGTTTCATTTATCACAGTGATAATTCTTTTCGTCATAATATCGTCTTTTTCCAGAGATTTATTGACGATTTGATCTTAGTATGGAAGGGTGATGAACACACACTTGTTTCCTTTATTGAATATTTAAACACAAATGATTTGAATATCAAATTTACTTTTGAGCACAAAATTAATCACATTCATTATTTAGATCTACTTCTGTAAATTGACAATGATATGAATATTCAGACAGAAATTTTAAAGGAAAGAAAACTCCAGGAATGCAATTCTTTGTGCACGAAAGTTGCCATCCACGTTCATTGATTTGGAGCATTCCTGGAGCTCAATTCATGAGATTAAAGAGACTGTGTTCTGATAACGAAGTTTTTTTGTCACGATCAAAAGACATGTTTAATCGATTCTTGGCCAGGGGATATTCTGCCAAAGATGTGTCAGCTGCTTTTGCTAAAGCGGATGCTATGGATAGGGATGCCCTCATTTGTAAGAAGAGAAATTCCTTGTCCAACAAAGAGAGAGCCAAATCATCATACTCTAATAATACACAGAGTACATTTCTTATTACTACATACAACAAACAATCTCAACAAATGTGTAATATTATATCTAAACATTGGCATACCCTTTTGTTGGACAAGGATATTCGTACAATGGTCCAAGGTGGACCTAGATTCACCTACCGTAAGGCCAAAACTTTGGCCTTTCATTTGTCACCAAGCATTTTTGATTCCATATCTAGTTTCCCTAATGTAAGAGGTATACCCAAAGGGTTCTTCAAGTGTGGCCAATGTTCAATGTGTCAGTATGCGTGCCCAACCAAGTTTATTACACACAATGATAATCATTGAAAATATTATATTAAGAACTTTCTCAATTGTAATATTAGTTTTGTAAAATATGTCCTTTATTGTTGCTGTGGACATAGATATGTGGGTCATACGAGACCCCTAAAAACCAGAATAGCCGTACATGTACGTTTAATCAGAAAGGGAGATTTGATTCACCCCGTGGCTAGACATTTTTCTCAGTGTTCAAGTGGAGGTATTAACAATTTTTCGTTTTCTGCCATAGAACACATACTTTGACACCTGAGGGGGGGTAACAGGGAAAATACACTCAACAAACAAGAAATGTATTGGATTTACACTCTCAACACTCTCCACCCACATGGCATGATTTTGACTGGGAGTTGAAACACTTCCTTTGAGACAGTGGTATTAGGAGATTGTTGAGAGTGTATGTCAATGCATTATATCACTTTTTATTTTTTCATACGTATACATGTTGTTTTTTTTATATAGTTATGTATTTACTTTTTCAAGATATATTTCGTTATCATGTTCGGCTGTTCTGGTAATATTGTATATTTCCAGTTTTCATTTTTTACTTTTTCATTTATTACATTTTTGATTTTTCATTTTTGTTTATGGTTCTAATCAATTATTATAGTATATGCTTTATTAATATATGTTTTCCTTGACATTAAACGTTATCCAGGGATATTATTCATTGTGTATCTTCCCCATATTCAATTCCATATGTTGTTGTTTTATTCTAATTATTTTATGTATCATTCTCCACATCACATATTTTCATATTTTTAATATTTTTTATATTTTTTTTGTTTTTGTTTTTGGTTTATTGTATGTATATGTGTTTTCATTATTGTTCTAATGTTATATCATGTCACACACACAGCCCTATATGGCATATTTTGACTTAGTTCCTAAGTAGCAAACAGCTAATTATGCTGATTGCTTTCAGCAGGGCTTTGATCTATTCTGCCCAATAAGGATAAGCCACTACCTATATAGATGGTCTGTGTGAATAGAGTTCTTCACTCTTTGATAAAGTCCCATCTCGGGACGAAACGCGTCAGAGTGCTCGTTTTTCTGTGATGTGCAGCATGTTGACAAAATAAAGCTGATTTTAACACTTCAAGTTTGGCTGAACTCCGTTTTGCAGTGGCCTTCATTCCTACTTAACTTATGTACCAAAAACCTTGGGGCCAATTTGAGAGTAGGTGTCTTGAGCCCTATGTTCCCTGAGGAAAGCCACACCCTGTCTCCTGGTTTGAACTCCGGTACCTTGTGCCAATGACGATCCGCCTGAGATTTTTGCCTGCAAGTGGCCTCTCCAAGGGTCTTTTGTATTGTCCTCCAAGATTCTTGTTGAGAACTGATTCTGTATTGGTTGCTGGGACCCCGGAAGAAGAAGAGATGGGCAGGCGTGCAGGATGGAATCCGTAATTAACGAAAATTGAGTTTCCCGAGTTGACTCATTCCTAAGGGAGTTGTGGGCGAATTCAGCCCAGGGAAGAAGATCCATCCAGTCGTCTTGAGCGTCGGAAATAAAGCGCACATGGGCAGGAACAGTGGCGCGGCGGCAGAAGCAGCAGGTAAGGAGAGAACACGCCGCAAAGGACGTGTTCCCCAATTCCTTACATCTACCTACTTTGCTTTGGGTACCTTCAATAGATGCTGGCTCCTCTTTTGAGACTAAACACCTGCCTCTTCTGGATTTCTTCCTTTGGAGTCTAAACTCTAACATTTTATACTGTTGTTACAATTTAAAAGAATTACCCCCACCCAGCCTTTATTATTGATCTTTTGGTATGTTTCTGAACTGCAAGTCCTGTTTTAAAAGAATTACCCACCGGCCTTTATTATTGATCTTTTGGTATGTTTGAATATCAAAAGGTGTTTTTTTTCCCCTCTTAGCTGTGTGCTGCTAATTGACCAACTGGAACAAGCCGGTTTATTGTGGAGGGGGGAGGGTCATGTTACTGCTTTAGATGTATAAAACTTATACCCTCCCCGGCATTTGCAGGACCTGCATTTGCATTTTAGAGTGAGGCATTTAAAGTGAGCCTTTTAAGTGAGAATATATAGTTAGACTATAGTTTGACTAGAGGTGACTGGGGACTGGATCTACTGCAAACGCTTCTACACATCGCAGCAAACGGTGAGCTACTCTGACTACACTATGACCACATGCTTGTTAGCCTGCACAATTTAACCCACCACCCCTTTACAACTTACATCACTGCAGCCTCCCCCAAAACTGATTGCACACAACTACTCCCCCCCCCCTCAACCCTCACCCACTCAGCCCACTGCAAACCTTGAATAGGCCCTAGCATTGCAATGCAGCAAAACATTTCACAAGGAAAAGGCACACCGCTGCTGTTTAGTCTGCACACACACTTGGCTCACAACAGCTCCGTGCAGCATTACCTACCTCTGACATAATGAACCTGGTATGTATCTCAACTTTGTTCTCTCTTGGCCTCATGGAAATGTTACTCACTCTATCTACAAACTCCTCCTTCCTGGCCCACACCCAACATCACCATACATCCAGGATTACTCAAAAGCCTTGCACTATCAACTAAATGTTGGTGGAGAACTCTAAAAACCAGCACACCAACCACCGCTCACTCTGATGGCAAACACCACAAATTTACAACACAAACAACTACTCAAATTTCTACTCATACTATTACTCTCTTTAGCAGGTGATATTGAACCTAACCCAGGTCCTCCCTTTTCAGTTCTGTCCCATACCCCTGAGAATACCACCTTTAAATTCCAAAAAGGTCTATCTGTTGCCCACATAAATATTCGGAGCCTGCTGCCCAAACTGGATGAACTAAAAGCATGGTGCCGTATGCATAAATCCAAAGCCATCATTCTTACCCTAAAACACCCGATGCAAATATCACTATTCAGGGATACTCCATTTCTAGGAGAGATAGGTCAAATAGAGGAGGAGTGGTGTTATTTGATATTGCAGACACCTTACAATTTACACTGTTAAATTCCCCCCATGCCCACCCTCTTTTGAAATATTAGTTCGCAAAATCTGCCTCCCCTTTTCTAAGCACATCTTGGTTGCTGGCATCTACTGCCCCCCATAATGCCTCTCTACAGTCCCTGACTGATATCACCCAGTTTCTTGGCTCCATTTCCTCTATGAATGAGAAGAGTGAACTGCTCGTTCTTGGGGATTTCAACTTCAATTGGCTCGACCCTAAAAACCACAAAATCCAGATACAAATCAAGTCGCTTAACTTATCGCAACTCATTTCCCAACCCAGACGGAGAAATCTGAAATCGCACAACCATTCCTTGCTAGACTGGATTCTCTCCTCAAACCCCAGCAGAATCCAATCCTCTGGCATCCTTCCTGACATTTTCAGTGACCATGCAATAGTGTACTGTGTAAGGAAAATTAAACCAATCAAGCCCTAAAGTTCTCCTCACTAGAACATTTAGAAACTTTAACCCACAACAGTTTCTGGCTGACCTTACTAACTGCCCTTGGCACAGAATCGATTTAATTCCCGACCCTGATTCTGCGCTCGACTATTTCCAATCTGAGTTCTTAAAACTCTGTGATACCCATGCTCCACTATGCAGAATAAGGGTACGGGGGGCCTACCTTCCATGGGTCACAACTGACCTTATAGCACTCTACCAGTTCAGGGATGCCTTGTGGAAAAGCTACAAAGTAACTGGCACTACCAAGGATCTCAATCACTACAGATGCCTGCGGAACATGTGCACAAGGCAAACAAGACATGCAAAAGCACAATATTATTCTGATAATCTCCTCCAGAATACATCAAACCCAGCTAACTTCTGGAAGGTTATCAATAACATATTCCAGCCTTCCAACCATCAACAACCAAGTAATATCACTAAGGGGGATATTAGTCTGACAAACACCACTGACATTGCAAATGAATTCAATTACTACTTTGTGGGGTGTGCTACTAACTTATTAGCGAAACGCAACATAAACCACAAACATGAATCTCATCCTGGGAGTACCCATATAGCACCACCCCCTAACAACACTGCCCACAATTTTCAATTTGGCCCAGTATCCAAAGAGGAGATTACACAAGCGCTCCTGAAATTAAAACTAAGCAGCCAATGTGGACCTGACATACTACAATCTAAGTTAGTAAGACTTGGTGCCCCAGCCATTGCCAAACCAATTGCTTCCATAGTCAACTCTATTCTGTCTGCAGGCCATATCCCTAAGACCTGGAAAACTGCCAGAGGTGTCCCAATCTTCAAAAGTGGGGACAAAAACACTGTCGCAAACTACAGGCCAATATAATTCTCCCAATCCTATCCAAAGTCATTGAAAAATGTGTTCACTCCCAATTAAGCGGTTTCTATACCAAGACAAATTTCCCTAGCTAATTTCAATCTGGCTTTCGCCCCAAACACTCCACCATAACTACCCTGCTAAAAGTTTGCAATGAAATCCAGTGTGGAATGGAACGGGGACAACTCACTGGTGCAATATTCCTAGATTTTGCAAAGGCTTTTGATACTGTTGATCATGCTATCCAGCTTAACAAACTCCAGTGCTCTGGAATACGGAAGCATGCTTTAAACTGGTTTCAGTCCTACCTATCAGGTAGATCCCGACATGTGTCCATCTCAGGCTCTAACTCCAAAACCCTTGGATATCACCTATGGTGTCCCGCAAGGCTCTGTTCTGGGGCCCTTACTCTTCTCAGTGTTCATCAATGATCTTCCCACAACTTGTAAGGAAGCTTCAATACACATGTATTCAGATGACACAATCCTATATGCACACAGCCATAGCTTTTCCAACCTTGAACACATACTTCAGTCTGATTTTTTGAGACTCGAAAACTGGATTTCCTAAAACAAACTGTTTTTAAACACTGACAAGACTGCAACAATGGTATTTGGGACCAAAACTAAATTTTTAAAGCTTCCAGTGACTGAGCTCCAGATCATAACAAAGGCTAACACCACCCCAACACTTGTTACTAGTTTTAAATACCTAGGCATATGGTTTGACTCCCACTTAACATTCGGGATGCACATTGATACCCTGACATCCAAGACCTATGCCAAACGAGGTGTATTTTACAGGAACAAATCCTCCCTAAGCCTGCTGGCCAGAAAGCGTATTGCACAGCAGATGCTAATGCCAATTAGAGACTATGGAGATATAGTATATAGCTCGGCACCCCAAACCCACCTTAGCAAACTTGACACCCTCTACAAATCAATATGCTGTTTTGTTCTCCAATGCAACTACAACACACATCATTGCAAAATGCTAAAAAAAAAATAGATTGGTCATCACTTGAGTCTAGGCGCAAAGTTCACCTTTCCTGTCTTGCCTTCAAATACTTTCTGGGAAACCTACCCATCTATCTGAACAAGCTCCTCACCCCTACAACATGCATCACTTACACTGGCGACACACTTTATTCGAGCTTGGCTAGTCCCACGAATTCGGGTATACCCGGGTGTATTGAGGTTTGTGACTGTTTTCTGCCCGAGTGCATTGAGTTATTTTCCAAGCAGGGATTGAAGCATTTTATTCCCGCTGGCTGCAATACTGCACAGTATATATATATATACTGCATTACAATTCATGAATTTATGCCATCTGGTAGACACGCGAAGCATTGCAGCCTATTAAATCCTAATCATTATCATTTAACAGATCAGCCGCCCATCAGCCAGGCATGAACCCAGGCTGGGAAGGCAAATGCAACGGGGCTTGTTAGAGGTGAGGAGTGGCGCATTCCAGGTATCTGCCAGGTACATACCGGGTATTTGCTCGAATAAAGTGTGTCGGTGCAGTATCACCTGAGATCTGACTCCAAAAAACTGTTTATGGTCCCAAGGCTCAACAAAGTATCCGTCCGCTCCTCCTCTTACCGTGCACCCCAAAACTGGAACAGTGAACCGGAGACTCTCACATCCACCACCAGTTTAAGTTCTTTCAAAACCAAAGCTCTCTCACATTTTAATCTGGTCTGTAACTGTTACATACGCCCAAAATATATATTATCTTTTACTGGGCATGTAATGTCTTGTATATAATGTATACCCTGTTCACTTATGTAACTGTATTTGTAACAATGTACTATTTGACATTTTAACTCTGTGCCCAGGACATACTTGAAAACGAGAGGTAACTTTCAATGCATTACATCCTGGTAAAACATTTTATAAATAAATAAAAAATAAAATAAATTCATGAGGTTGGTAAAACCACACAGTGCCCAAACTGTTCATATTCAGCGTTTCTAGCCGTCCTCAATTGCATTGACTGACACAATATCCATTGTTTATTGCGCATTTGGTGCACACAGTGGAATGGAGGCTAACAACGCTTTCTGGATTGCCTAGGCAATCATCTCCTACTTAAGGCAAGGTATTGGCCACCTTGAGAAAGAGTCATTGTATGACAGGAAACGTACGTCGGTTCGATGTACTGCTGTGGCTCATTTTATTCTAAAACATCGCCGCATTTTTCCTGGCTTTTTTCTGGAATGCGACGCACTTCACCGGGTGCATGCCGCATTCATGTTGCGTTCTCAGCCGCGGGTCATGCGCGGTTGACGCTCGGTTGATGCGTTTATTGAGAATGGTTCGGATTTAATAGGTTACAATTCTTCGCGTGTCCGCCAGATGGCAGATATTCATGAATTGTAATTCGCATGCACTTCAGTAATGTGTCGACTTGCAGGTGTTTCGTTTAAAAAAGATACCACAGTGTGCTATTGTAAATTGGCCTTGAGACTGAAGGAAGAGGTTGCAAAAATGTATCAATTTAGGCTTTTCATATTAAATAAAGACAAAGACCAGTTTCTGTTATTCTCCAGAGACCCGCCGCCATGAGTGTTCAAGTGTAGCCCGTTTTCCAAAAACCCGACAGAACTTACGTGTACACTGGCGACACACTTTATTCGAGCTCGGCTAGTCCCACGAATTCGGGTATACCCGGGTGTATTGAGGTTTGTGACTGTTTTCTGCCCGAGTGCATTGAGGTATTTTCCAGGCAGGGATTGAAGCATTTTATTCCCGCTGGCTGCAATACTGCACAGTATATATATATATACTGCATTACAATTCATGAATTTATGCCATCTGGTAGACACGCGAAGCATTGCAGCCTATTAAATCCTAATCATTATCATTTAACAGATCAGCCGCCCGTCAGCCAGGCATGAACCCAGGCTGGGAAGGCAAATGCAACGGGGCTTGTCAGAGGTGAGGAGCGGCGCATTCCAGGTATCTGCCAGGTACATACTGGGTATTTGCTCGAATAAAGTGTGTCGGTGCAGTATTTGATATGGGCCGCGATTAATGCAACAGATGATAAGATGGCAACAGTTGTTCAAATTTATCAGTATTTTATCGAAAACTATGACTTTTACAAATTTTCGCCAGCTCCTCATGTGTGGAAGCGTGCAATAAGGAAAAGGTTATGTAGCGATCCATGTTTTTATCATATTGATCCACAATTTATTGGAGGATATTGGTGTGTATCACCGTCTTTTTCCTGTATCTATGATCATGCAGACGGCAAAAGGTGAAAGGTCGTGTTAAAACCAACTAAGAAACGACAGTCGCTGCCAAGCAATGCACCAGCACCAACACCGGCTTCCAATAACGGTCCCACCGTCAGTGACAACCCTTGCTGTCTGTCCAGCAAGCCTGAGCCGGATTTCGCGTGCAGTTTCAGGCAAGCTTGCATGTACCTAAGCGATTTCCAGACTCATCAGCTGACTACAGGTGTAGTAGTCCCGCTGCCAACTATCAACGTGTTTGATCAAGAATACTGGACTGGCAGTGGCCCGGCGCCAGCTGCTTGGGAAATTCTATGGTGAGTATTATTGCCAAACATACTGGACACCTAACAAGTTCCTATTGAACCCCCAAAATGACCACAACATATATATAAGCATATGAGTGTCACAGAGGAGTGCTACTGAGCATGGCAATATACATTTAAAACCAGAGACAGAACATAAAACACAGACAAAGCTCAGTTTTAGCACATCCAGTGAGACTCATACACGGTACAGTGCCTAAATATATATGTATAAATATCTAATAAGTAAAATGGTCTTTTAGTTTGACATTTTTGGCCAAAGAATGATTTATAGTAAATCTGTCAATATTAGTTGCAAAGTTCTAAGTCTGATTGAAGCCTTTATTAACCTGTACATTACCAGGAAAAGCACTCTGTATTAGAGTTGTCACAACCATCCTGCAAGCAAACAAATTCCCCTGTGTGGAAGATGCTATGGAGTGAGCCCTTAACCATTTAAATGTGGGAGGGGGTGAGCTTCAATTAAGTAGGAGGTTGCCACCCTCCAATAAGCCAAGAAATTGGCTCAGGGGCTTACAACAATTTTGGCCAAAAATGTCAAACTAAAAGACCATTTTACTTATTAGATATTTATACATATATATTTAGGCACTGTACCGTGTATGAGTCTCACTGGATGTGCTAAAACTGAGCTTTGTCTGTGTTTTATGTTTTGTCTCTGGTTTTAAGAGTATTATTGCCGTATTATTTTCTGTGTTTTTTTTATTTTGACAATATCAATATCGGTGCGATTCAAAAGTCAAGCGATTCTCCTGTAAGCAATATCATTGGCTGAGCGGCTTCTACAGTACTGCAGATACTGAACAATTGGTGGAACGCTAGGCGCATGCGCATTGGAACCTTCTTGAAACGCATATGCGTGTCATCATATCGACGGTAGGCGCATTCGCATGTGAACAGGAGACGCCCCTGGGAAATTATTGGTGGGACTGGCTGGGAACTTCTTTAGGGGGCTGACCATTACAGTAAAACTTTTCTTTTTGTTTTTCCTCAGAAAAGAAAACGGCTAATGGAGGGATTTCGATGGATAATATCGCTTTGTGTAACGATGCCTGCACATTGCTTAATCGGATTTAAAAAACCACGTACCGGAGTCTATAGTTTAGTGGCCATTGTTATTGATTAGGATAGAATACCTGAAACAGTATGCTGATGTTTTCTGACCGTACAGTATACAATACTTTTTTATATACAGTATACTGTGTAATAAACCCGAAAAAATAAAAAGTATGCATTTATTCTACATGTATTACAGTACATACAGTATGTGTCTTCTATACAGTACCAGTACATACTGTACAGTACAGTATGTGTCTTCTATTTTTTTTAATACTCTTGTGATGTGCAGTACTGAGCATGCCTACAGTATACAGTACAGTATGCCTTGACAGTAGTGTACATTCTAGAAACACTGTATTTTGTTACAGTATCAAAGGAGCCAATGGAACAATTTAAAACAAATCAACATGTTCTTTTATTGGTGGAGTAAGTACAAAAACATTTATTTACAAATACAGTACAATGTAAAAAAATTAAGTGCATAGCAATTCAAAAAATCAACAGGTGTATGGTTTACTGCTAGTAAAAACATTTATTTACAGAAAGTAAAAACTTTACAGTCAGTCAGTATGGTTTACAGTCACATGTTATACAAAAAAATTCTTTATTCGTAAAATATACAAAACGCAACATCTCCATTATTAAAGAACGGCAAGTCAAAACATTTACAGTGGGATGGTGTGCAGAATAGTTTGCTGGCCATGGGGACTGGAACTGTGCAGGTCATGTGTGTGTGTACAGCAAGTAAAAATATTTCTGTATAAATACAAGTTAAAAAAACACACAACAACATCTCCTTTATTTAAGTACAGCAGGTCAAACATGTACAGTACAATTCAGCACAACAGTATGGTCTTACCTGTGATTAAAATAAATTCTTTATTCATAAAATATACAAAACGGAAAATCTCCATTATTAAAGAACGGCAAGTCAAAACATTTACAGTGGGATGGTGTGCAGAACAGTCAGTCAGGCCTGCACCACTACAGTCCTCGAGGGCAGCAAACAGGCCCGGTTTTCAGGACAACATTGAAAACCGGGCATGTTTGCGGCCCTCGGGGACTGGAAAAAACATTTACCAAACATTTTCAACAGTTGAACACTCACTCAAATGCGTACCCCACCAGATTGTCCTTCCATGGCCGATGCCTTGCATGGCGCAAAACGCCATTAATGCAGTCTCAAACGCCTTTCATTACAGGATCTGTAATAGAATAAAAGCGCCGCAATTCCTCCAGAATGGCCTTTCTTAAATTGGCAGGAAGCGCCTTTTTTACGCGATTTCCTTCATAGTTAACTTTGATGGCCCAGTCACAGTACAACAAGTAGGACACAGTGCTTAAAAATGAACAAGGCATACTTGTGGGGTGCACCAGCACTCATCACCCTACACTTCTCCCTGAGTGCCGGTGTCAGATCGCACAGGGTGATGTTGGGCACCGTATCGATGCGAGCGAATGTAGGTCTTCTGTGAGCGGGTGTGCTTGTGGCGACGTGCAAGGGTAGGTTGTCTGGGAGGAAGCTTTCCGCCTGTCTTGGTCGCCGTGTTGTCTCCTGGCGTGGTCTTGACGGGGTTGTCATGTCTTCCTCAACGGCATACATGTACAATAAATCTTCTGTTGAGGGGGTGCGCTTGGTGATGGAAGGGTGTCGATGCTCCCATTCATCACACCCATGCCACCCTCCTGCTCCGGCGTCGGGGAAACAAGGGCATGAACACCGAGCAAATGATGTATCCCCGCTATGTCAGCCTCTATCTTCTCCATCCGTCGATCCATCCGTTGATCCATATGTAGCATCCGTTGCTCCATATTTAGCATGGTCTCCAGAAGCAGATCTATCTTTGTCAGCATAATGGAGTCCACAGGGATATCCACACTTATCCCATTCAGCATCCGGTCTAACGAGCTGCTTCTTGTGCATGGCGTGTGGACATCTGGGTGGATGGGTGCTACGGAGGATAAGATGGGGGTTCCATGGAGAGAAGCGGCAGCGTCAATGAAGAATTGTGGAGGAGGTGACCTGTGGATATCCAGTAGAGGACAAGCGGCAGCGTCGTCGAAGAGGGATGGAGAAAGTGACCTTTGGATTTCCGGGCGAGAAGCGGCAGTGTCGTCTAAGCACAAAGGAGAAAGTGAACCGTGGATTTCAGAGGCAACAGCGGCAACGATGTCAAATAGAACTGGCGAAGAGGGCCTGTGGGTTTTCGGGAGGGCGGCGGCAGCGTCGAGGACAAGGAGTGGAGAAGACGGGCTGAAGATTTCCGGGATAGCGGCGGCAAAGTCGTCGAAGTGTATGGGAGGAAGTGGTCTGTGGGTTCGATGGGTTGGCAACCATTTGTTTTGCGTGGAGTGTACATCACCGTATTTCTTCTTTATATAATAAGGCTGACGTCTATTAAAACCCTTAGCCTTTGGGGTCAGCAGAAGGCCTTAGCCTGTCGCTTTGGCCTTGGCATGGAAACGGCAACCGCCTTTTGCTTTTTCTGCATGACAGGCACGGCAGAGGCGAGTGGGTTCCTGCGTCCGTAGAATCGGGGTTGATCCATGGAAGCAGATGGCAAAATGCAGTATCTGGACAAGGGCAAGTTCAGATAAAGATCCTCGAGTGGTGGGCTATGCAAAGTGTGTAACCTTTTATGCATGGCGGCGAGGTACAGGTGTTGAAAGTGGGCGTACTCTAATGTGAGTCATTACCGTATAAATACACCATCCATTTTGTGGATTCACTGCACATTGAATACACATCGACTAAACATCGAATATACATTCTTGTGTTTGTATTTCTTTCTACTTGCAGCAATGCCCGTTAAAAAGATTTCCAAGGAGCTCAGCATGCGAATTAAGGATGTGTACACGAGCGGACATCGAATTGCTGCTATCCAACGCTGGCTAGCTACTTCTGGCATCGTTGTGCCAGCAACCACCGTGAGCTATCATGCACACGGAAAAACCAGAGAACGCAAAAGGGCACCAAGGGTAACTAAAGCGTAAGTATATTTATACAACTAAAACATTTTTTATATAAAATATTGTACTGTAGATCTACTGTATCTAATATTTTTGTTATTTCGGTAGATTTAAATTACAAGAGTATATATATTTTTTATATTTATATTACAACAGTATATATATTTTTTATATTTATATTTATATTACAACAGTATATATATTTTTTATATTTATATTTATATTACAACAGTATATATATTTTGAATATTTATATTTATATTACAACAGTATATATATTTTGAATATTTATATTTAAATTTCAACAGTATATATATTTTTTATATTTATATTTATATTACAACAGTATATATATATTTAATATTGCTGCATATTAATAGAACAATATATTGTGTACTATTGATCTACTGTCTCTAATATTTTTGTTATTTCAATTTATATTTATATTACAACAGTATATATATTTTTTATATTTTTATTACAACAGTATATATATGTTTTATAATGCTGCATATTAATAGAACAATATATTGTGTACTGTTGATCTACTGTCTCTAATATTTTGGTTATTTCAATTTATATTTATATTACAACAATATTTATACTGCTGCATATTGATACTGTAGAACTGTGCTGTAATACTGTAATGCTGTGCTTGTGGCCTAATGCACTGTAACTTACCGGATTGTTTTTCTTTACATTGTAGGGAGACAACTCTTCTGGTGGACAAAATAAGTGAGGAGAATGATGAGAAGAGTGCATTAAGGGTCAAATACACTCTGCAGGAAATTCACAATCTCACTGTATCCGAGACCAGCATAAAGAAGATGTGACGCAGCATTGGATAGAAATATGAACGTGTGAGGTTAGTACTGGACAGTACAGGAGGTAAAAGTTTTCTTTAAGAAACTGTACTGTACCGCTAAAATGATTTATTCCTTGTCATTACAGAGCGTACCCCATGATAAGGGACGTAAACAAAATCAAAAGAGTGGTCCAGGCCCAGGCATGGATCGACAGTGGGGAAACTTTCCAGGATTGCATCTTCACTGATGAGTCTACTGTGTCACTGGAGAGATTTGCCACCTTTGCATTCCACAAAAAAGGTCGCATATCTATGAAGTCGCGGCCAAAACACCTCGTGAAGATGCATGTGTGGGGTGTCATCTCTAGGCGTGGACCAGGATGCATTGTAATCTTTGAAGGTAAAATATATCAAATATAATGCAGCCTTATGCATTGTACTGTACTAGTGTAGCCTTATGCACTGTACTGTGCTACAGTATTGAACAGTTTTTTGAGCACTTTTCTTTTCTTGTTATAGGAATCAGGAATAAAGCTTTCTTCCAAGACAAAATTGAGCCTGAGATAGTGGAATACATCACATGCGAGTTCCCGGATGGTCACCATTTCTACCAGGACAACGATCTGAAGCACACCGCGTCAACAGCGCATATCCTTGTGCTGGGTGAAGACGCCAGCGGAGTCAGTGCGGTAACCGTGTCTCATTTTTCCCCACTGTTTTTACTGTGTACTGTATCTCTTAAACTAATTGTCCTTTTTTTCCAATGACAGATAGCCAGACTTCAGTCCGATCGAAATGGTCTGGCATCAGCTGAAGGACCATATCTGGAAAGTGGTGAAACCCTCCAAAAAGGATGAGTTGGCGAAAGGCATACTGAGTTTTTGGAACGATGTACTCACCGTTGAATGCTGCAATAAATATATAGACCATATTGCGACTGTGTTTCCCATTGTGATCGAGCGTAATGAGCAAGCATCAGGAAAGTAGTACTGTACTGTAGTATTGTAAGTACAGTATGATACAGGTAAGTATGGCACAGATTTTTTCTTTCCTAATAGTCAGAGTATACATTAGTTCCAGTATAGACTAGTTTGACAGTACTAACTGCATACTCAATGCCATAATACAGTATGCACCTACAGGACAGTAACTGCTCATTTTTTTTCTTTCCAGAGAGAGCAGCACCAGCCATCTGGTTACATAGTATTTAACAGTAGTCAGAGTATACAGTAGTTCCAGTATAGACTAGTTTGACAGTACTAACTGCCTACTAACTGCTCAATTTTTTTCTTTCCAGAGAAAGCAGCACCAGCCATCTACAGTAGTACTACACATCACACAATGCCATAATACAGTACGCACATAACTGCACTCATTTTTTGTTTTCTTGTCTTTTCAGGAAAAAGGGTGGCCTGGGGGGAGGGGGGTGTTGTGTGCAGTCTAATATGTTTGTACAGTCAAGTGTACAGTATATAAACAGCAGTAATGATGTACACAAAACCTCTCCCCTCTCAATGAACTACTGTACTGTACACAGAATGAGGAAGAAGATAAAGACGGAAAAAATGATATTACTATATATATATATTATAAATTATATATTATTAAATAATATTATTATAAATGTGCATTACTCATGTTTATCCATGTTTTACAAATGTTTTATAAATGTTTATCCAATTTCAATCTGCCAGAAGAACTTAATAAAGACTGCATTATGTATTATTCATGATTATTTTTATATTTTTATTTTTTGGTTCCAGATAAAATAAAATAAATATTTATTTACATTCCTGCTAATCATAATCATTGACAACCCCCCCCACACACCTACAGTACACCAAAGAAAAAGAATGAATGACAAAACAACATGAATCAGTTAATGTTTTTTTTAACTCTCAATTCTCACAATGCTGTGCAAATCAAATTTACATTTCAAATTCGAGAAGGGATTTTCCAAAGCGTTACCGTAAACAAAGCCTCAAAGGGTTGGGGGGGTGGGGTGGGTGTGTCAAGCGCAGTAATCAGCCAGCTCCCATCTCAAAGAGGATTACAGTACATGCAGGTGCAGCGGGGTGATTGACGCTCGGCTTGGGACGGATTAAAAACTCAATGACTAACTTCAGAAAAGTAATGAGTCTGTGGAGGGGGGGGGGTTGGGTGAGTCATGCACAGTAAGCAGCTATCTCCCATTTTAGAGGATTACATGCAGGCGCAGTGAGGTGATTGACGCTCGGCTAGGGAAGGATTAAAAACTCAATGACTAACTTCAGAAAATTAATGAGTCTGTGGAGGTGTCTGTCGATAAGAGTTTCAAAACCTTAAGCGAGCCTTGTGTGTGCATGGGGAGGGGGCTGCATGAAGGATTAGCTGTGCAGCAGTTCAAAGAAATTACCTACATTACAGTAATTTCAAAAGGCAATTCATCATAATAATTTGATCCCTACACCCCCAAATACAGTACATAAAAATCACACAAATCAACCATGTGCAGTCAAACGAACAGGGTCGCAGTCAAAAGCTACAGCACAGATTGAATATCGTAATATCAAGATTGGTTTTGCAGGCTTGTAGATAAAATAACAGTTAAAAAATTATAATATTTTTTTTTTTTGGGGCTCTCACGCAAGCAAGCAGTGGTGGGTGAAGTTACAGGCGCATGCGCAGTAATCAACTAGCTCCCATCCAAAAAAGGATTACACACAGGCGCATAGAGAGGTGATGCTTTGCTAGGAACTGATTGAATACACAATGGCAAGCGTTTTATATTTATTTTATTTGTTTCTGGTAAAATAAATAGTTATTTACATTCCTGCTAATCATAATCATTGACAGCCTCCCCCCCCACACACCTACAGTACACCAAAGAAAAAGAATGAATGAAAAAACAACATGAATCAGTTAATGGTTTTTTTTAACTCTCAATTCTCACAATGCTGTGCAAATCAGATTTACATATCAAATTCGAGAAGGTATTTTCCAAAGCGTTACCGTAAACAAAGCCTCAAAGGGTTGGGGGGGGGGGGATTTGGGTGAGTCATGTGCAGTAATCAGCTAGCTCCCATCTCAAAGAGGATTACACGCAGGCGCAGTGAGATGACGCTCGGCTATGGACAGATTAAGAACACAATGTCAAGCTTCAGAAAATTAATGACTCTTTGGAGGGTGGTTGGGTGAGTCATGCGCAGTAATCAGCTAGCTCCCATCCCAAAGTGGATTCCACGCAGGCGCAGTGAGGTGACTGACGCTCGGCTAGGGACGGATTAAGAACACAATGTCAAGTTTCAGAAAATTAATGACTCTGTGGAGTTTCAAATCCTTGAGCGAGACTTGTGCGTGTTCGTGGGGGAGGGGGCTACAGGGTACAGCTGCATGAAGTTCAAAGATAATGACATATTTTAATTTCAAAAGGCAGTTCATCATAATAATATGATCCCTACACCCCCAAATACAGTACGTAAAAAGCACACAAATCAACCATGTGCAGTCAAATGCACAGGGTCGCAGTCAAAAGCTACAGCACAGATTGAATATCGTAATACAGTATCAAGATGGTTTTTGCATTCTTGTGGAGAAAATAAAAATATTAGAATAAAAAAAAATGTTTTTTTGGTCACTCACTCAAGCAAGCAGTGGTGGGCGAAGTTACAGGCGCATGCGCAGTAATCACCTGCTGTCAAGTAGTACAGTACTGTACACGCCTATGCGTTTCAACAATTTTCAAATGAGACATATTGTACAGTACAGCACTGCAAATGCATGTATACTTTAAATATGCAAATTTACAATTACTGCGCGCGCACACACAGACTGTGTACTGACGTAGGTTGAACTGCGAAGGTATTAGACTTCCAAGACAACAGCTCGCAAACGCCCCCCTGAGTTTTTACACGGAATTGTAGTATTGCAGACAGCGAGAATAAAATGCTAACATCACGAGTGCTAAAATAACGCAATTCACTCCGGGCAACAAAAAAAAACTCACCTGGCCGGGATTATCTGAGAGCCGCGGATCTAGCCGATTTAGACTCAGGTCAGCCGCCACTGTACGTGGTGCACGGTGATGACATTATACTAGTGCGGTATTCAGAACTAGTGATTAGCATGCAGCCCCATGTGGGTAGCGTTTTACAATACCTGCATGGTAGAACACTAGGATAGTAAGCTAGTGGCATACGTCTGAAACATATATGTTTATTGGCTGAACAAGCTCTCTAATAATTATTCTAAGCACTTTGCTCTGTGACATCCGGATTAGCCTGTCCCTCTATTTAAGTGATGATCATGCTCATAGTTACGCAATATACACCGTCGGTATGTTTCACATAGAAACAGCCAGTGTGGTGTGTGTATAGCCCATCATCTGGGGTAGTCCAAGCGTGCCTATGGCTCATAAGATCAAATGGGGGTAAATGACACAGTGCTTTAGTGCTCAGCTTTCTACATTATTGTTGCAACAAATATTGGATACACTATTTCAACGTGATACAGAGTGTCTCTGCTAGCCTCAGTATGCGGTTTATGTGGGGTATCTCTGTAGACATACCGTATAAAAATCAATACGTGTGAGATATGAACAGCCACTGCTTACAATTACATTAACCATGCTGTATTCACACATGGTGTGTTTCATGATATAAACCACCCTAGTGTGGCAGTCGGGACTCTGCACAATAAGTGCCTAAGCACTAAGTTACTGGCAATATCTCTGTTGCTAGAGTGTGTTGTGTGTGTAATGTATCTACAATACCAGCAATCACAAAGGTTATGTTTCATGTTAGTGTAGCCCTTGTACACCCACCCTAAGTGAGATTGGGGGTGGGGTATGCTTCTCCAGCTACTTCTTTAGGTGATGGGCTGTACCTGTTTGGTAACAGGAGGGCTGAATGCTCCGCGGTGGTGTGTGGAGGACAGGACAGGTTTACAGGTTACCTTAGTTCTTCATTGGTGCAGCGACTCCAGTCAGCATGGATCCTCTGTGATAGCAGGGGATGTCCCATACTGACACTCTCCTCTCTCAGCAGCAAGACAGTGAAGCACACTGGTGATGATTCAACTGGATCTTTATTGCATAACATCAGAAGTCATGCAGGCCCCATCCAGAGTCTTATTCTTGGTAGTTCTCAGGATAACACACACATACTCCCACCACTCATGGGGAGGGAAGACAGACTCACTTGACTTCTGGGAAAGTGTCAGAAACCACACTCCGGAGATGTTTATAACCCTGCCCCTTTACAGAGCAGTTTGAATACTGATTGGCCATCACATACTACAGATGAACCATTTAGAATCCTTCCTTTAGGCTGACACTTTCTGTCTGTGCTAATGCCCACCCTTGGATACTTGTAATCATCCAAGACTGCAAAAGCACACAGAGCGTTAAAAGAAGAATTAACCCCTCCACTGCCTGCACCTAACAGAGCTTTCACTGGACAGGTCCAGGAGAAGAAGTAGCGGCCGGGAGGCTAGGCTATATTGCATTGTATTGTATGTCTTTATTTTAGAAACATTAGAAACTAACATATTGTGGCCAGACTCAAAGCTGTATACTTACCTTTTGTCCCATTGAGGATGATTAGTCAACTCCTTCTTGTATTATATCCTATCCGTGCTAGATGTCTGCTTACTAGTGATGTCTATTTTTGTCACAATGCTATGCCACACTATATAGTGGCAGTGCCCTCCTTATAGGCATTAATTACCACCATTAGCACTAGACCTCACTTTATCCCAATTATTAGGTGGTGAGGAGCACCTACAGATGCAGCAGCCATTATTGAAACACTTCACGTGGAATACCCATGTCATGGCACGGGATTTCTTCCAATCGTTCGCCTTAAGACTCGAGTGCAGGAAATGGCATTTTAGTGTTCTGGCTTTGAAACACCTGAAATTAACACAGTAGCACAGTAGCACAGTACTGTACACATTACAATTCATTCATTTCATTGCATTTAATTGCACACAATCCATGAAATTCAAACAAAGCAACCGCAATAAACACGTGTGCCTGAGGCGATTGGCAGCGTTAATGCCGCATGGAGTACAGCAGCGCACATGAAAATGGCACCGTGATTTGTTCGAATAACGACCGCTGCATCTGTACATATGCTATTAAGCAATTCAGAATTTTAAATATAGGTTATTAAGTTAACTGTGATTACTGAGTCAGCTACGATATATCCAATCCACATTAGTAGTTACAGTAGGTATATGAGAGAGCTGATTATATACAGTATACATCTGTGGTAGTGCTTAAATATTATAGTACTCCTTATCATACTTTTGCAATTTTGTTGCATGCTGTGAGTCTGTATTTGGACTCGGAGAATGTACACCATGAATATGTGACAAGGGCTTTGGTGTTGGCATATAGAGATAGATCAAGCCCGGTACACTAGTACCCCATTCTCTACTGTACAGTATACAGTGATCTACCACAAGATACCCTCTTTTTTTCGGTATCTGATCTACTGTAAATATAGTTATTTGATCCCCACGATAGGGGTTCACTATACTTTTTTGTGGCTTTGGTAAACATCATATACCTATTACTAATTTTATCATTGTGTTAGTTTGTGTCATGTGTTAGATTACGAGGGCCTTTTTCTGTTCTTGTCTTTCCTTGGACCAGTGGTCTTGTGTGTTCTTTCTCATTGTGCATTATTATTGTTATTGATTCACCTGTGGATTTTATAAATCTATTATTTTGTACAATAGGGTACCAAAAAGTTAAATATGGTTTCCTATATTATTACAGTATTTGTATTGTGATTGTGTAACTCTCTACAAAATTGAATGCCTAATTTTGCCTGAGTTATGTATTTATTTTAAGTCATGATGCATTTGGATATATGCTTTTGTGGAAGTTTAAAGCAGTGTATTTTTTAACTGTCAATTCCACTGCAATGGTTGACATTTATCAGGTGTGAGAAAGAAGTATAAACACATACATCAGAAAGTTGAATGGTTTGGGAACAGTAGAGTAACCTTGTAATTAATGCAAAATGTATTGGGGGGACTTGGACACTTTGACATTAAGGCAACTGAGTAAAACACATGGAATTCTCATAATAAGATGATAATGGGTTGCTCTGAAGTGGAAAAACTATGAAATCTACTTACTGTATGTTTAGTAATGAATATCCAGAGGATGTAATCAATAGTACCAAAAGTGGGAAAGAGGTTGAGAAAACTTGAGAGACTGTAATTACCTAATGACCAAATGATTTAGCAAAACTGGAGGCTTTGATAAGGGCAAATGACAGGTGCCCAAATAGAATGTTTGAGATCAAGTGGATAATAGGCAGAGTGAGATGAATAGAAGAGTTTACTGTATGTTTCCTAATACGGTACATGGAGGATTTTTTGAGCTAGCTAGTTATATGTGACTATGAAGCACAAAGGCATTTTACAAGAGAAGAGGATTAAGAGAAGGGAAGATACAGTACTTTAGAGAAGGAGACATTGTTAGTATAATATGTATTTATTTAGCACCAAAGAGTAAAAGTGGAAGTAGAATATATGAAATAGGGTGGACTTTGAACTAAGCATAGAGCTAAAAAGAAGGACCCTAATCATAAAGATTGTAAGTTTGATGAGAAAAATAGGCAAACCTTAAACTCTACAACACCCAGTGCTGGATTTAGCTTTGTGCTGCCTGTATCCTGGGGGATGGCCTTCCTCCTCAGTGAACGACGTCATGATGTCACAACATCGCAGTGTCATGGCAACTCAATGTAATCTGACGTCACATCACCATGACGACGCGACACAACAGGAGGGGTTCTGCTACAGAAAAGGTGAGACACACACTTACCCAAACAAATTGCCCCCTAAAAAGGCTGTTCTCGGCTCTAACCTTCAATGACCTTTGGGAAATCCTCCCTTGGCAACACACAGTGCAAATTTGAGCTCAACGAGCCATGCTTCATTCAAAAGAAATAGTAAAGAAACAAATTGGAAAAAATAAATAGTATGTGCTCACAAGAAGCAGTTTAGTCATATAATCTGTTACTCATTGGCTTCAGCTAAAAATGGAGTATTATATGAATGCTGGGTTCCCTAACTGGCACATTAAATTGGCTTGGTTTCAGGACTCGTATAACTGAATCCGAGCAGTACTATGTGACAAGGAAGGTTACATTTGGATGTTCTAGCAAACTCTTCTGAGATCTGTCATCCTAGCCCTTTCCAAATATAGCCAGCCCTCTCATCAAATGAAGGGCTTCCTGTTAAACTTTAATAAACCTCTAAGCAGTAAATTATTCTTGTCTTTCCTTTGGTGCGGTCACTTTGCTAAATATAACTTCATCACTGAGAAAATGCTCATTGCAATTTCTTGTATAGTAGTGTACAGTACTGTACATAACATCTTTTCATTTTGTAATGAATAGGTTAAGTTTCTTTATATGGAATTAATATGTGGTTTAGTTACTCACACAACAGCTCTCACAAAACAATGACTTTCTAATACACAGGAAGGACAATCACAGGAAACAATAACTTGTAGTCAGAGGAATTTTCATAGGTTGCCTGTGCTCAATAGATAGAAGAAATATAATCTTTAAAAACGCATAGCTGTATTCCTGAAACAGACACAGTAAGTATAATTAAAAAGATCTGTGTGTTTTTACTGTTGATAATAATAGATTAATTATGTATTTGGGATATTTTCCTCTTTCCCTTACATATTGGGGCATACTGTATGTACAAAGATCATATCTGAGTTTTTAATATGTGTCAAAATTAATGTGCAAAACTTCAGAAAGGGAGTTTCGTATGTACATACTGTATGAAAGGTTTATACATTTTATGAATTATGAATGTTAAACCATGTTGAACATCTGATTGATATAATTTAAAAACAAAAAGCAGAATTATGTGGATTTTGTTCAATTTAAAACATGTATTAGTAAATATAAGTTATGAATGTAATATTATTTATAATAGCCTAACTGTGAAAATAATACATTTTGTTATACATACCGTATATAATTAAACATCCATGCTGCAACAAATACTGTACATTTTTCATTGATACAGAGAAACTGAATTCTGCGCTAAGAATGTAAGCAGATTTTTAGTATGTACATTGTACACCAAGTTGAACTTGGTGAATGATTTTTTTTTTTAAACTTAATTTTTATTAAAACATTTTTAGGGAGAGGGGGGAATGAAGAAAATAAAAAATGGGGGGAGGGAAGGGTACAAAAAATAGTGATGGGAGAAAGAATACATTCATTTACAATTTTACCTAACAAGACTTCTTAAAATATTCTATCACACAGTTAATATAAATATCAACTTTTTTTTTTTACTTTTTTCTTTTTTTTTTTCCACAACAAAATTAAGTGGGTATTAATTTCTGGTTGATTTTCACTCAGAATCCAAGGTAACCACACTTTCTGAAAATCTGTCTAGGTGTCGTTATTAAGACTAACCAGTTTTTCCATGTATCTGCCAGACTTTATTTTTAACTTTGGGAATTGAGGGAATAATTGTTTGTTTCCACACTGCCGCTAATTCGCATCTTGCGGCTGAAGATATGCGGCACAGTAATTTATTTTCATGTCTCGTGAGGAGGTAATATGGTTTGTTTAAAAGAAATAACAAGGGATCCATTGGTAGGTCCAAACCGATAAAACCTTTGTGACCACATTTTGATTTCCAGCCAATAAGCTGCTATGAGTGGGCATCCCCACCACATATGTATAAATGTGGCTTGTACTCCACATCCTTTCGGACATATAGTTGGGTACTCTGGGATGAATTTAGCTAGTCTCATGGGGGTTAAGTACCACATCATCATAACTTTATAGGCATTTTCTCTGATTGTGATACACATTGATGATGTGGCAACCTTTTGAAAAAATCATTCCAGTCTTCCATGTCTAATTCCTCCCCCAGGCCATCCTCCCATTGTAGCATACAGTATATTTCAGTTTTTGATTCACTTGTGGAGGAGGGCTAACAAAGTATCCATACAATTTAGATATCAGTCCAGATGTGTTACTATCTGCTAGACAAAGTGACTCAAATCTAGTTAGCAATTCGGGGGGTCGGATTTTGTTATAAAAGGCTTTCAATTGAAGGTATTGGAGGAACTGATTGTTTGGGATAGCGTTTTCTTTGTGGAAATATTCAAATGGTCTGGGAAATCCTTCTGAACCTACATCTTTTAATCTTGTGATACCTGCTATTTTCCAGTTTGTAAACCTACACTGGCGACACAGTTTATTACACTGCGGCCAGATCCGCAAGCCGGGAGATTTCCCGGCTTGCTAGTGGCCGCCCCTCGGCGTGCCGCGCGTCATAGACGCGCGGTCACGCGTCTTCGGGAGCGTGCGCCCCCTGCACGCGCGTCCAGGGGCTCCCCGAGGGAGCCCTGGTGTCCCGCGATCGCGGGACAGCGGCAGGGGGTTCCGGGGGACCCGGCGGACCCGGCAGCGGTAGGGAGAGCGCCCCGATCGGAGGGCGCTCTTCCGCTGCTTCGGCGCGCGCCCGTCACTCTCGGGCGCGCGCCAGGCTACTGCTGCGGCACAGAACGGGCAAATGCTCGAATAAACTGTGCCGCAGCAGTATTACGGCCTATTCCTGGACCAAATTCTGGGTTATCATATAGTGGTGTCATAAGTGTATTCCGTGTTGTAAGGAAGTGTCGATTTGCAACTGAGTTCCATAATTTGAGTGAATGTGCTATCATATGGCTGGATTTGAGTATTTCGGGTCTCTTTCTCACTGGGGACCATAGAAGATTACTTAATTCGACTGGGGCAACTAAATCCGTTTCCAATGATACCCAGCGTCTGTGGACTGGATTAGAGTGCCATAGTATTAGTTGGCTTGTTTGGGCTGCTTTGTAATAGTACATAAGGCATGGTAGTCCCAGCCCTCCTGTCTTGTTTGGTATATTTAAGATTTTCTTACCAATTCTTGGTGTTTTATTTTTCCAGATAAATTTGTTTATAATAGACTGTAGAGTTTTAATTTCCTCCAATACCAATGGAATGGGTAGAGTTTGGAAAAGATACAGGAGACGGGGAATATGTTCACTTGGTGAATGATTTTGATGCGGTTTTCTTTTTTTTGGTAAATAACATTTTTTTTAATACATACTATCTGTACACCTAGAGCAGTCTATTTCTGTGGTCTGAATATTTTTTTTAAGTGTTTTTGGCACTAATGGTGCAAATTGGAAATTGCACTTTATTCCATAGGCCCAAACACGCACAATTTGAAATGAAAATGTTGGGTGCAAAAGGCTGTGATGCTTAGTTCATATCATAGGCTGCATTGCTGTTAATAAATTACCATTTTTTTTATTTATCTACTTTATAGCACTACCTAATCTCCAATATATTATGATCAGCATGATTGTGCTAGATATATAGTTAGGAGTCTTTATACAGTAATATGCCACTTAAAACAGAATTGCAACCAACTCAGCCAGTTTTAGTTTCGTAGTTTTTCTGGGCTCCAGATTTTGTTTTCTATGACAATGGGGTTTATTCATTTAACTATGATAGTTCTGAGCAGGATACTATCACACAGAAACTCCTACTGACTTCAACTGGAGTTTCCATTCGACAGGGCCTCATTTGGTACGAACATGAATTACAATGTAATAAGTAACCCCCAGGGACTCTAATACTAAGAGACCTCTTCTGTACTTTCCATTCATTCTCAAAAAACATTACAAATAATGAAATGCAAACTTCTGCTGCATATGCGAGAACATCTACAATAGCGTTCATGCATCATCATCTTCACTACTACTGATTATCATCATCCCTGTTACACCAAGATCATCTAAATCCCCAGCATTAAATGCATTACCACCATGAGACAATAGTAATTGTGTGTTTGTGGGGGGAGGGGGAGAGGGGGGGTGTCGTGTTAAGTCTACTGATGCCTGTGACCTATCGTCTCTATCTCCACTTGTCACATTACACTGTGACATCTGGTTGCTGCAAACCCCCTTTGTTTTATGATGGCTGTCTAAGGTTGCCTGCCACTTTGTGTGGTGGTGGGTCATGTGAGATCTTAAAGAAGAGGTTCCAAGATGGGTATCCGACTTACCCCTTTTCACAACTGTTTACATAAGCAACATGCAGCTGTAACCAGATTATTTAGGAGTTTAAAATAAAACCACACAATGGCTCTTGTTGTATTGAAAGTATGGCCAACGGGAGATGTAACCAGTGTTTGTGGATGAACTTGTGAATGTAACCGTGGTCATCTATATTGTGGTGCAGGTGGGGTTGACACTGGGGGGTCATCATCATTAAAACAACTAGAACAACGATTGGTCAATTATCATAGTGAGGTTTCCGTCAGTGTAACCGATGGTGTTTTTGTTGAGGAGGAGGAAGGAAACGTAAATGTAAGTGATGATGATGATGATGATGATGATGATGATGATGATGATGATGATGATGATGATGATGATGATGATGATGATGATGATGATGATGATGATGATGATGATGATGATGATGATGATGATGGTTGCTTCTGTTTATTAAATAATGAATATAGAGGTTTGTTGTTATTATTAATGCTTCGAGTGTTCGCATTACTTGTGATTGACTCTGTATTTTCACAATCGTGAAGAATGATCGCAGTATCATCACTTTTATCTGAAACATTATCATTTTCATAGTTTCCACAGACACCATGACCGCCATGCCACTTAAATCATAGTTTTATTTTTTTACTTAAAATTTGTATTGCATTTTTGGCACCATATACAGAAATTCTATATCACATTACTTAAGTATGATCCTTTAACACATTTACTTATAGAAAAACAACAAATACCTAACTAGGAGGAGGAGGAGGAGGAGGAGGAGGAGGAGGGGGGGGGAGGAAACGTGTCTAATATCTTCTAATACAAGTCAGATCCTCTTCACTTATATCCAGGATCTTGTCCCATGTGTGGACTCTTCTCTTTCCTCTGCCTATTTGACTAATATCTATATATATTAATTTAATATCATGCATCATAAATCTTTCCACCTCCATCAAGGGAGAATGCATCTCGTCCTATTAAAGCATAATTGTGGCTATACCCACCCCAGGAACATCCGTTGGGCTAACCACGGTAGCCATACTTTTAGAACTTTAGTGCCAGAGTCGTTGACCAAACTTGTCAACTTTTCCATCTGGCAGAAAAAACTAATTCTGTTCCGAATCTCACACCTAGTTGCTTTTGTAAAATGTGCAATTAATTTACTTTCAGTCCTGGAAATGCCTGGCAGTTTTCTATTTAATAAAAACAGCCATGGGTCTAATGGAATGGTGAGGTCCTAGATCCTCTGTAGTCAATCTCTGAACTTCTCTCACAGTGGGGCAATCAGAGGGCAAGACCACAGCATATGTAACAAGTCTGTTTTTTCTCCACATTGTTTTGGATTCATGGGGTATAACCTGCGACACATTTTGATAATTTCATCATTACCTTACATGCGTTTTCCCTTAACGTCATACAGATTGTGCTTTTGGCTATCGAAACAAAAATCGCATCCCACTCTTCCTTCTCCAATACTTCCCCTAGGTCTGCATCCAACTGAGACATATACCTTATTTTTCGTGAGTACTCAGGGCTAGAACAGGTCACTTCCTTATACATTTAAGATGTAAGTCCACTAGTGTCTGTTTCTAAAATACAGAGCTTTTCAAAATTTGTCTATGGTGGCCGGGGGCTAAATTTATTATAAAATGCTCTTATCTGGAGGTATACAGAAGAAAAGGAAACCTAGTACAGCAGCGGCAGCTCTTATTCGAGCAAAAGCCGCTGGCTGTATGTGGCTGGGAAGCGGGTAGCCGCGGCGCGTGGCGGCGCACTGTGACGTCACAGTCACACGCGCGCCCGGCTTCCCCGTCTTCCCCGGCTTCCCCAGGCTTCCCCGACACCCCTGGACATCAAATTAAGGTAAGCGGGGGTGCGGGGAAGCAGAGGGGCAGAGCAGAAGCCGGGCTCGGGGTCCGGAAGCATAGTAAATTGCGCGCGAGTTGGAGGGGGGGTGCGTGGGGGAAACGCGGCGGCGCGCGGTTATAACTGGCGGCAGCTGGGGTAGATCCCGGCATGCCGTCGGCATTCAGTGCGATAAAGTATGTCGCTACTGTATATCAGCACTCTATCAAGCTAAATGTATAATTATTTTGTTAAAATAGTTTATTGGTGAACAATGAATAAAAAAATGGGCTTTAAAATCAGAAAATGTGTCAAACAGTACGTGACTGTGATAATTCGTAACTTAACTAAAGGTAGTTAAGTAGTGTATACATATGGAGATCCTTAATAGATATTTAGGATCTGGTGCTATGTATATAGCCTCCTATAGATATGGAGATAAGTCAGTGATGTACCCACCACACAGAATGTCAGTCCTAATGTACATGTATATTCTCAGAGCGTGTATTGATAAGCGCTCTGAATCAATGGTGACATATATGTGGTGTATATGTATAACATCTATGCAAGGCAAGGTAGATATCTGTATGTGACTATCTGTTGACGTGTGACTGATGTATTAGTCCCATTCGAACACTAGAAGCTGCCTACCATAAGGGTAATACTGAAGGAGGCCTTCCGTGAGTATAGCCCCTAGAGCCTTATAAAGCAAAGGTCTGCAGGTATGAGATCAATATAAAGATTGATGTAGACACCCTCTTGGGGTACCTTGAGCAATGCCTTATTTGCTCTAGTAGTGTAGACAAAAATGTAGCTTGGCTACTGGACTAACGAAGGGAGTACTGGTACATCCTTATAAAGTCATAGGCAGCTGCTCATGTATATCCTCTGCACTATATATATACTGTATGACAAAACAAAACAGAAATAATAAAGGAGCGCCTAATGGAATAACCTGCCTAACCGTGAGTATGTAGCCAACTGTGTTAATACAACCTATGGGGTGGCTAAGGTAGGAACATATAAAAAAGACCCTATGTAGCTTTAAGATTAAACATATAATAACAATAATGATTTTAATACAAAACATACATGACAAAGATATTAATAGAAAAAAAATATACAGTATATATAGGAAAAAATATATGATAGTAAAAAATGTTCCAAAATGGTAAAAAAAAAAAAAATTTTTTCCAAAAACCTTTAAAACCTTAAAAGTCACAGAGTCCTGTTCCAGATGAATGCATCCAGGTATAGGCAGCCCGTTTGCAAGGGATCACAACTCCCTAAGGATACCTATCAAAGAAAAGAGAAAAAAACAGGCGCACACCTAGTGCATTAAAGTATAACAATGATTTTATGGAACATTAAAAACAGACAAATGCCCACTCACAAGTATAACGGTTTTAAAATGCAGTTATGAGATAGGCCCTCATATGCCAGTGGTAGCATTCGAGCCAGCAATGGTGTCCTCTCGTGCGCGGTCTCCTTCTACCGGAAGTGACGTTCACCCGGTCTGGTGTCCCGCAAAACGGAAGTCCCTCCAGGAAACCGAGCCCTCGCTTGCCTGCTACTAGCTGCTGCACCACCAAGGGAGCCAGAGATGTATCCACTGTTCTGTTTCGCTGAGCCTCTCACAATCTGCGTTCCTCTCAATCCGCAATAGTGCTCTCAGTGGGAATAGTGCCTCCTCTGCTTTAGCCACGCCCTACGCGTTTCGTCATCTATGATGACTTCTTCAGGGGTACCCATTGGTTGTATCCCCACAGTATTTATAGCAAAGGTTCATTTGCATATATAATTAAAAATAATAAAACAATTAAAACATTAATGACACACTTTGAACTAGTCCAATGATTCAAAGACTAGTGCTACACAAAGGACAAGTTATGAGGACCGCACTGTATTTCTGGAGAATTTTAGAACTCATATGGTATCAAAAGAAGATATAAATGTAATATAATTATGTTATAATGGATGTACCTATTTGAACAGTAATTAGAGAAAATTAATTGATTTATTAGAACAACATGTGATACTAAACAAATGTATGCTTGAAAATTAAAATAGCATGTTATTTACTATCTAGAATAAATCAACCATTATCTACTGCTAATATTTTTAACAAAACATGATTAGCAATATGAACCAAAATTTTATTAAAAAATCTCAAGAATTGGAGACTACTGATGACACTGAAACTACCCACCCAATTAGCCACTTTTATCTATGGTAAGCAAACAATTTGCTACATGAATTATTCAAACCAGGTTTTAGGGTATCATATAACCTGGTTTGAATAATTCGTGTAGCAAATTGTTTGCTTACCATAGATAAAAGTGGTTAATTGGGTGGGTAGTTTCAGTGTCATCAGTAGTCTCCAATTCTTGAGATTTTTTAATAAAATTTTGGTTCATATTGCTAATCATGTTTTGTTAAAAATATTAGCAGTAGATAATGGTTGATTTATTCTAGATAGTAAATAACTTGCTATTTTAATTTTCAAACATACATTTGTTTAGTATCACATGTTGTTCTAATAAATCAATTAATTTTCTCTAATTACTGTTCAAATAGGTACATCCATTATAACATAATTATATTACATTTATATCTTTTTTTGATACCATATGAGTTCTAAAATTCTCCAGAAATACAGTGCGGTCCTCATAACTTGTCCTTTGTGTAGCACTAGTCTTTGAATCATTGGACTAGTTCAAAGTGTGTCATTAATGTTTTAATTGTTTTATTATTTTTAATTATATATGCAAATGAACCTTTGCTATAAATACTGTGGGGATACAACCAATGGGTACCCCTGAAGAAGTCATCATAGATGACGAAACGCGTAGGGCGTGGCTAAAGCAGAGGAGGCACTATTCCCACTGAGAGCACTATTGCAGATTGAGAGGAACGCAGATTGTGAGAGGCTCAGCGAAACAGAACAGTGGATACATCTCTGGCTCCCTTGGTGGTGCAGCAGCTAGTAGCAGGCAAGCGAGGGCTCGGTTTCCTGGAGGGACTTCCGTTTTGCGGGACACCAGACTGGGTAAACGTCACTTCCGGTAGAAGGAGACCGCGCATGAGAGGACACCATTGCTGGCTCGAACGCTACCACTGGCATATGAGGGCCTATCTCATAACTGCATTTTAAAACCGTTATACTTGTGAGTGGGCATTTGTCTGTTTTTAATGTTCCATAAAATCATTGTAATACTTTAATGCACTAGGTGTGCGCCTGTTTTTTTCTCTTTTCTTTCATATATATATATATATATATATATATATATATATATATATATATTGGCTGCAGTGGTACATGGAGTGTATATCATTCACCCACAAAGACCCCCATGTTCGGTGAGATGTTGGTTGGGGAATGTTCTAACCCCAACATATGCACAGCCAAAACTGTGCTGGAGGTATGAACAGGTATGAGTCTTTAACATGCGGTGGATATAGTTGCAAAGGTAATTATAGTATATACCAGAACCCATATACACCCACCCTGTCAGGGAAGTGTTAAAGGGTAATATGCAAGAGAAGCACACACAGATGGCTGATCTGTGAGGTTATTCACGGACAGAGATCCTTAAACAAAGGGGGGGGGGGTATAACCCCTTTGAGCCCCGTCAACCCAAATAGCACATAGAAGTAACAATTATCCAATAGGACTTCCTTAATAGGGTAATAGTATCAATTGGCATGGGCTAATTGTACTAAGGGTTACTCTAAGGATCAGTAGAACCAGCCGAAAACTAGACTTTTACTTCTAACAGACCAGCATGGAACAGCTGATTCAGGCAAAGCCCCGGCGGCAGGCAGATAATGTGCTGAGGTTCAGTGTAAACCGATAGCCCACACGGGCCCCCTAATCAGCAGGTAAGTAGGAGATCATACAGTAAAAACAGATAGAACACATATAACAAATATCTGACAATGGATTGTCCCCTATATCAGCGCTGATCATTAGTATATCAGCGCTGATATGCTCGAGGACAAGCCTAACTGTATGGTGGATATAAACACGGTCCCTATGATCAGAGAGATCCTAGAGTGTTATATGAACATGTAGGAGCAAAGTTTAAATCGCACGCGGGGCGCTTTGAATACCGCAGCTTAGAGCAGTGTCAATAATTGCTGATTTCAAATGAAATGCTTCCCACGTGTTGGAGTAGGTAAGTTGCCGACGCGCACGTTTCACGAGTGAACGCTTCTTCAGGGCAAGTAACTTGTGTGTCTTATCTGGAGGTATCTAAAAAATTCAGAATGTGGTATGTCTTTTTCTGACCTAATTTGTTCAAATGTTTTAATGTTATTTCTGTAAGGAATCAAGGAGCGCGTCCTCTGCAGCGCACTCCCTCCTTACCTGTTGCATCGCGCAACCCCGCTGTCCATACAGCGTGCTCACAGAAGAGATTTGTGGATGTTGCGAAGCCTGGCTCTGCCCCGGTTACATCGTGCGGCACGCACACGACGCGTGTGCACCGATCCCCAGCTGCGCGTCAACACTCATCATGCTCACCTGTCCCCTGCACCACTCTACCTATCCCTGCCTCCACTGAGGCTGCACCTCTACTCTTCCCCTCTCTCCCATTGGTCCTGTCCTCCTATATATGCTCAGCTGTGCCACTTGCACTTTGGCTAAGCAAAGTTCCTGGTATCGATGTTCTCCCACTTCCTGGTTCCTTGTCTTGCCTTGTTCCGTGTTCCATTGCCTTGCTTTCCACATTGGTCTCCTGTGTACTGACTCTGCTATATGCTTGGACTCCGCACATCTGGCTTACCAACCCCGCCTTACCTCTGGCCTTCCGCATCTCTCCAAACCTGGCCAAGGCTTACGGACCTCTACTATTCCACTGGCTCTACCCTTAACCACGGCTATCGGACTCTGACTATTCTACTGGCTCCTACCTCTGACCTTGGCAAGTATCAAGACTAATCTAAACTCTCCAATCCTGACCCGGCTGCCTGACCATCCACTCTCCAGATGTGCCCCTGTTGCTGTGGGTGGCGTTTCTACCCATTCCCACCTTAGTACCGGGGTCCTGCCTTTTTTGTGATGAGCACAGCGTTACAATTTCTACCTTCCAGATCTTTTAATCTCGTGATACCTTTCTGCTTCCAAATTGTAAAATCTTTACTATCCATCGCTGGAGCAAAATTCAGATTGTCTAATAGGGGGCCATCAGTGATTTTCTAGTGGTTAAAGCACATCTAAGTTTTGCGGCCTGCCAGATTGATAAGGAATGGTCATTGAGGAAAGCGGCCTAAAGTCAATTTTGACTTTCAATTTTGGTAACCAAATTAGATTGTGTAATTCTAACGGAGAGCAGAATTCTGCTTCTACGTCTACCCATCTTCTTAAATTGGGGTCTATATGCCACTGAGCAATTTGATATAATTGGCCCGCTTTGTAATAGGACAACAAGCAAGGGACTGCTAAGCCACCCACCACTGTTGGTCGACCCACAATTCCCTTCTTTACCCTCGGTCACTTGTAGTTCCATATGAATTTGGATTTTAAAGATTGAGGGGAAAGGATATTTCTACGTACGACCGGCACAGGAAGAGTTTGAAATAGATACAGAATCAAAGGTAGCAGATTCATTTTTATGCAATGGATTCCACCAATCCACAATATAGTTACATAGTTACATAGTAAATGAGGTTGAAAAAAGAAGTAGGTCCATCAAGTTCAATCTATGCTAAATTTAGACAACAGATACTTTATCCTATATCTATACTTACTTATTGATCCAGAGGAAGGCAAACAAAAAATCCCATTAAGGGGAAAAAATAATTCCTTCCTGACTCCAAGAATTGGCAATCGGATTAATCCCTGGATCAACATCCTTCCCATGTATACTTATTTGGTATATCCCTGTATACCTTTCCCATCTAAAAAGAAGTCCAACCTTTTTTTTTAACAAATCTATTGTATCTGCCATCACAGTCTCCCTGGGTAATGAATTCCACATTTTAATTGCCCTTACTGTAAAGAACCCTTTCCTGTGTTGCTGGTGAAATTTCCTTTCCTCCAACCTTAAGGGATGGCCCGAGTCCTTTGTACTGCCTGTGGGATGAATAGTTCTTTTGAAAGCTCCTTGTATTGTCCCTGAATATATTTGTATATAGTTATCATATCCCCTCTTAGACGCCTCTTTTCTAATGTAAATAAATCTAATTTAGCTTGCCTCTCCTCATAAGTTAGAATGTCCATCCCCTTTATTAAAAAAAATATACAATATATATAGGAAAAAATATATGATAGTAAAAAATGTTCCAAAATGGTAAAAAAAAAAATTTTTTGAGATTTTTTAATAAAATTTTGGTTCATATTGCTAATCATGTTTTGTTAAAATTATTAGCAGTAGATAATGGTTGATTTATTCTAGATAGTAAATAACTTGCTATTTTAATTTTCAAACATACATTTGTTTAGTATCACATGTTGTTCTAATAAATCAATTAATTTTCTCTAATTACTGTTCAAATAGGTACATCCATTATAACATAATTATATTACATTTATATCTTTTTTTGATACCATATGAGTTCTAAAATTCTCCAGAAATACAGTGCGGTCCTCATAACTTGTCCTTTGTGTAGCACTAGTCTTTGAATCATTGGACTAGTTCAAAGTGTGTCATTAATGTTTTAATTGTTTTATTATTTTTAATTATATATGCAAATGAACCTTTGCTATAAATACTGTGGGGATACAACCAATGGGTACCCCTGAAGAAGTCATCATAGATGACGAAACGCGTAGGGCGTGGCTAAAGCAGAGGAGGCACTATTCCCACTGAGAGCACTATTGCAGATTGAGAGGAACGCAGATTGTGAGAGGCTCAGCGAAACAGAACAGTGGATACATCTCTGGCTCCCTTGGTGGTGCAGCAGCTAGTAGCAGGCAAGCGAGGGCTCGGTTTCCTGGAGGGACTTCCGTTTTGCGGGACACCAGACTGGGTAAACGTCACTTCCGGTAGAAGGAGACCGCGCATGAGAGGACACCATTGCTGGCTCGAACGCTACCACTGGCATATGAGGGCCTATCTCATAACTGCATTTTAAAACCGTTATACTTGTGAGTGGGCATTTGTCTGTTTTTAATGTTCCATAAAATCATTGTAATACTTTAATGCACTAGGTGTGCGCCTGTTTTTTTCTCTTTTCTTTCATATATATATATATATATATATATATATATATATATATATATATATATATTGGCTGCAGTGGTACATGGAGTGTATATCATTCACCCACAAAGACCCCCATGTTCGGTGAGATGTTGGTTGGGGAATGTTCTAACCCCAACATATGCACAGCCAAAACTGTGCTGGAGGTATGAACAGGTATGAGTCTTTAACATGCGGTGGATATAGTTGCAAAGGTAATTATAGTATATACCAGAACCCATATACACCCACCCTGTCAGGGAAGTGTTAAAGGGTAATATGCAAGAGAAGCACACACAGATGGCTGATCTGTGAGGTTATTCACGGACAGAGATCCTTAAACAAAGGGGGGGGGGTATAACCCCTTTGAGCCCCGTCAACCCAAATAGCACATAGAAGTAACAATTATCCAATAGGACTTCCTTAATAGGGTAATAGTATCAATTGGCATGGGCTAATTGTACTAAGGGTTACTCTAAGGATCAGTAGAACCAGCCGAAAACTAGACTTTTACTTCTAACAGACCAGCATGGAACAGCTGATTCAGGCAAAGCCCCGGCGGCAGGCAGATAATGTGCTGAGGTTCAGTGTAAACCGATAGCCCACACGGGCCCCCTAATCAGCAGGTAAGTAGGAGATCATACAGTAAAAACAGATAGAACACATATAACAAATATCTGACAATGGATTGTCCCCTATATCAGCGCTGATCATTAGTATATCAGCGCTGATATGCTCGAGGACAAGCCTAACTGTATGGTGGATATAAACACGGTCCCTATGATCAGAGAGATCCTAGAGTGTTATATGAACACGTAGGAGCAAAGTTTAAATCGCACGCGGGGCGCTTTGAATACCGCAGCTTAGAGCAGTGTCAATAATTGCTGATTTCAAATGAAATGCTTCCCGCGTGTTGGAGTAGGTAAGTTGCCGACGCGCACGTTTCACGAGTGAACGCTTCTTCAGGGCAAGTAACTTGTGTGTCTTATCTGGAGGTATCTAAAAAATTCAGAATGTGGTATGTCTTTTTCTGACCTAATTTGTTCAAATGTTTTAATGTTATTTCTGTAAGGAATCAAGGAGCGCGTCCTCTGCAGCGCACTCCCTCCTTACCTGTTGCATCGCGCAACCCCGCTGTCCATACAGCGTGCTCACAGAAGAGATTTGTGGATGTTGCGAAGCCTGGCTCTGCCCCGGTTACATCGTGCGGCACGCACACGACGCGTGTGCACCGATCCCCAGCTGCGCGTCAACACTCATCATGCTCACCTGTCCCCTGCACCACTCTACCTATCCCTGCCTCCACTGAGGCTGCACCTCTACTCTTCCCCTCTCTCCCATTGGTCCTGTCCTCCTATATATGCTCAGCTGTGCCACTTGCACTTTGGCTAAGCAAAGTTCCTGGTATCGATGTTCTCCCACTTCCTGGTTCCTTGTCTTGCCTTGTTCCGTGTTCCATTGCCTTGCTTTCCACATTGGTCTCCTGTGTACTGACTCTGCTATATGCTTGGACTCCGCACATCTGGCTTACCGACCCCGCCTTACCTCTGGCCTTCCGCATCTCTCCAAACCTGGCCAAGGCTTACGGACCTCTACTATTCCACTGGCTCTACCCTTAACCACGGCTATCGGACTCTGACTATTCTACTGGCTCCTACCTCTGACCTTGGCAAGTATCAAGACTAATCTAAACTCTCCAATCCTGACCCGGCTGCCTGACCATCCACTCTCCAGATGTGCCCCTGTTGCTGTGGGTGGCGTTTCTACCCATTCCCACCTTAGTACCGGGGTCCTGCCTTTTTTGTGATGAGCACAGCGTTACAATTTCTACCTTCCAGATCTTTTAATCTCGTGATACCTTTCTGCTTCCAAATTGTAAAATCTTTACTATCCATCGCTGGAGCAAAATTCAGATTGTCTAATAGGGGGCCATCAGTGATTTTCTAGTGGTTAAAGCACATCTAAGTTTTGCGGCCTGCCAGATTGATAAGGAATGGTCATTGAGGAAAGCGGCCTAAAGTCAATTTTGACTTTCAATTTTGGTAACCAAATTAGATTGTGTAATTCTAACGGAGAGCAGAATTCTGCTTCTACGTCTACCCATCTTCTTAAATTGGGGTCTATATGCCACTGAGCAATTTGATATAATTGGCCCGCTTTGTAATAGGACAACAAGCAAGGGACTGCTAAGCCACCCACCACTGTTGGTCGACCCACAATTCCCTTCTTTACCCTCGGTCACTTGTAGTTCCATATGAATTTGGATTTTAAAGATTGAGGGGAAAGGATATTTCTACGTACGACCGGCACAGGAAGAGTTTGAAATAGATACAGAATCAAAGGTAGCAGATTCATTTTTATGCAATGGATTCCACCAATCCACAATATAGTTACATAGTTACATAGTAAATGAGGTTGAAAAAAGAAGTAGGTCCATCAAGTTCAACTTATGCTAAATTTAGACAACAGATACTTTATCCTATATCTATACTTACTTATTGATCCAGAGGAAGGCAAACAAAAAATCCCATTAAGGGGAAAAAATAATTCCTTCCTGACTCCAAGAATTGGCAATCGGATTAATCCCTGGATCAACATCCTTCCCATGTATACTTATTTGGTATATCCCTGTATACCTTTCCCATCTAAAAAGAAGTCCAACCTTTTTTTTTAACAAATCTATTGTATCTGCCATCACAGTCTCCCTGGGTAATGAATTCCACATTTTAACTGCCCTTACTGTAAAGAACCCTTTCCTGTGTTGCTGGTGAAATTTCCTTTCCTCCAACCTTAAGGGATGGCCCGAGTCCTTTGTACTGCCTGTGGGATGAATAGTTCTTTTGAAAGCTCCTTGTATTGTCCCTGAATATATTTGTATATAGTTATCATATCCCCTCTTAGACGCCTCTTTTCTAATGTAAATAAATCTAATTTAGCTTGCCTCTCCTCATAAGTTAGAATGTCCATCCCCTTTATTAATTTGGTGGCTCTTCTCTGCACTCTCTCTAGTTCCATAATGTCTTTTCTTAGGATTGGTGCCCAAATTTTTACTCCATATGCAAGGTGTGGTCTTACTAATGGTTTGTAAAGGGGCATAATTATGTTTACTTCCCTTATATCCATTGCCCGTTTGATGCAAGATGAGATCTTGTTTGCCTTTGCAGCTACTGCATGACATTGCGTACTTTTGCTAAGACTGCTGTCTACAAGCACTCGTAAATCCTCCTCCATCAAGGATTCCCCCAATATATCTCCATTTAATTTGTAAGTCCCCTTTTTATTCTTGAATCCCAAATACATAACCTTACATTTATCTGTATTAAACCTCATCTGCCATTTACCTGTCCACGTTTCCAGTCTCTCCATGTCTTTCTGAAGAGAAATTACATCCTGCTCTGATTCTATTACCTTACACAATTTAGTATCATAAGCAAAGATGGAGACTTTGCTCTCGTTCCCAACCTCAAGTTCATTAATAAACAAGTAAAAAAGCAGGGATCCCAGTACCGATCCCTGAGGTACGCCACTCACGACTTTAGCCCAACCTGAAAATGTTCCATTTATGACAACCCTCTGTTGTCTGTCCTTTACCCAGTTTTCAATCCAGGTTCATATATTATTACTGAGTCCAATTTTCTTTATTTTATACACCAACCTCTTGTGTGAAACCGTATCAAAAGCCTTTGCAAAATCTAAGTAGACCACATCAACTGCATTACCCTGGTCTAAATTCCTACTTACCTCCTCAAAGAAACAAATAAGGTTAGTTTGGCAAGATCTATCCTTCATAAATCCATGCTGACTATTACTAATAATTTTGTTTTGCGTTAGGTATTCCTGAATATTATCCCGTATTAAACCTTCAATTAGTTTCCCTACTATTGAAGTCAGGCTTACAGGTCTGTAATTTCCCTGTTGTGATCTAGCTCCCTTTATAAATATAGGCACCACATCTGCTTCACGCCAATCTTGTGGTACTGAGCCTGTGGAAATTGAGTCCTTGAATATTAAACATAATGGTTTTGCTATTACTGAGCTTAACTCATTGAGAACTCTTGGATGTATGCTATCGGGGCCAGGTGCCTTATTTACTTAAATTTTTTTCAAGTCGCTTATGAACTTCTTCCTCAGTTAACCAATTGTTCATTAATATGGAGGTTCTGGCTTCATCCTGCGGCACTACTATTGAACTTGATTCTTCCATGGTAAACACAGAGGCAAAGAATTTGTTTAATTCCTCATCTTTTTTCTTATTTCCAATAATCTGCCTACCCATCTCAAACTGAAAGGGTCCTATATTTTCTTTTCTCATTTTTTTTGTTATTAAGGTACTTAAAGAACTTTTTAGGGTAGACCTTACTTTCTATTGCAATCCTTTTTTTCATTATCCATTTTTGCTAATTTGATTGCCCTTTTGCAATTTTTGTTACATTCCTTATAATTCTGATACGATATCTCTGTCCCTTCTGACTTAAAGATTTTAAACGCCTTCCTCTTCTTGTCCATTTCCTCCCCTACCTGTTTATTTAGCCACATTGGTTTTGACTTTTTTCTTTTATACTTATTACCCAAGGGTATACACTGATAAGTGTGCTTTTCTAACAATGTTTTAAAGACTGCCTATTTATCTTCTACATTTTTCCCTGCAAAAACATCATCCCATTTGTGACATAGTCCAAAGATATTAGGCAGCTTTCTACCCCGTTTTAGGTCAGAAAGTGCAGGAATAGTGCAAAATGATCCATTCCACAGCTTCACATTTACGCAGGCTGGTGGATGAAAAATCCAGACCACAGTTTACAATGTGTCTAGTTCTCCCTCACCTGCTCTCCAAATCACTAGCACAGGTATTTAGAGCAGAGAGGGTTGCTTTTCAGTCTCTCTTCTTAGAGCCTGGGGGCTGGGGGTGTCGCTGCTCCCCTGCATCCAGTTCGGGGAGGACGCCCCCTTCAAGTATCACAGTACCAGAGGATTTGCCTGGACACTTGGGACCGAGTTCCCACCACAAACAGATAAGACAAACAAATGTTTATTGCTTTATCTAAAAGACTGTATGCTGTATCTAGTGGAATATAGGGATGGGGGGAGAGAAGGGGATAAACCATGCTCAGCTAGTGATTATGGGAGGAGAAACTAACAGTGGTGCTATCTGGGATTGAGGGGTACATAAAAAGAGGAAAGCAGAGATCCCTGCTGATGCACTCACTTGAGTCAAAATAATAAAGTTTTAATAAACACATAGAAAACAGAAAAAAATCAACTATTTAAAACCTATGATAGCGCATGTACTATCAAACAAGAGTGAGCAGATTTTCACTCAAGGCAGAGAAAAACTGTAAAACCTATTAAATAACAGGTAAGTATGTTACAGTGTATTACTCCAAAGAATAAAGATGGGTAAGTCCCCAAACAAATCAAGGGGTCTTGGTCTGGCAGTGGGTAGGGAAAATGCAGAATCACTGCATAAATCACTACAGAGTTACCAAGTGCAAGATGCTGCTGTAGTAATGGTGTCATGTGCTGAGATACATTAAATCTAAGTATCAAATTGTTACCTTCTCAGGGCTGCAACCCACAGTCTGGGTGTGACACTTTCAAAATAGCATTCTGTGGCTGATAGCTATTCCACAAACATGTATATTGAGTATCCCAAGCCACACTGACATCAAACAGTACCCCCCCTGAGATCTGTAATAGCCTCTGATTCGGGCTAGTGGGATCCTGCACAGCCCAAATCTTTATTTGCTAAACTGGGAGCAAATCCTTCTGACCATGGATGAAGACTGACCAGGCTACTGCTAGCCTGGTCGCGCTATGACGTCACCCGACACGTGTTTTGTTCCAGGGTGGAACTTCTTCGGGGGTAGGCGGACCTTAGCTCCTGCATGTTATTTATACACAAGCGTTGTCATGGCAACCTGTAATGTTGCCCGTGTATAGACAGCAATGTGCAAAGTGAAAGTGGCTGCTGGAGTCAGGTAACTAAAAGGGGGATCCATATACGGGTAAAAACATATATATAGGTAGTGCTGGATATGAGACTGAGATCTTGAGACAGGAGGAAGGTAAGTATGAGCCTCACAGCACTGCTGTAAATACTGATAGTGATTATGTAATAGCACAGAAATGCTAGGGAGAAGACATAATGCCTTAAACACTGTGTAATAACAAGCCAGGGGACATCTTTCCAGTAAAATGTATTTGTAAATGGTAAATGCATATCCCCTATGGTTATTATAAAGGGGTGAGAGTGGTATTGTGGGGAGTTCAGATGGATATATATGGGTTTAGAGGAAGGCAGTATAAACAAAGCCCTCATTTAACCCTTTGGGAGACAGAGTCCCTAAATTGTATATCCATCTGGACTCTTTTTTAAGGAGGGCCGTGTCCAGGTCCCCCTTACGGATCCCCAGTTTAATCAGTTCAATACCGTGAAAGGATAAACATGAGACATCCCCCACCCATGTATGGAATTAATATGTCTGGCTACTGGAACCTCCTTTTTAGAATTGATGGTGCTAATATGCTTTAGGATCCGCTTAAGGAATTCCCTGGAGGTTTTCCCAACATATTTCATTCCACACTTGCAAGACGCCAAGTATATCACTCCTTCAGTTTTGCAGTTAATATACTGTCTCATAGTGTACTGCTTGGTCCCTAGGGTACCACTGAATTGTTTGGAAGGTAGGATATACTTGCACGCTTTGCAAGTGCTGCACCAGTACGTACCCACTACTTTATTGGTGTCAAGCCATGTTGACATATTGGGGCTCTGGTATGGCTATGTACCAATCGGTCTGCGAGGTTCGGTGGTCGTCTGTAAGTTATTGACGCCTGAGGATGTAACACTTTTTTGAAGTCATCATCCTCAAGGAGGACACGCCAGTGCCGGTTTAATGTATCCCTGATTTAGGGATACATTAAACCACCACTGGCATGTCCTCCTTGAGGATGATGACTTCAAAAATGTATTACATCCTCAGGCGTCAATAACTTTCAGACTACCACCGAACCTCGCAGACCGATTGGTACATAGAGCCTCAATATTTATTTATTTTATATATAAAATATTTTACCAGGAAGTAATACATTGAGAGTTACCTCTCGTTTTCAAGTATGTCCTGGGCACAGAGTTAAGACAAATAATACATGGTTACAAATACAGTTACATAAATGAACAGGGTATACATTATATACAAGACATTGCATGCACAGTTAAAGAAAATATATGTTATGGGCGTATGTAACAGTTACAGACCAGATTAAAATGTGAGACAGCCTTAGATTTGAAAGAACTTAAACTGGTGGTGGATGTGAGAGTCTCTGGTAGGTTGTTCCAGTTTTGGGGTGCACGGTAATAGAAGGAGGAACAGCCGGATACTTTGTTGAACCGTGGGACCATGAACAGTCTTTTGGAGTCAGATCTCAGGTGATAGGTGCTGCATGTGGTAGAGGTGAGGAGCTTGTTCAGGTAGCTGGGTAGCTTGCCCATAAAGAATTTAAAGGCAAGTCAGGAAAGGTGAACTTTGCGCCTAGACTCGAGTGATGACCAATCTAGTTCTTTGAGCATTACGCAGTGATGTGTGTTGTAGTTGCATTGGAGAACAAAATGACGAATTGAAATGTAGAGGGTGTCAAGTTTGCTAAGGTGGGTTTGAGGTGCCGTGCCATATACTATGTCTCCATAGTCAATAATTGGCATTAGTATCTGCTGTGCGATACGCTTTCTGACCAGGAGACTTAGGGAGGATTTGTTCCTGTAAAGTAGCCCTAGTTTGGCATAGGTCTTGGTTGTTAGGGTATCAATGTGCATCCCGAATGTTAAGTGGGAGTCAAACCAGAAGCCCAGGTACTTAAAACTAGTGACAGGGGTGAGGGTGGTGTTAGTGTTGGTTCTAATCTGGAGCTCAGTCGCTGGAAGTTTTAAGAATTTAGTCTTGGTCCCAAATACCTTTGTTACAGACTTGTCAGTGTTTAAAAACAGTTTGTTTTGGGAAATCCAGTATTCGAGTCTCAAAAAGTCAGACTGAAGTTTGTGTTGAAGGTCAGAGAGGCTATGGCTGTGTGCATATAGGATTGTGTCATCTGCATACATGTGTATTGAGGCTTCCTTACAAGTTGTGGGAAGATCATTAATGAACACTGAGAAGAGTAGGGGCCCCAGAACAGAGCCTTGCGGGACACCACAGGTGATATCCTGGGGGTTGGAGTTAGAGCCTGAGATGGACACATGTGGGAATCTTCCTGATAGGTAGGACTGAAACCAGTTTAAAGCATGCTTCCCTATTCCAGAGCTCTGGAGTTTGTTAAGCAGGATAGTATGATCAACTGTATCAAAAGCCTTTGCAAAATCTAGGAATACTGCACCAGCGAGTTGTCCCCGTTCCATTCCGCACTGGATTTCATTGCAAACTTTTAGCAGGGTAGTTACGGTGGAGTGTTTGGGACTAAAGCCAGATTGGAATTGGCTAGGGAAATTTGTCTTGGTGTAGTAGTCGTTTAATTGGGAGTGGACACATTTTTCCATGACTTTGGATAGAATTGGGAGAAGTGAGATTGGTCTGTAGTTTGAGACAGTGTTTTTGTCCCCACTTTTGAAGATTGGGACAACTCTGGCAGTTTTCCAGGTCTTAGGGATATGGCCTGCAGACAGGATAGAGTTGACTATGGAAGCAATTGGTTTGGCAATGGCTGGGGCACCAAGTCGTAGGAACCTAGATTGAAGCAAGTCAGGTCCGCATTGGCTGCTTAGTTTTAGTTTGAGGAGCGCTTGTGTAATATCCTTCAGATACTGGGCCAAATCGAAAATTGTAGGCAGTGTTGGGAAGGGGTGGGGCTATGTGGGCACTCCCAGGATGAGATTCAGGTTTGTGGTTTGGGCTGCGTTTTGCTAATAAGTTAGTGGAACACCCCACAAAGTAATCATTGAATGCATTTGCAATGTCAGTGGGGTTTGTCAAAGTAATATCCCCCTTAGTGATATTACTTGGTTGTTGATGGTTAGGAGGATGGAATATATTGTTGATAACCTTCCAGAAGTTAGCTGGGTTTGATGTATTTTGGTGGAGATTGTCAGAGTAATATTGTGCTTTTGCGTACCTTGTTTGCCTTGTGCACATGTTCCGCAGGCATCTGTAGTGATTGAGATCCTTGGTAGTGCCAGTTAATTTGTAGCTTTTCCACAAGGTATCCCTGAACTGGTAGAGTGCAATAAGGTCAGTTGTAACCCATGAAAGAAGGCCCCCCGTACTCTTATTTTGCGTAGTAGAGCATGGGTATCGCAGAGTTTTAAGAACTCGGATTGGAAATAGTCGAGCGCAGAATCAGGGTCGGGAATTAAATCGATTCTGTGCCATGGGCAGTTGGTAAGGTCATCCAGAAACTGTTGTGGGTTAAAGTTTTTAAATATTCTAGTGAGGAGAACTTTAGGGCTTGAATGGGGCGTTTCAATTTTCCTTACACAGTACACTATTGCATGGTCACTGAAAATGTCCGGAAGGATGCCAGATGATAGAATTCTGCTGGGGTTTGAGGAGAGAATCCAGTCTAGCAAGGAATGGTTATGCGATTTCAGGTTTGTCCGTGTGGGTTGGGAAATGAGTTGTGATAGGTTAAGTGACTTGAGTTGTATCTGGATTTTATGGTTTTTAGGGTCAAGCCAGTTGAAGTTGAAATCCCCAAGAACTAGCAGCTCACTCTTCTCGTTCAGAGAGGAAATGGAGCCAAGAAACTGGGTGATATCAGCCAGGGATTGTAGAGGGGCTTTAGGGGGGCGGTAGATGCCAGTGAGCAAGATGGGCTTAGAAAAGGGGAGGCAGATTTTGCCAACTAGAATTTAAAAAGAGCGTGGGCTTGGGGGGCAATTTAACAGTGTAAATTGTAATGTGTCTGTAATATAAAATAACACCCCTCCTCCTCTCTTTGACCTATCTCTCCTAAAAATGGAGTATCCATGAATGGCAATATTTGCATCAGGGGTTTTATGGGTTAGCCATGTTTCTGTAAGAACGATGGCTTTGGGTTTATGCATAAGGCACCATGCCCTTAGTTCGTCCAGTTTGGGCAGCAGGCTCCGAATATTTATATGGGTGACAGATAGCCCTTTTTGGAATTTAAATGTGGAATTCTCAGGGGCATGGGACAGATTTGAAATGGGAGGACCAGGGTTTGGTTCAATATCACCTGCTAAAGAGAGTAATAGTATGAGCAGAAATTTGGGTAGTTGTTTGCAAGTTGTAGATTTGTGGTGTTTGCCATTAGAGTGAACAGTGGTTGGTGTGCTGGTTTTTAGCGTTCTCCACCAACATTCCATAGATAGTGAAAGGCTTTTGAGTAGTCCAGGGTGTATGGTGATGTTGGGTGTGGGCCAGGATGGAGGAGTTTGTAGTGTATAGAGGGAGTAACATCTCCATGAGTCCAGGAGAAAGAAAAAAGTTAAGATACATAGCAGGTTCATGATGCCAGAGGTAGGCAGTACTGCATGGAGCTGTTGTTAGTGTGTGCAGACTAAACATCAGGGGTGTGTCTGTTCCTTGTCAAATGTTTTGCTGCATTGCAATGCTAGTCAGTTTTTGGTTTGAGTGGGCTGAGTTGGTGTGGGTGTTATTTTTGTGCAGTCAGTTTTGGGAGAGGCTGCAGTGAAATAAGTTGTAATGGGTTGTGGGGTTAAAATATCTAGGTTAACAAGCATGGGATCAAAGTGTGGTCATATAAGCTCACCGTTTGTTGCCTTGAGTAAGAGTTTGCAGAAAGGATGCAGTCCCCAGGCACCTCTAGTCAAACTATAGTCTAACTATATTGTCACTTAAAATGATCACTTTAAATGCATCACTTTTAAGATGTCAATGCTTCCTTGCCAATGCAAGGGGAATATGTGTTTTATACATCTAAAGCAGTCACATGACCCTCCCCCCCCCAATAAATCAGCTTGTTCCAGTTGGTCAATTAACAGCACAGAGTTGAGGGGGGAAAAAAAGAACCACCTTTTGATATTCAAACATACCAAACTTATCACTGCTTAAGGCCACTGAGTAAATCTTTTAAATAGGACTTGCACATCAGGAACATACCAAACTTATCACTGCTTAAGGCCACTGAGTAAATCTTTTAAACAGGACTTGCACATCCGGAACATACCTGTGAAGAGAATGCAATTAGATCCATGTCATATCTGCGGAGGTTATTGGTCTTACATGAAGAAAGTAAATATATAACTATAGTCTAACTATATTGTCACTTAAAATGATCACTTTAAATACATCACTCTTAAGATGCCAATGCTTCCTTGCCAATGCAAGGGGAATATGTCAACTTGGCTTGACACCAATAAAGTAGTGGGTACGTACCGGTGCGGTACTTAGCGTCTTGCGAGTGTGGAATGAAATATGTTGGGAAAACCTCCCGGGAATTCTGTAGGAGGATCCTAGAGCATATTAGCACCATCAATACTAAAAAGGAGGTTCCAGTAGCCAGACATATTAATTCCATACATGGGGGGGGGGGGTGTCTCATGTTTATCCTTTCAGGGTATTGACCTGATTAAACTGGGGATCCGTAAGGGGGACCTGGACACGGCCCTCCTTAAAAAAGAGTCCAGATGGATATACAATTTAGGGACTCTGTCTCCCAAAGGGTTAAATGAGGGCTTTGTTTATACTGCCTTCCTCTAAACCCATATACTGTATATCCATCTGAACTCCCCACAATACCACTCTCACCCCTTTATAATAACCATAGGGGATATGCATTTACCATTTACAAATACATTTTACTGGAAAGATGTCCCCTGGCTTGTTATTACACAGTGTTTAAGGCATTATGTCTTCTCCCTAGCATTTCTGTGCTATTACATAATCACTATCAGTATTTACAGCAGTGCTGTGAGGCTCATACTTACCTTCCTCCTGTCTCAAGATCTCAGTCTCATATCCAGCACTACCTATATATATGTTTTTACCCGTATATGGATCCCCCTTTTAGTTACCTGACTCCAGCAGCCACTTTCACTTTGCACATTGCTGTCTATACACGGGCAACATTACAGGTTGCCATGACAACGCTTGTGTATAAATAACATGCAGGAGCTAAGGTCCGCCCACCCCCGAAGAAGTTCCACCCTGGAACAAAACACGTGTCGGGTGACGTCATAGCGCGACCAGGCTAGCAGTAGCCTGGTCAGTCTTCATCCATGGTCAGAAGGATTTGCTCCCAGTTTAGCTAATAAAGATTTGGGCTGTGCAGGATCCCACTAGCCCGAATCAGATGCTATTACAGATCTCAGGGGGGGTACTGTTTGATGTCAGTGTGGCTTGGGATACTCAATATACATGTTTGTGGAATAGCTATCAGCCACAGAATGCTATTTTGAAAGTGTCACACCCAGACTGTGGGTTGCAGCCCTGAGAAGGTAACAATTTGATACTTAGACTTAATGTATCTCAGCACATGACACCATTACTACAGCAGCATCTTGCACTTGGTAACTCTGTAGTGATTTATGCAGTGATTCTGCATTTTCCCTACCCACTGCCAGACCAAGACCCCTTGATTTGTTTGGGGACTTACCCGTCTTTATTCTTTGGAGTAATACACTGTAACATACTTACCTGTTATTTAATAGGTTTTACAGTTTTTCTCTGCCTTGAGTGAAAATCTGCTCACTCTTGTTTGATAGTACATGCGCTATCATAGGTTTTAAATAGTTGATTTTTTTCTGTTTTCTATGTGTTTATTAAAACTTTATTATTTTGACTCAAGTGAGTGCATCAGCAGGGATCTCTGCTTTCCTCTTTTTATGTACCCCTCAATCCCAGATAGCACCACTGTTAGTTTCTCCTCCCATAATCACTAGCTGAGCATGGTTTATCCCCTTCTCTCCCCCCATCCCTATATTCCACTAGATACAGCATTCAGTCTTTTAGATAAAGCAATAAACATTTGTTTGTCTTATCTGTTTGTGGTGGGAACTCGGTCCCAAGTGTCCAGGCAAATCCTGCCTGAAGCGCTGAGTACACTTTTGGCACTATATAAATAAAGACATACAATACAATAAAAATGCCTCGTTAAACCTTGATTGTCCTCCCGGCTCAGTCCAGGTAAGTCCGCGTCTGTCAGAAAATCCCTTAAGGCACGTCTCGTGTTTGCATTATGAGCAACCCTTTCTCTGTTATAAAGATTCTCATAGTATTTCTTAAATTCCTCTACAATTAATTTAGGGTTAGATGTTACAATTCCTGATTTGAGTCTAGTACTGTAGCTTGTTTATTGTACCTTAGTTGCCCATTTCTAATTTTGTTAGCTAGAAGTGTATTGGGCTTGTTTGTTTTTTCTTTTTTTAATTCCTTTTTGACTAACTCAAGGCATTCTCAGCCTAGGAGGTTAGGAGCATATTAAGCACTCTTCTAATATCCTTTAGCTTTTTTAACGTGCCTGTTCCACCATTACTTTTGTGCAGGTAAGAAAGTTCTGCCCGTTTTGCTTGCATTTGAACAATTTTCGCTTCCTTTGCTTTTTTCCTTCCTGCAGCAATACTAATGAGGGAACCTCTAAGTGTTGCCTTATGGGCTTCCCAAAGTTGGGTTTGGGAATCTACACTGCCCTTCAATAATACTATGTAGCCATGTGTAAAATTGGTGTATAGATCTCTCTCATGCTGGTAGTAATCCTGGTAAGAAGGCAGGGTTGCCAGTAACTATCATGGAGGTTTGCCCTCAAACCCTGGTGAAGTGTCATATGTAGCAAAGGAAGTGACCGCATGCTTTGTGTCCACTATTAGTGACACATATGTGGGTCTTTTCTGGAGTCTATATAAGACACAGAACTGCCTAAAGTTAGAGAGTCTAAGTTGGTCCAAGATTATGTTCTTGTGTCCTGAGTGAAGTGTCTGCACCAGTTCAAGTCTGTCTGTCAGAGAGTCAAGTGCAAGCTGATTACACACTGTGTCCAGGGACCTGGCACAGCTGGTGGTCTCCCTTAGGGGAGAGGTGGAACAACTCAATTAAGAGAGGAGAAACCTTCTGCAGGGAGTACCTCAACGAAATGAGCGGGTAAGTACGACCGCTATGATGGGCAGTCTGCCAGAGGAGATGACATTAAAGATGCCCTGGTTCAAAAGATCCCTCTTGTGTGAGTGTGGAGTTGTTTACCAGGAGGATGCACCAAGAAGGAGTTCCCTGTCAGATACTCATCCCTGCTGCTGTAGGGATCCTGAAGGGGTGGAGGCGCTGTACCAAATGTGAGTAGGACTCAGAACACTACCTCAGACGCCTGTCATGGTGATATTCCCAATTACCAACCAGTGGGAGACTCAGGAGTCCTGTTGCCTGCAGGTGCACCACAACACACTTACATGTAATTGGGAGCAGATTACACCCACAGGGGCCAATATGAGATTGGGTGGGGGTGCAACCGTTACACTAAATAATGGTTCTATCTCTTTATTAATTGTTTGAATTACCTCCAGGACTTTAATAATAGATACATTTAAATGCCAGTTTGCTCCTGGACTGTCTAGGTTCATTCTATAGGTGCATGATTAACCATGAAATATCATGGATTCTCATGGAGGAGATCTTTAGGACCAATCTGTTTGAAATAAAGAAGTCATCTATTCTACTATAGCTTGAGGAATCCCACAGACACCATCGTAGATGCCTGCCAGAGAGACCAGTTCCTGACTCATGAACCCCTACTTGTCGAGTGGTAACTTGTGTGCTGTGCACACTCAATGCTTATGACCTAGCTGTTTAATGCATGCAGAATATTTATCCCTACTTTTTATACATTAATATTTTGATTTACTTCACCATTTGCGTTTTGCGCTGTTTTTTTGTTTCCATTTCTTTAGTGTTTAGGGGGGTGCCGAGCCACCCCTTAATTTTTTGTTTCAAATTTTTTTATTAGGCAATTATAACATTACACATCATTGCAAATACAGACATTATTTTGGCCTAATACACGTTTTTGCGTTTTAAGTGAAGATAGGGGGAAAAGCCTCAACGTCCCCCTGTTCCTCCAGGGTCTGCCGGGGTGACGTGAGTGTTGAAACAGAAAGGGAAGGGGGAAAGAAAAGGGGGGAGAGGGAGCAGGGGGGGGGTCCCTCCACTCCTCAGCCTCTCCGACTTGGTACTTTCCTCAGGTGTTATATGGCATTTTGGCGTAGGTGGGCCATATGGGTTAGCCATGGGTCCCATGTGTCATTGAAGGAGGCGGAAGACCTTTTCAGGAACGCTGATAGCCTCTCCATTTCCATCACCACTTGTATTCGGTTTTTAACTGTTTGTTTGGAGGGGGGAGACACTTTCTTCCAGGCGGCAGCCACCGCACATCTAGCCGCAGTGAGAATAGCGGAGATTAATTTGCCCGTTTGTCGGTCCAGTGTTTCTAAGGGCCTGGCCAATAGGTAGGTCAGCGGTTCAATAGGTATGATGAGGTCTGTGACCTCTTTGATTAAGATTTGTATCGTTTCCCAGTATTTCTGAATTTCTGGACATGTCCACCAAATATGGGCCATGTCCCCCTTTTGACCGCAGCCTCTCCAGCATAGATCGGAGGCCAGAGGGTAGATTTGATTTATTCTGACTGGGGAAAGATACCAGCGAAACAATATTTTTTATATATTGTCTTTGATTGTGGTACATTTGGAAGTTCCTGAGGCAGTTTCCCAAATACTTTCCCAGTCCTCTTGGTCTATAACTATGTCCAATTCTGCTGCCCAATGTAGCATATAGTCGTGCGTGGGGACCTCTGTGGCCCTCTCCAATTCTGCACAAATTTGCATTATAAGACCTTTCTGGTGGGCTGTTTCTCTGCAGAGCCGCTCAAAACCAGTGAGAGGGGGAAATTCCAACGTTGGGGATAATGTTTGGATAAAGTGCCGAATTTGGAGGTACTTGAAAACATTCAGCCCTACTATTGCATATTTGGTTTGTAGGTTTTGATAACTCAGGAACTCCCCGAGGCTCAAGAAGTCGGCAACCGCTCTAATATTTTTTGCTTTGAATTGATCAAATTGTCTGGGCTCACAGCCAGGTGGGAATTTCGGATTTTTGTGAATTGGCGTGAGTTGGGAATGAGGTGTTGTGAGCCTGAATTTGAATTTGCATTTCGTCCAAGTCTCCCATGTGTGTCTCATCGGGCCTAATTTGAATTTACTATTCTGCATGTCCTCCCTGCTCAGAGACCAAAGGCAAGCGGGCAGCGAAGGCGTCCCAGCATATTGTGTTTCTATGTCTAACCAGCAATATTGATTTGGGTTAGCGTTCCAGACTACCGCCTGTCGCAATTGAGCGGCCAGGTAGTATCTTGCGATGTCTGGGACCCCAAGTCCTCCTCTCCCCCTTGAAGCCAGGAGAACTGTTCTAGCGACTCTGGGTTTTTTACCCTGCCAAATAAATTGGAAGATTAATTTTTGAATGTTTTTCAGTTCCGAGCCAGGGATGTGGACCGGGAGGGTCTGGAAATAGTATAATAATCTAGGGAGTATATTCATTTTAACCGAGATCATTCTCCCGATCCAAGATATCTGGTATCCTCCCCATTTATCTAGATCTTGTTTGATTTTTTGGAACAAGGCCGGATAATTATGTTGGTATAAAGATTGGTAGGTCCTTGATATCTTGACTCCCAGATATTTGATACACGAGGAGCTCCAACGGTAATTAAAGTTTAGTTTGAGGAGTTTCACCTCTGGCTCTGGCAGACTTAAATTCAAGGCTTCTGATTTATCGTTGTTAATTTTGTATCCGGAGATTTTTCCAAAATCCTGGAGTTCTTTTTGGAGGTTGGGTAGGGAGAGTTGGGGTTTGGAGAGGGTTATTATAACATCGTCTGCGAAAAGGGATATTTTGTGCTGCCTATGTCCAATTTCTATTCCTTGGATGTCTATATTGAGTCGTATTGCTGACGCCAGTGGCTCTATGGTTAGTGCAAAAAGGAGAGGAGAATGGGGGCATCCCTGCCGAGTTCCATTTGTGATCTCGAATCTCTGGTCATTGCCCCCTGGTAGTTTTACCGTTGCTGAAGGGTTTTGATATAGTCTATGGACCCCCTCTAGGTATGCGTCTTTGAAGCCAAATTTACGCATAGTTTGGTCCAGGAATTGCCAGTTTATTCTATCGAACGCCTTCTATGCATCTTAACTTAACAGTAGTGCTTTGGTTCCTGTGAGGTGGACATGTTCTATAATGTTGATTATCTTCCGAGTGTTGTCGGAGGCTTGCCTGCCCGCGAAAAATCCTACTTGTTCTGTGTTTATTAGTCTCAGTAAGATGGGGTTTAATCTGTTTGCAAGTATTTTACTATATAATTTGAGATCACTATTGAGCAGGGAGATTGGACGATAGCTTCCACATTGCATCGGGTCTCTGCCTTCTTTGTGTATTATGGCCAAGTTGGCCAGAGACATTGATTGGGGTATTTGGTTCCCTTCCATGAAATGGTTAAATGTTTTTAGGAGATGCGTGGATAGAGTGAGCAGAAATCTCTTGTAGTAGACATTGGTGAAGCCGTCAGGGCCAGGAGACTTAGTAATCTTTAGTGATTTGACCGCCTCTTCCAGTTCCTCTTTTGAGATCTCAGTGTTGAGGACTGAGTTTTCCTCCTCCGTTAATGTGGGGAGTTGGCATTTATCTAGGTATTGTGCTATTAGTTCTGTTGCTATTGGTTCAGGTCGGCCATTTTTAGATCTTAGGTTATAAAGTTCTGTATAATACTTTGTAAATTCCGCTGCGATTTTGTTGTCACTATATTGTATCTCACCAGACCTACTCTTGATCGCCGTTATTTGGGATCTTTTTTGTACCCCTCTCAGTTTACTAGCCAAAAGCTTGTCGGCCTTGTTACCCTTATCGTAGTATTGTTGATTGGTCCATTTGAGGGCCTTTTCAACATCCTCCAGCTGAATCTGTCTAAGTTTTGTTCTGGCTGTTATCAATGTTTTGTATATATTTTTTGAGGGGTTAGCCTTATGGGCTTGTTCTATTGTTTTGATACTATCTGTGAGTTCTTTGATTAGTGTTTGGCGGGCTTTTTTCCTGTGGGAGGCAATGGAAATAAATTTCCCTCTGATGGCTGCCTTATGGGCTTCCCATAGGATTGCTGGAGAGGAGACTGATCCTGTGTTGAAAAAGAAATAGTCCTTAAGTGAGGTTCTGATTTCTCTTTCTATTTCGGGGTGATTAAGTAGTGAATCGTTCAGTCTCCAGGAGTAGTTTGTTGTTTTTTCAAAGGGAATTGACAATGTCAGGGTGATCGGGGCGTGATCAGACCAAGTGATTGAGCCAATGTCTGATTCAATGGCTGCCGCCATCACATTTTTTGTGGTCAGAAAGTAGTCTATTCGAGAGTAAGTCTGGTGAGGTGCTGAGTAAAAGGTGTAGTCTCTCTGGCCCTGGTGCTGGGATCTCCATACGTCCACTAGGGAGAACTCGCTTAGGATTCCCCTAAACCTTTTCCCTTTGATTTGGGAGTGGGTTGTGCGGGGTGGACCCAACGTGATCGATCTATCCTCGGTGGGGTTTAGGACCATGTTTAGGTCCCCTCCCACTATCATCAATGATAGATATCTCGGGTCAACGCCCTCAAGAACAGACTGTAGGAATTCTATTTGGTTTTCGTTCGGGGCGTATACATTGATCAGAGCAATTGCCGAGCCCGCTAAGGAGCCATATACCACTAGAAATCTGCCCTCTGGGTCCACTGTTGTTTTGACGTGATTGAATGGGGTGCCTTGTCTGATTAGGATAGCCACACCCCTCTTTTTACTACTGAATGATGCAAAAAAGCATGTTGGGAACATTTTTTTGAATAAATTTGGGGGGTCTTGGGATGTGAAGTGTGTCTCCTGTAAGAATATAATGTCTCCCCCCGATTTTTTCAAGTCCTGGAGGGCTAGCCTCCGCTTCTTATTATTTTGTAATCCTTTAACGTTTAATGAGCAGACTTTAATTGGGGCTGTGGTTGCCATTATGTTTTTTTTAAGGTTCGGAGTCTCGGGATCTCACCTTTCCCACTGGGAGAGAGCTTGCTTTTATTTCTTGGAGGTTTGATGTTTTTCGGTCTATGTGATCGTTGGGTGGGGAGCGTTACTTCTCTGCCCGTTCTTTGAGGGGTGTATGGGTGCTGCCACGGAGAAGGGAGGAGAGGGAGGTGGGGGAAAGTAAAGATCTGCTGGGACAGGGTCAGCAGATAGAGGAGAGGTAGGATTAGGCCCTTTCTAGGCCCTAATGTGGTGTTGCCAGGTCTTAGAATGACCGGCATTTGGGAAAACTTGCCCTTACTGGGGTGGGTCCGGTGGCATTGACCGGTGCGCAACAGAGGGGTCCAGACCCTCGGTTGCTGGCGTATAGCGCCTTTCATCCCTCTGCCCTTTTATTCTGGTTCCAGTGCGTGTTTTAATTGGATTGGGTGGGGGGGGTGAGTGAGGGGAGGGAATGGAGGGGGGAGGGGGGGGGATATGGGGTATATTTCGGTTTATGTGCTATTGTGCTGTTTACATCATTCACGGCCTCTGTCCAGGTGGTGGAGGGGGGGGAGGTGGGAGGGGTGCGGGGGGGGGGGGGGAGGTGGAAGGGACATAGAAGGGGGAAGAAGGGATGGCTTGAATGGGGGGGTGGAGGGGAAGGGGGAGGGTTGGGAGGGGGGAGAGAGGGTGTATGGGAGGGAGGGGGGGTTCATTAGGGTGGGGGGGGTTGAGGGACGGGGGGGAGGTGGGGTCTGTGATTTATTTAAAACCAGAGACAGAACATAAAACACAGACAAAGCTCAGTTTTAGCACATCCAGTGAATCTCATACACGGTACAGTGCCTAAATATATATGTATACATATCTATTAAGTAAAATGGTCTTTTAGTTTGACATTTTTGACCAAAATTGTTGTAAGCCCCTGAGCCAACTTTACGGCAGACCACAATTCAGGGGTCCCTAACGCTAATAATAATTCTTAATATCCTGTGTAATAACAGGAAGATTGATTTATAGTAAATCTGTCAATATTAGTTGCAAAGTTCTAAGTCTGATTGAAGCCTTTATTAACCTGTACATTACCAGGAAAAGCACTCTGTATTAGAGTTGTCACAACCATCCTGAAAGCAAACAAGTTCCCCTGTGTGGAAGATGCTATGGAGTGAGCCCTTAACCATTTAAATGTGGGAGGGGGTGAGCTTCAATTAAGTAGGAGGTTGCCACCCTCCAATAAGCCAATAAGTTGGCTCAGGGGCTTACAACAATTTTGGCCAAAAATGTCAAACTAAAAGACCATTTTACTTAATAGATATTTATACATATATATTTAGGCACTGTACCGTGTATGAGTTTCACTGGATGTGCTAAAACTGAACTCTGTCTGTGTTTTATGTTCTGTCTCTGGTTTTAAATATATATTGCCATGCTCAGTAGCACTCCTCTGTGACACTCATATGCTTATATATATGTTGTGGTTATTTTGGGGGTTCAATAGGAGCTTGTTAGGTGTCCAGTATATTTTACAATTGGGTCTGTGATTTAGTCAGAACTCAGGCTGCCTGTATATTTACTGCTTCATTGCAAGTAGACAGGGCATGGAATATATTGAACAGTTACTGTTTCAGCTTTCATGGAGCCTTGTATGTCACATATCACATAATCACAATTGGGGGGGGGGTGGTGATTGCCTGGCGGCGTGTATATTTGTTACTTCTTTGCGGGGGGGTGGTCCGAGCATGGAACATGTTAGGCATTCACTATTACAGTTTTCACAGTACATTGCATGTCTCCTGATGTATATATTCACCACTGTTAATGTCCGATTTAAGCCATTCACCCCATTATGCACTGTTGGGGTATGTCATGCTTTTGATTAATTTACTTCTTTCAATCTCTGGTTGACATCTAGGGGATGAGGGAGGGGGAGGGGGAAGGGGGAGGGGAAGGAGGGGGGGGGATAGGGAAGGGGAGCAGTGAGGAGGGGGGGGGTGGGGGGGGAAGGAAGGAGGGGGGGAGGGAGGGACAGGGGTGTGGGAACCATCTTGTAAACTCTTAACAACTAGGCTGTAGTAGCCACGCTAACAAAAGGGAAAGTACTTACAGTTTCTCGGGAGTCCACCCCGTACCTGGCGTGGCCAATTTTGACAGGCCTTTATATACCTGTTGCCCATGTCTTCTTGTCATCTGCCGCTGCTACTCAAAAAATGCTGCAGCGCGCTGAGGGGGGGATAGGGGCAGGAGCCGCGCAGGGGGGGGGGCCTTCTTCCTCGGGCTCCTGCGTCTCATCCGCCGTTCCCCGCTCCCCCCCCGACAGCGCCCCCACCGATCCGCCACTCCGTGGATCTTGCCGGGGAAACACCCGCGATGATGGTGTTCTCCTCTTCTCCCTCGGGCACGGCGGAGCAACCCCTGGTGATCGCCTCTGTGGTGCGGGAGGCGGATGGTGCCGGGTGTCTGTTGTGGTAGGTAAGTAGCTTCTATTTCCCTTACTCGTTTCCGGGGACTCTCTCGGCGATAGACTCTTGGGAGCTGTGATATGCTGTGGGCAGTCAGCTTAGTGGTTCCTGCTGGGGCGTACCGAGGTGACAAACTAGAACTGGGATTGGGGATGGAGTCATGCAGGCGAGTTGTGTGTTTATTTTCTTTGTTGTTTTTGCCCTGCTAGGCATTCCGAGGCCCTAATCGAGGGGCCCTCATTTTCTTGATCCTGTGAGTTGGGTGGGTCTGAGTTCCACGATGGAGGAGGGGATAGGCCCACCGCTTTTGCCAGCCTGGGCATCTCTGCAGGGTGTCTTATAATGTGTGTCTTCCCATTTCTGGTGACTATCAGTTTGAATGGGAAGCCTCATTTATATTTTATTCCATTGTCCGTTAGCAGTATGGTCAATGGTTTGAGCTCCATCCGCTTACTGATTGTCTGCCTAGCCAGGTCGTTGTAAACCTGTAGGTGATCGTCTTTGAATGTAAGTGGATCTTTCTTTCTGCAGGCCGCCATGAGTTTCTCTTTAGTTGTGTACCAGTGTAACCAGACTATGACGTCTCTGGCCTTGTTTGGGTCATCCGACCTTGGTCTGAGAGCACGATGGGCTCTGTCCATTTCAAGGTCCTTTCGGTCAAGGTCCTCACACAACGAGGAGAAGAAATCTAAAAGATATGGCTGAATCTGGTCCGGCAGGATCGCCTCGGGTATTCCACGTATCCTCAGATTCTGCCTTCTTTCACGATTTTCTTGGTCCCCGAGGCTGTCTTTGAGGCAGTTGATTTCCATCCTAGTCGGAAGATTTCGTCGTCAGCAGCTGTTTGTGCTTGCAGGGTCTCCTCCATTTTTGACTCTAGGGCTGTAGTCCGCTCGGTTAGGCCCATGATATCCTGCCTCAGTTTGGTCACTGCAGCTTTCAGGTCTTTTTGTATGGAGACATGCAGTTTGTCAAGCATGCTTGTCATAAGTTCCTGCATGTATTCCCTGGTGAGGGTTGCCTCTGGGTTTTGTGATTGTTCCCCCCAATCCCTGCCTGAGGTCTGCTGCCTGGGGCCTCGTGCGCTCGTTGTCCGGTGCCATCTTGGGTTTTCGGATTAGTGTCTGAGCTCCGTTGTGTCGGGGAGAAAAAGCTTTTTACTACCTGAGCGGGCGGCGCTTCTTGTTTGTTGGCCATTGCCGGGCTTTTATCTTGTGTGGGGTTATATTTGTTGGGTCAGAAGTCGGGACTAAAGGCGCTTTGATGTCAATTTATGCTCGAGGGTCGGCAGAGCTCTGCTCTCACGCGGCCATCTTCTTTGGCGTCCTGGACACGCCCCCCGAGCCACCCCTTAATTTACGGCTGCAGACGTTATAATTAACCACTCGTCACGGTTATGTATAATTTTTTTATTATCACATTGTGGTACTAAGTGGTTTTAACTATTTCGTTTAAATCTAAGGGTTACATGCAGTATTCACTTGCTTTTATATTATTGTCACTATCACTAGTAGTTATTTTGTTGCGCACTTTAAATTCTTTTTCACTTCTAATACTGGTGCCTGCATCTGTAGCATAAAGAACTTCTTGGTTTTCTGTGTCTCTAGGTTTCTTGCTGTTGTGTCCGCATTCAGTATTCTAACCCTTTAAGTCCTTAATTGATTGATTGTTTTCACTTACAGATGCAGCGGCCGTTATTCGAACAAATCTCAAAATGGATTTTGAGATTTCCCCGTGATCCTCACTAGTTTTTACCGGGGCAGACTATAATGGCCCATCGGATTAACACAGCAGGGGTCGCTGCTGTGTGAAGCCTACAGGGGTCAGCCTTTCTGTAATAGACGCACAGTAAGAGATAGGCTGAATCAGTAACTCTACTGCGTGCCTCTCACAGGCGATTACGGGGTTTTAATTTAATTTAAAACATTACAGTTTTGTAGCAGGAGGTCTCTGGAGCTGAACCGCATTGATTTCAAGTCCGGGGACCCCAGCATCCTGAGAGACAGGCCCCGTTATGGGGTGTCGGTATCTCCTATGCATGTAAATGACTCGCGTCATGTGATCGGGACATTTCAATTCATAGGAGATATGGCACCCCATAAAGGGTTCTGTATCTCGGGAAGTAGGGGGTCCCCTGAAATCAATGCGGTTCAGCTCTGGAGACCTCTTGCTACATTACTGTAATGTTTAAAATTAAATATCTAGTAAGCACCAATACACAACCCACCCCGTTCCCACACATACTGTAAAACCAATATTGATTTATTTTACACACAGGATTAATACCACAGGCTGGCCGGGGTCCCGGGTGGTCCCCACGGGTGTCTGCATGCCCCACAGTGCACCCCAGGGGGTACCCATTGGTGGCCCCACTAGGCTCCGTGGCCTACAGGTGGTTCCCACAGGTGTTTGAGGGCCCTCAGGTGGTTCCCAGAAGGGTGTGGGGGCCCTCGGGTTGTTCCCACGGGTGTCTGTGTGCCCTCATGGTCCCCGGTGCCCCCACAGCTGTGGGGCCCCCGGTACTTCCCAGGAGGTGTCTCCTGTGTGTCCTCAGGTGGTCCCCGGGGATCCTCGGGTTGTCCCCTTGGGTCCCCGCAGGCCTGTGGTACCATCCCTGTATTAAAAAAAATAAACATGGCCTACATTTCAATAAACACAACCCCCCTGCCCCCCAAAACATATACAGTATAGTAATGGGCAAAATAACTATTATTCAGATATGGAAAATAGATTATTTGCCCATTATTAAACACAACGTTAGCCATGCAGCATAAATAAAGTAAATAAAACCGTTGCACTTACCCCAGGCAATATGAAGGGCATCCACATCAGCTTACTGCAGGCGCGCAGTTAGAGTGACTGATTCAGCCTCTTACTGCGCGTCTATTACAGAAAGGCAGACCCTGGTAGGATTCACACAGCAGGGACCCCTGCTGTGTTAATCTGATGGGCCATTATGCAAAAGAAAAAGCACAGGAGCGCACCAAGGGTAAAGTAATATGTATTGACAAATACAGTGAATAGTGCAAGTAGTAACTTACATGTCAGAGATAAAAGGTCCAGTAGTAAATAAAAGTTCAGGGATCCATTTACAGTGCCAGTTAGCGAGGAGTCTGGAGGCGGATGCCTGGCTTGTGTAGATCAGTCCCGCGCGCTGGGATTAGCTGATGCTGCAATGCAGCTGCTTTACTTCTGGGTTTCGCGCGTCACCGAGATACACGTATGAAGTAGTCCACCACGTCCACCGCGTCTCCGCAACTTTGACACTTCCCCCGACAGGGCTGACTGGGTGTATGAAATACACAAAGCTATGTATAGCTTTCTCCCCTCTCTTTTTCTCCTTTGTCACCCCTTTTTTTCTCCTTTCCACCGTTTTTAGCCTTTATTCCCTTTCCATTCCTTTTTTCTGGTTACTATTTTTTAGAGTTATGTTTTATGGTGCTTTTTATGTAATTTTGTTGTTGTTTTTATTGTTTTTTATATTTGTATTAATTATTATTGATTGCTAATTGTATTGGTCTGTAGCACTATACAAATGGGTTATTTATTTAACATTGTATCAACACACAATGGTCATTCTATTTGCTTAAATTACTTTAAGATACTATTAGATATGTTTAAGATAGCAGTGTTCACTTGTATTTCCCTTGATTCTTCTCTGAATTTATTTACATACATTTTATTACCAGCAATTAATCTAATTTGTATACACTGTTAAACCAGAATATTTAAGGCCCCCTGTAGATGCCCTAGACCATTGCCTAATGAAGCACCTGCGTGTGCGAAACGCGTAGAGGAATTCTTACTATTTATATCAGGCACCCTGCCATCTGGTGCTATACGTAACTTTGTGTATTTCATACACCCAGTCAGCCCTGTTGGGGGGTGTCAAAGTTGCGGAGACGCGGTGGACGTGGTGGTCTACTTCATACGAGTATCACGGTGACGCGCGAGACCCGGAAGTAAAGCATCTGCATTGCAGCATCAGCAAATCACAGCGCGCGGAACTGATCTACACAAGCCAGGCATCCACCACAAGACTCGCTAACTGGCACGGCAAACGGAGTCCTGAACTTTTGTTTACTCTTGGATCTTTTATCTCTTACATGTAAGTTACTACTTGCACTATTTACTGTATTTGTCAATACATATTACTTTACCCTTGGTTCGCTCCTGTGCTTTTTCTTTTGCATGGTTGGTCCACTGATGGTTTTTCTGTGGTGGACACTAGTGGAGGAGGGGTATACCTCCACGTAACAGGAGCTGCAAGAGGGGGAGCAGATCTATTTAAGATCATCTTAGGAAGCATGAACGCGGATTGAACAATATTTGACTGATGGGCCATTATGTCCGCAGCGGCAAAACTAGTGAATATATCTCAACCTGTGGCACAACGTGGCACAACGTAAAATGTACCCAGGTAAATGCATCTGTAGCCACCCTTGCCATCCTGTCACGTGCTGAGACACTCACATTGCTCCAGGGCGGCTCTGGTGAAGGTTCTTCCTCATCAGCTCTGTGAATAACATTTGTTTTTATCCCCTGTTTCTTTAGGAACTGATCTCCCACGTCTAGCTCCTTCATGATGTTAGCATTTCCATCTTTAATCACCAGAAGCCTAAAAGAGAACACCCATCTGTACTTCACACCATTTCCCTCAGGCATCTTGTGATAGGCTGCAGCTTGCGCCTTTTGGCTAATGTTAAGAGGGATAAATCCTGGTAAATTTGTAGATTTATTCCTCATAGGTGATTGTTGTGGAACTTCAGGTGATTTGACATAAGTCATCCTTTGTTTTAAAGTAATGAAAGCATAGGATTATATAACAGGGAGGCTCTTCTGACTGCTGCTTTCTCCATAGGGCCCTATGACAACGATCTTGGTCCAGTTCTGCCTCTGTCTTCTCAGGCAGCATGGGATTCAACCATTCTGAGACAAATTCTTCTGGCTCTGTGACTGACTCACGGACTCCTCTGATACAAATATTATTTCTCCTATCTCTATTTTCAGAATCCTCCTGCCTTTCTGCCAGCCCGTAGACCTGCTCTTTCAGGTAATTTGTCCATTTCTTGTTCTTATGTAAGGCCTTGATTATTGTGTCCAACTTTTTCTCTAGGTTATCTGTCCTCTCCCCTATGCTGGTAATGTCCTTTCTAACCTACTTCATTTCTCCCTGAAAGAATGCCTTCATCTCTGCAATAAATCTCTTCATGTCACTTTTAGTGACTTTTTGGCTAAGCAGGTCTGAATTTTGGTCCTTGACGAATCGTTTTCGAAATCTAAACCTCTGCTGTGTGCCAGTTCCTCCGTTCCTTGTTTGCGCGCCAGTCCCCTCTGTTGAAATAATATTTTAGATTCGGGCCGGTCCACTTCTTCTGTACCCTTGTTGTCATTTTGAGATATTATGATTGGGGAATCTTCTATTGTAAGGTTTTTAATGCTTATTTTGCTTATTTATTTTTAGTTTTGCTTTATAGTGCCTTGGGGTATAGCGGAGCTCATTGTCTAATCCTCCATACCTTTAGCTGTTGCACATGCGCCTCCCCCCATTTCTATTTTTGATGATATAAAAGGGGGTGGGGCGGGAGACAGAGAGAGGGCCAGTGTAAAAGATAGTCTGGGGAGGGGGGTGCAAAAAGAGATTTTTCACTAATTGTGCAAATCCCCTTTAATTGTGCAATTCCCTTTTAACTATGTAAGGCTTTTTTTTTTAATGGTGCAAGTCCCCCTTTAATTTTGGAGGATGTGATTTGACCACCAGTCATTTCTGCTCTCCTTCTCTCCGGAATATGTTTGTATTGGTATAGAGATGGTAGTGTTCAGCTTTTGAAGTTTTTGCAGCTTTTGCAGTTGTTGTTGCAGTTATTGAGGGGGGGGGGGGGGGGGGGAGCAACAGCCCAGATCCCTGCTTTTCCTTCCTCCCCTGCAACGCCTGTGCCCTTAAAATTTTCATCACAGGCCAGCGGCGCCCATCTTTGATGTGCAGGGAGAAGACCAGGGCTTAAGCCAGCGGTCGTGCTGCCTCCACACCAGCGAGCAGCTGATTTCACCAGCAGGGGAGGGTCCCGCGCAGCTCCCCACTAGCGGAGGACCTGGTCACAGACTTGCGAGGCTCACACTCACCCGGCTACAGTCGGCGCCTCGCCCGCGGAGCGCCGCCACAAAATGGCTGTCGCACCTCTTCGCTCAGGTGCACAGCCTCCGCTTGCACTCCAAACCCCTCACCGATGGACAGGGGAGGACTCAACCTCAGCTGGATGGGGCCATTTTTGTGCTGTTTGAGGGGACCCTACATCTTATTCCCCTATGAGGCAAGCAGAGCTCACCTGGTACACGTCTCCCTGCCGGATGGATTTTTGTCTAACTCGATGGCTCTGTATCTCTCCCGCAGTGCCCCTCGGCCAAATGCATGACCACGTGATCCTGCGATCCCCCGCCGATGGACTCCGCCGTCCCACACGGAACCCGCAGGAGCAGAGCCAGTGCAGCCACACTCACTATTGCCGGATCCCTCCGCTATCGCTTTCCATCTCCTGTGTCCCACCTACCTCCCACCAATCTGATCACTCAGCTTCAGTGGCAACATGGTCACCACTCCGTCGAAGGCTATCTGTTGCTTACTGGGGGCTTGCGGTCCCAGCAGCCATCTTAGGTCACTCGTGGGGCTGTCAGGGAAAGGACCCTCAGCTTCGGCCGTGTATGTGGTGTATGTGCCCCTGCTTTACACTTTGCTCCCGTCGGGTCTGCACAAGGTCACACAAAACAACCATCTCTGTGTCTTTCACATGTAGCCCCCTTTCCCCGGTGTCAGGGCGACTATGTGTGCTGCTAATACCTGCGCGGCAAACAGGAGGCCTGATCCTCCGCCACAGGGAGCCTAGCGTGTGTGTATCAATATCTACTAAAAGCGCCTCCACCTGAGAGGGATCCTTATGTAGTAGGATGGCCCCTCCCAAGACAATATACCCAGTAATACACACACAAAGTATGGGTAACAGTATTTACTGGAAGGTACTAAACATTAACCATGAACACACAATAAACATATAAAGTATAGCTTATTCGGACCCACAGTGTATTCCCAACAGTAATTGGGTGCTGGGGCACCAGTGTCCCAGTGTCCAGGCCACGAAGTCCTATCCCACCCCAAGTGTGAGATAGCGCTGCCCCACGATGTGTTGGTGCACTTGTGTAAAATACCTGCCCGGAGCTCCAGCCCCAGGGGTCGCTGAGTAAGGCTAAGTTACGGTCAGTCTGTTCCACCTAAGATCCACCTGTTCTTTCCTCTCTACAGTACGTCAAATTTCCAAATATTTATTCTTAACACTAGTTTTAGTGCACTACTACTTTTGGACATATAGATATAATTACAGTATTTAACTTCACTTTTGTATATAGTGATATGATATGGCAGTGTCTGCTGCTGCTGCTGCTGCTGCTGCTGCTGCAGAGAGAGGATTATATAGAAACTCAATGGAGATTGGAGACCACTTTATCCCTTTTATTATCAAATATTTGGCAGTAGGAAACATTCTTAATGATTAATAATTAATTTGGGGATTATTTCAAAGTAATATCAATAACTGGTTGCTGTCACTGTGCTAGATACAAAAAAAAGTTAATATACTGTACTAGTACAGTCAGAAACATGTCCATAGGACCAGAACTGGATCCAAAACACACACCATATTAACCAAGAGTCAGTCACTAAGAGTAATACTACATATATTATTAAATCCACTCACTCACAAGTTAATGCCTAGTTGTTAATAGTTCAGCTACTAGAGTGATTGATAGAAACTCAATTTGGACCACTTTAACCCTGTCAATTAAAAAAATATTTATGAAAAATTCATTATTCTTGGAATTATTTCAGAGTAATATCTATGACCTGCTGTATACAAGTTAATATAGTACAAACCGAAACATGTCCAGGAGGGCTAGAACCCACTTAATTGAATCTCCAATCAATCACAGGCCTGGTTGTTAATGGTTCAGCTAAAAGTATTTTTAAGTAAACAATGGATTATTTTTTAAACTATAGTACTACAGCAGCAACAGCCTAACCAACCCACAGCTAAACAGTGCAACAAATGACTTCAGATGGAGGCTGAATGCGGATTACGGATTGTTTTCAGGTTCGAATGATTACTCCGTCGTGCATATTATCTGTGATAGAAAAAAAAGGCGGATTCCACTTTTTGAAACTGATCCACAGAAATCCGCGGCTCTATGGAACAGGCCAATCCGTGAAAAAGATTTGAAAGATTTGCCTATCTCTAACTATGACTGTTTTCTATTGGTTGGAGATTCCTGAGATACAGATGCAGCGGCCGTTATTCGAACATATCACGGATCTGTTTTCGTGTGCGCTGCTGTACTCCACATGGGTAATCACGCGGTTGATTTGTTTGAATATCTTGGATCCCAATTTCTTCAGGTCAACTTTTCGCGTTTCTGTGGCAGAAATGAATGAATTGTAATGTGTACAGTACAGTACTGTGTCAATTTGCAGGTGTTTAAAAACCAGAACACTAAAATGCCATTTTCTGCACTCGATAAAAACGAGTCAACACGCGGTCATGACGCGCCATGACATGGGTTTTCCAATGTATACAACGCGTGATGTGTTCGAATAACGGCCGCTGCATCTGTATCTTCAGATTAAAATGGTGTGTTTTCTTCTGTAGATTCTGAATTGGAAAATGTTAAGTTTAATAACCAACAACATACTGTATAGAACACAGTGGATAATGTTGGGATACTGGAAATGTAGTATTAAGGGAATCTATAATATCTTGTGTTACCAAAAGTAAAAACATAAGTAGCAAAAAAATGAATTCCTCTAAATGAGGACCTCTCAGTGGCATATAAGGAGTTTAAACTAAATGCATTGAAGTCAACAAAAGAAAATTACCTAAATAATAAAAAGAAACTGGAGGTTCTTTACCATTTCAAAGATGATAATAAAGAAACTTGTACTAGCTATAAATACGGTATTTCAAATTTGGTAACAAAAAATGTAACCTTCTGAGTAATCTAGTTAGAGCCAAAAAATATACTGAAGCGGTAAAATATTCAAGGGGTTCTGCAGTGCCGCCGACAGGGGAGAGAGCCGGGACAAGTGTCCCAGGCCTGGGGGATGCGAGGAGCCCGTTGGTTGGACAAAGCAGTTGGGCCAAGTTCTTTGCCCGGCTGCCGGGCCTTTCATTGTCGCCGGACTCCGGCTCTCCCCAGCTGCGGGCGTCTTTCAATAACACTGTCACATGCCCTAGACTCTGACGTCGATGCGCACCGGGTCTCTCTGACGTCAGCATACCGGGCCCTGCTTCTGGCGTGCACCAGCATGAGAGAGAGGCTCGGCGCTCACCGGCGTCAGAGGCTCGGTGTGCGACAGTGTTAGTGTCAATGAGGGAGGTCCACAGCTAGGTGGAGTCAGTGCCTGGCGGCAAAGAGAGGACCGAGAGCAGGGCAAAGAAGTTGGTCAGGGCCAGAGCTCTGGCATAAATGCTTTGTCTGGCTGTTTGTCTTGCTCACCCCAGTTGCGGGCATCCCTCACTGGCCCGTGCATGGCCACTCTCTGAGGTCCACACAGCTGGGAGAGCTGGGGCACCAGAGGCCTGAGACCATCCCCTAAGTAAATAAGTCTGTAGGTCTTTTTGTGTATATGTGGGGGGTGGTGTTTTTTTTTGTATGTATTTGGGGGTAGGGGGATTGTTTGTATTTGGGGGTTGTTTTTTAAAATGTATTTGGGGGGTGAAGTAGGGAGTCTCCGAGGCTGAAATCAACTTTGTTCTGCTCTGAATACCTCAGCACACTAGTATCAAACACTCCCCCAAAGAAAAAAATCATTACCTAATGAAGCTGCTTACATTTTATTTTTATTCAATGTGTGCATGAGCAGGGGGTCTCCTGAGCTGAACCACGTTGATTTCAGCCTCGGGGACCCCTGCATCCCAAGATACAGAACCCGTTATGGGGTGCCGGTATCCCCACCATGTTAAATTCCTTCGCGTCACGTGATTGGAGGCCTTTAACATTGCGGGAATACCGTCACCTCATTACAGGGCCTGTGTCTCAGGAAGTAGGGGGTCCCCAAGGCTGAAATCAACTTTGTTCAGCTCAGGAGAGCCCCTGCTCACGCACACTATGAATAAAAATAAAATTAGCAGCTATCCACTAAGGTAATGATTTTTTCTTAGGGGGGACGAAGGGGGGGGTGTTTGATACTAGTTTGCGGGAGCAAGGGGTCTTCTGAGATGAACAAAGTTGATTTCAGCCACGGGGAACCCCTACTTCCTGAGTTACAGGCCCTTTATGGGATGCCAGTATCCCTCTGCTTTGTTTAGATCCCACAGTCACGTGACCCACAGAATTTTAACATGGCTGGTATACCGGTACCCCATAACAGGGCCTGTAACTCAGGAAGTAGGGGGTCCAGGGACTGAAATCAAAGTGGTTCAGCTCCTGCTTCAAATAAAGTTTGGGATTAGCTGATGCTGCAATGCAGCTGCTTTACTTCTGGGTTTCGCGCGTCACCGAGATACACGTATGAAGTAGTCCACCACGTCCACCGCGTCTCCGCAACTTTGACACTTCCCCCGACAGGGCTGACTGGGTGTATGAAATACACAAAGCTATGTATAGCTTTCTCCCCTCTCTTTTTCTCCTTTGTCACCCCTTTTTTTCTCCTTTCCACCGTTTTTAGCCTTTATTCCCTTTCCATTCCTTTTTTCTGGTTACTATTTTTTAGAGTTATGTTTTATGGTGCTTTTTATGTAATTTTGTTGTTGTTTTTATTGTTTTTTATATTTGTATTAATTATTATTGATTGCTAATTGTATTGGTCTGTAGCACTATACAAATGGGTTATTTATTTAACATTGTATCAACACACAATGGTCATTCTATTTGCTTAAATTACTTTAAGATACTATTAGATATGTTTAAGATAGCAGTGTTCACTTGTATTTCCCTTGATTCTTCTCTGAATTTATTTACATACATTTTATTACCAGCAATTAATCTAATTTGTATACACTGTTAAACCAGAATATTTAAGGCCCCCTGTAGATGCCCTAGACCATTGCCTAATGAAGCACCTGCGTGTGCGAAACGCGTAGAGGAATTCTTACTATTTATATCAGGCACCCTGCCATCTGGTGCTATACGTAACTTTGTGTATTTCATACACCCAGTCAGCCCTGTCGGGGGGTGTCAAAGTTGCGGAGACGCGGTGGACGTGGTGGTCTACTTCATACGAGTATCACGGTGACGCGCGAGACCCGGAAGTAAAGCATCTGCATTGCAGCATCAGCAAATCACAGCGCGCGGAACTGATCTACACAAGCCAGGCATCCACCACAAGACTCGCTAACTGGCACGGCAAACGGAGTCCTGAACTTTTGTTTACTCTTGGATCTTTTATCTCTTACATGTAAGTTACTACTTGCACTATTTACTGTATTTGTCAATACATATTACTTTACCCTTGGTTCGCTCCTGTGCTTTTTCTTTTGCATGGTTGGTCCACTGATGGTTTTTCTGTGGTGGACACTAGTGGAGGAGGGGTATACCTCCACGTAACAGGAGCTGCAAGAGGGGGAGCAGATCTATTTAAGATCATCTTAGGAAGCATGAACGCGGATTGAACAATATTTGACTGATGGGCCATTATGTCCGCAGCGGCAAAACTAGTGAATATATCTCAACCTGTGGCACAACGTGGCACAACGTAAAATGTACCCAGGTAAATGCATCTGTAGCCACCCTTGCCATCCTGTCACGTGCTGAGACACTCACATTGCTCCAGGGCGGCTCTGGTGAAGGTTCTTCCTCATCAGCTCTGTGAATAACATTTGTTTTTATCCCCTGTTTCTTTAGGAACTGATCTCCCACGTCTAGCTCCTTCATGATGTTAGCATTTCCATCTTTAATCACCAGAAGCCTAAAAGAGAACACCCATCTGTACTTCACACCATTTCCCTCAGGCATCTTGTGATAGGCTGCAGCTTGCGCCTTTTGGCTAATGTTAAGAGGGATAAATCCTGGTAAATTTGTAGATTTATTCCTCATAGGTGATTGTTGTGGAACTTCAGGTGATTTGACATAAGTCATCCTTTGTTTTAAAGTAATGAAAGCATAGGATTATATAACAGGGAGGCTCTTCTGACTGCTGCTTTCTCCATAGGGCCCTATGACAACGATCTTGGTCCAGTTCTGCCTCTGTCTTCTCAGGCAGCATGGGATTCAACCATTCTGAGACAAATTCTTCTGGCTCTGTGACTGACTCACGGACTCCTCTGATACAAATATTATTTCTCCTATCTCTATTTTCAGAATCCTCCTGCCTTTCTGCCAGCCCGTAGACCTGCTCTTTCAGGTAATTTGTCCATTTCTTGTTCTTATGTAAGGCCTTGATTATTGTGTCCAACTTTTTCTCTAGGTTATCTGTCCTCTCCCCTATGCTGGTAATGTCCTTTCTAACCTACTTCATTTCTCCCTGAAAGAATGCCTTCATCTCTGCAATAAATCTCTTCATGTCACTTTTAGTGACTTTTTGGCTAAGCAGGTCTGAATTTTGGTCCTTGACGAATCGTTTTCGAAATCTAAACCTCTGCTGTGTGCCAGTTCCTCCGTTCCTTGTTTGCGCGCCAGTCCCCTCTGTTGAAATAATATTTTAGATTCGGGCCGGTCCACTTCTTCTGTACCCTTGTTGTCATTTTGAGATATTATGATTGGGGAATCTTCTATTGTAAGGTTTTTAATGCTTATTTTGCTTATTTATTTTTAGTTTTGCTTTATAGTGCCTTGGGGTATAGCGGAGCTCATTGTCTAATCCTCCATACCTTTAGCTGTTGCACATGCGCCTCCCCCCATTTCTATTTTTGATGATATAAAAGGGGGTGGGGCGGGAGACAGAGAGAGGGCCAGTGTAAAAGATAGTCTGGGGAGGGGGGTGCAAAAAGAGATTTTTCACTAATTGTGCAAATCCCCTTTAATTGTGCAATTCCCTTTTAACTATGTAAGGCTTTTTTTTTTAATGGTGCAAGTCCCCCTTTAATTTTGGAGGATGTGATTTGACCACCAGTCATTTCTGCTCTCCTTCTCTCCGGAATATGTTTGTATTGGTATAGAGATGGTAGTGTTCAGCTTTTGAAGTTTTTGCAGCTTTTGCAGTTGTTGTTGCAGTTATTGAGGGGGGGGGGGGGGGGGGAGCAACAGCCCAGATCCCTGCTTTTCCTTCCTCCCCTGCAACGCCTGTGCCCTTAAAATTTTCATCACAGGCCAGCGGCGCCCATCTTTGATGTGCAGGGAGAAGACCAGGGCTTAAGCCAGCGGTCGTGCTGCCTCCACACCAGCGAGCAGCTGATTTCACCAGCAGGGGAGGGTCCCGCGCAGCTCCCCACTAGCGGAGGACCTGGTCACAGACTTGCGAGGCTCACACTCACCCGGCTACAGTCGGCGCCTCGCCCGCGGAGCGCCGCCACAAAATGGCTGTCGCACCTCTTCGCTCAGGTGCACAGCCTCCGCTTGCACTCCAAACCCCTCACCGATGGACAGGGGAGGACTCAACCTCAGCTGGATGGGGCCATTTTTGTGCTGTTTGAGGGGACCCTACATCTTATTCCCCTATGAGGCAAGCAGAGCTCACCTGGTACACGTCTCCCTGCCGGATGGATTTTTGTCTAACTCGATGGCTCTGTATCTCTCCCGCAGTGCCCCTCGGCCAAATGCATGACCACGTGATCCTGCGATCCCCCGCCGATGGACTCCGCCGTCCCACACGGAACCCGCAGGAGCAGAGCCAGTGCAGCCACACTCACTATTGCCGGATCCCTCCGCTATCGCTTTCCATCTCCTGTGTCCCACCTACCTCCCACCAATCTGATCACTCAGCTTCAGTGGCAACATGGTCACCACTCCGTCGAAGGCTATCTGTTGCTTACTGGGGGCTTGCGGTCCCAGCAGCCATCTTAGGTCACTCGTGGGGCTGTCAGGGAAAGGACCCTCAGCTTCGGCCGTGTATGTGGTGTATGTGCCCCTGCTTTACACTTTGCTCCCGTCGGGTCTGCACAAGGTCACACAAAACAACCATCTCTGTGTCTTTCACATGTAGCCCCCTTTCCCCGGTGTCAGGGCGACTATGTGTGCTGCTAATACCTGCGCGGCAAACAGGAGGCCTGATCCTCCGCCACAGGGAGCCTAGCGTGTGTGTATCAATATCTACTAAAAGCGCCTCCACCTGAGAGGGATCCTTATGTAGTAGGATGGCCCCTCCCAAGACAATATACCCAGTAATACACACACAAAGTATGGGTAACAGTATTTACTGGAAGGTACTAAACATTAACCATGAACACACAATAAACATATAAAGTATAGCTTATTCGGACCCACAGTGTATTCCCAACAGTAATTGGGTGCTGGGGCACCAGTGTCCCAGTGTCCAGGCCACGAAGTCCTATCCCACCCCAAGTGTGAGATAGCGCTGCCCCACGATGTGTTGGTGCACTTGTGTAAAATACCTGCCCGGAGCTCCAGCCCCAGGGGTCGCTGAGTAAGGCTAAGTTACGGTCAGTCTGTTCCACCTAAGATCCGCCTCCATGTAAGTTGGCCTCCAGCCAGAGCGTCCCACCTTTAGATAGTCTTTAAGATGAGGGTCTGGTCTGGTCCCTGATGCAGGCCACGCACACCGCGTGCGTCCGTCACTGGTACAAGGATACTAGCACTAATAGGCTGAGGGGTGCATCCCTATCTGAGGGGGCATTCCCTATAGCAGCACAAGCTAGAGATGGTCGGGGTCTAGCTGGGACCTAAAAGGGGGATACTCTGGTCCAGTCCAGCGGAGCACTTCTCCTTGACCTTACCTATCCCTTTGCTGTCCTGCTCCCAACTGACCAACTGCCCTAACTGTTTTAACTATTATAAATGCAGCAGTCCTATTGGTTGCCTTGCAACATGTGGTCTGCAGCCCCTGAGGCCCGCTCACCAGCTCACAATCTCCCTGCAGCAACCACACAGCCTCCCCCCTCACGCAGCCTAAACGTAAGAGGGAGACCTGGCTACACACAGATTCTTTTTTTTGCGAATCATCCTCCGTTTTTATCCCTATATTTTATTGTAATCTGCGGAGCTGAGGCGACATGCGACTGTACCGCTTATCTCATTGGCCACGCCTCTAAATCATAGTTAGCATCAGCAATATTCTCATCAGAATCCTCATTCATAACAAGTGATATTTGAAAGGATGAATCAGGTCCACCCCCTGTTCCTCAAAGTCATCAAGTCTGTGATTGTGACTTTCCCTCTTCAACATCTGACTGTTTTAACAGATCTTCATAGTGTAGTCATTTTGTTTAGCATTAAACTGTGACATGAAAGATGTGCCTTTTGCAGATGACTTAACAGTAAGCTGTTGGCAGCAGTAAAAGGCACAGCAGAAGCTGGCGTTTTTGGCAGGGATGGTGGTGGGCCTGACTTTTCCCTAGAGCTGACAGTTCTATTAACATTCTCAATATTATGCTTTCACACATCATCCATTTTTGTGTCAGAAGTACTAGCTAGTGCCATAGCCGGCTGACTTGAACTATCATTTCCCTTTTTATATCTCTTCTTAACTGAAAGGTCTACTAGACAGAGGGGAGCAAGGGGAAGTGGGCCTTCTGCCGTGAGATTGTAATTCACGGACAGCAGTGTCATTATTGTAATTCCGATTATACTTGCTGTGACTTTGAGTACTAGTTGTAGCAGCAAGATCACCAGTGCCAACCAGTACCATTAACTAATTTAACTTTATCTCATTCATTATCACCAGTGACACAACCACAATGACCTTGGCTAAAACTATGTCCACCTGTTCTTTCCTCTCTACAGTACGTCAAATTTCCAAATATTTATTCTTAACACTAGTTTTAGTGCACTACTACTTTTGGACATATAGATATAATTACAGTATTTAACTTCACTTTTGTATATAGTGATATGATATGGCAGTGTCTGCTGCTGCTGCTGCTGCTGCTGCTGCAGAGAGAGGATTATATAGAAACTCAATGGAGATTGGAGACCACTTTATCCCTTTTATTATCAAATATTTGGCAGTAGGAAACATTCTTAATGATTAATAATTAATTTGGGGATTATTTCAAAGTAATATCAATAACTGGTTGCTGTCACTGTGCTAGATACAAAAAAAAGTTAATATACTGTACTAGTACAGTCAGAAACATGTCCATAGGACCAGAACTGGATCCAAAACACACACCATATTAACCAAGAGTCAGTCACTAAGAGTAATACTACATATATTATTAAATCCACTCACTCACAAGTTAATGCCTAGTTGTTAATAGTTCAGCTACTAGAGTGATTGATAGAAACTCAATTTGGACCACTTTAACCCTGTCAATTAAAAAAATATTTATGAAAAATTCATTATTCTTGGAATTATTTCAGAGTAATATCTATGACCTGCTGTATACAAGTTAATATAGTACAAACCGAAACATGTCCAGGAGGGCTAGAACCCACTTAATTGAATCTCCAATCAATCACAGGCCTGGTTGTTAATGGTTCAGCTAAAAGTATTTTTAAGTAAACAATGGATTATTTTTTAAACTATAGTACTACAGCAGCAACAGCCTAACCAACCCACAGCTAAACAGTGCAACAAATGACTTCAGATGGAGGCTGAATGCGGATTACGGATTGTTTTCAGGTTCGAATGATTACTCCGTCGTGCATATTATCTGTGATAGAAAAAAAAGGCGGATTCCACTTTTTGAAACTGATCCACAGAAATCCGCGGCTCTATGGAACAGGCCAATCCGTGAAAAAGATTTGAAAGATTTGCCTATCTCTAACTATGACTGTTTTCTATTGGTTGGAGATTCCTGAGATACAGATGCAGCGGCCGTTATTCGAACATATCACGGATCTGTTTTCGTGTGCGCTGCTGTACTCCACATGGGTAATCACGCGGTTGATTTGTTTGAATATCTTGGATCCCAATTTCTTCAGGTCAACTTTTCGCGTTTCTGTGGCAGAAATGAATGAATTGTAATGTGTACAGTACAGTACTGTGTCAATTTGCAGGTGTTTAAAAACCAGAACACTAAAATGCCATTTTCTGCACTCGATAAAAACGAGTCAACACGCGGTCATGACGCGCCATGACATGGGTTTTCCAATGTATACAACGCGTGATGTGTTCGAATAACGGCCGCTGCATCTGTATCTTCAGATTAAAATGGTGTGTTTTCTTCTGTAGATTCTGAATTGGAAAATGTTAAGTTTAATAACCAACAACATACTGTATAGAACACAGTGGATAATGTTGGGATACTGGAAATGTAGTATTAAGGGAATCTATAATATCTTGTGTTACCAAAAGTAAAAACATAAGTAGCAAAAAAATGAATTCCTCTAAATGAGGACCTCTCAGTGGCATATAAGGAGTTTAAACTAAATGCATTGAAGTCAACAAAAGAAAATTACCTAAATAATAAAAAGAAACTGGAGGTTCTTTACCATTTCAAAGATGATAATAAAGAAACTTGTACTAGCTATAAATACGGTATTTCAAATTTGGTAACAAAAAATGTAACCTTCTGAGTAATCTAGTTAGAGCCAAAAAATATACTGAAGCGGTAAAATATTCAAGGGGTTCTGCAGTGCCGCCGACAGGGGAGAGAGCCGGGACAAGTGTCCCAGGCCTGGGGGATGCGAGGAGCCCGTTGGTTGGACAAAGCAGTTGGGCCAAGTTCTTTGCCCGGCTGCCGGGCCTTTCATTGTCGCCGGACTCCGGCTCTCCCCAGCTGCGGGCGTCTTTCAATAACACTGTCACATGCCCTAGACTCTGACGTCGATGCGCACCGGGTCTCTCTGACGTCAGCATACCGGGCCCTGCTTCTGGCGTGCACCAGCATGAGAGAGAGGCTCGGCGCTCACCGGCGTCAGAGGCTCGGTGTGCGACAGTGTTAGTGTCAATGAGGGAGGTCCACAGCTAGGTGGAGTCAGTGCCTGGCGGCAAAGAGAGGACCGAGAGCAGGGCAAAGAAGTTGGTCAGGGCCAGAGCTCTGGCATAAATGCTTTGTCTGGCTGTTTGTCTTGCTCACCCCAGTTGCGGGCATCCCTCACTGGCCCGTGCATGGCCACTCTCTGAGGTCCACACAGCTGGGAGAGCTGGGGCACCAGAGGCCTGAGACCATCCCCTAAGTAAATAAGTCTGTAGGTCTTTTTGTGTATATGTGGGGGGTGGTGGTTTTTTTTGTATGTATTTGGGGGTAGGGGGATTGTTTGTATTTGGGGGTTGTTTTTTAAAATGTATTTGGGGGGTGAAGTAGGGAGTCTCCGAGGCTGAAATCAACTTTGTTCTGCTCTGAATACCTCAGCACACTAGTATCAAACACTCCCCCAAAGAAAAAAATCATTACCTAATGAAGCTGCTTACATTTTATTTTTATTCAATGTGTGCATGAGCAGGGGGTCTCCTGAGCTGAACCACGTTGATTTCAGCCTCGGGGACCCCTGCATCCCAAGATACAGAACCCGTTATGGGGTGCCGGTATCCCCACCATGTTAAATTCCTTCGCGTCACGTGATTGGAGGCCTTTAACATTGCGGGAATACCGTCACCTCATTACAGGGCCTGTGTCTCAGGAAGTAGGGGGTCCCCAAGGCTGAAATCAACTTTGTTCAGCTCAGGAGAGCCCCTGCTCACGCACACTATGAATAAAAATAAAATTAGCAGCTATCCACTAAGGTAATGATTTTTTCTTAGGGGGGACGAAGGGGGGGGTGTTTGATACTAGTTTGCGGGAGCAAGGGGTCTTCTGAGATGAACAAAGTTGATTTCAGCCACGGGGAACCCCTACTTCCTGAGTTACAGGCCCTTTATGGGATGCCAGTATCCCTCTGCTTTGTTTAGATCCCACAGTCACGTGACCCACAGAATTTTAACATGGCTGGTATACCGGTACCCCATAACAGGGCCTGTAACTCAGGAAGTAGGGGGTCCAGGGACTGAAATCAAAGTGGTTCAGCTCCTGCTTCAAATAAAGTATTTAAAATGTAGTGTTTAAAATGAAATAAAACCCCAGAGATCGCCTGTTAGAGGCGCGCAGTTAGAGTGACTGATTCAGCCTATATCTAACAGACCGGTAGACCCCAGCAGGGACCCATGCTGTGTTAATCAATGGGCCATTAGTTTGCCACGGAAAATGTTAAAAGGATTTCGAGAAGATCTCGAAAACCAATTTGAGAAATGGGTGGATAACGGCCACTGCATCTGTATGTGTATAACTTCTGTACCTTTTATCTATAATTATATACCATACATGGTGGTTCATCTACACTTGAATAGTATGGAATAGAGGTACACGTGATTTTCTACATTATATACACACTTAGGTATCGTCCTCCCAGGAGGATTTCATTTGCACTATGTATAATATGTTCACTTGTTATATAGGTATTATTATTAAAATTATTAAAATTGTATTGTTTTGAATTTTAGTCCTATGTGGACATTTACTATATATGTCAATATATGGCCAGCCTCTGGTCATTTGACATCCATATGGAAATATCTGTTATCTCATGGACTATCAGTCCACTCACTATATTCCACAGAGAGTGCTATATAGGATCTTTTCATGTTCCCTTTTGGGACCTACCTTGTTAAACGATATCATAGTTTTCCCTATTGCACCCTGTTATATATGAATATATCACCTAAGTATTAGGCTGAGTGGCTGGGTCACGACAATTGTTAATTATTCTTTATAATTACACATACCGTATTTTGGCTTTGCATTGTTAATCTAATAACAATTTGTGTCCAAATTATTTTATTTATAAGAGTTAGACAATTTCTGCAAAACCATGGCCCCTTATATGCCATTAGAGAAATAAAATAGCATAGGGAGGGAAAATTGTATCCAAAGAGCCAAAATCAATATACAGTCATGTGAAATAGAAAGTACACCCTCTTTGAATTCCATGGGTTAACATATCAGGAAATAATAACAATCATCTGTTCCTTAGCAGGTCTAAAAATTAGGTAAATACAACCTCAGATGAACAACAACACATTACATATTACACTGTGATGTTATTTAACAAAAATAAAGCCAAAATGGAAAAGCTATGTGTGAAAAACTAAGTACACCCTTACTGCTTCCATAGGAATTAAGATGCTAAGTAGCAGACACGTGCTCCTAATCAAATGCCCTTGTTTAATTGATCATCAACAAGTGTGACCACCTCTATTAAAGCTGAAGATTTAGCGGTTTGCTATTCTAGCGCATTCAGGTGTGTGTTAACACAATGCCAAGGAGGAATGACATCAGCAATGATCTTAGAGAAGCAATTGTTGCTGCCCATCAATCTGGGAAGGGTTATTATGCCATTTCAAAACAATTTAAAGTCCATCATTGTTGAGAAAGATTATTCAAAAGTGGAAAACATTCAAGATAATTGCTAATCTTCCCAGGAGTGGACATCCCAGCAAATTCACCCCAAGGTCAGACTGTGCAATGCTCAGAGAAATTGCAAAAAAAACAAGAGTTACATCTCAGACTCTACAGGTCTCAGTTAGCATGTTAAATGTTAAAGTTCATGAAGTACAATTAGAAAAAGATTGAACTATGAATGAAGTATGGTTTTTTTTGTAAGGGTTGCAAGAGAAAGCCTTTTCTCTCTAAAAAGAACATGGCAGCACGGCTTAGCTTTTCAAAGTTGCATTTGAACAAACCACAAGACTTCTGGAACAATGTCCTTTGGACAGATGAGACCAAAGTGGAGATGTTTGGCCATAATGCACAGTGCCACGTTTTGCGAAAACCAAACACAGCATATCAGCACAAACACCTCATACCAACTGTCAAGCACAGGGTTTGGAGGGGTGATGATTTGGGCTTGTTTTTGCAGCCACAGGACCTGGGAACCTTGCAGTCATTGAGTCGCCCATGAACTCCTCTGTATACCAAAGTATTCTAGAGTCAAATGAGAGGCCATCTGTCCGACAGCTAAAGCTTGGCCGAATTTGGGTCATGCAACAGGACAATGATACCAAGCACACCAGCAAATCTACAACAAAATGGCTTAAAAAGAAAAGAATCAAGGTGTTGCATTGGCCCAGTCAAAGTCCAGACCTCAACCCGATTGAAATGCTGTGGCTGGATCTTAAGAGAGCTGTGCATAAACAAATGCCCACAAACCTCAATGAACTAAAGCAACGTTGTAAAGAAGAGTGGGCCAAAATTCCTCCACAACGATGTGAAAGACTGATAAAGTAATTCAGAAAATGATTACTTCAAGTTATTGATGCTAAAGGTGGTTCTACAAGCTATTGAATCATAAGGTGCACTTAGTTTTTCACACATGGCTTCTCCATTTTGGCTTTATTTTTGTTAAATAAATCATGACACGGTGTAATATGTCATGTGTTGTTGTTCATCTGAGGTTGTATTTACCTAATTTTAAGACCTGCTAAGGAGCAGATGATTGTTATTATGTCCTGATATGTAAAACCATGAAATTCAAAGAGGGTGTATTTTCTTTTTCAAATGACTGTATCCCGGACTTAAAGAGATCATGAAAAAAGTAGTTAAAAGTTTTGATGTGGCCATGTGGCCCCAAAGTTGGGGGTTGTTAATTAAACAAGGGTTAAGTGAAAAACAGCATGCTAACATTTTCTGGGGTAGCAAGTCAAACAACAAAGATGACATTCTTATGTGGGCCAATTTGAAGGGATGAGTTTGTACAAGGGTAAATAAAAAGTCAGGCTGCTGAGGCAGGAACTAATAGCACAAGTTTTTTTAATGTTTTCCTTTACAAACAGATAAACTGGACACAGACACAGGCATGTACTTCCTGTGAGACCCTCATAAGGATTTAATACAGACCCCTGGTTGGAAACTGCGATCATTCAAGCGGTCTGATTGGCTGGGACATTGTCTTTCTCTGTTATAGGCATCTGAGGAAAGGGAAGTAATACAAGTTTGCTTTCAGATTATAGAGTAGCGCTTCATGTGCATACACCACAATGGTGAGCATAGATCCAGAAACTTCAATACATTGCAAACTTAGATTCAACATTTTGTAGTGTGCCTAAAGCTGTCATTGTGAACAATCTGTAGAGGGAACAGGCCACATAAACATTTAGAAAACACAACTGATTGGGTCAATGATCTGGGTTAAAATACAGAGGATTTCCTGAATAATTGTTTAATTGTAAAATGTTTTACCAGGAAATATTACATTGAGTGTTATCTCTCGTTTTCAAGTATGGCAGTCTGATACTGATGGAGGCTGGATTAAGAAAGTAGCCACAAGCTAGGAGGAAAGAGGAAAGTTGATTCAGAACCATTTGCAATTGGAACTGATCCAAGTTTTTAGAAGCTGAATAGTCCAGGCAGCAGAAGGTGCTGCCCCTACTAACAGTGAACCTTTCTCAAGCCCATCTCAAGCCCATCCTGTAGACCTAGTGTTAAATATATCCACCCTCCCAATAAAGGCCCTCCTTTGAACCTTCCAATTCCTTATGCCACCCCGCTACACACTCTATTGATCTTACCAGATCTGCTACCCCTCTTTTGAGCTTCCTCCTACACCCGTCAACCACCTTTTTTCCCAAGCCACCTGCTAAACCGGTCAAGAAATAATCCCCAACCACACTATCACTGTGGGCAAAAACACTGCTGATACTGCTGCGGCACAGTTTATTCGAGCATTTGCCCGTTCTGTGCCGCAGCAGTAGCCTGGCGCGCGCCCGAGTGTGACGGGCGCGCGCCGAAGCAGCGGAAGAGCGCCCTCCGATCGGGGCGCTCTCCCTACCGCTGCCGGGTCCGCCGGGTCCCCCGGAACCCCCTGCCGCTGTCCCGCGATCGCGGGACACCAGGGCTCCCTCGGGGAGCCCCTGGACACGCGTGCAGGGGGCGCACGCTCCCGATGACGCGTGACCGCGCGTCTATGACGCGCGGCACGCCGAGGGGCGGCCACTAGCAAGCCGGGAGATTTCCCGGCTTGCGGTACCGACCACACTTCAATAAAGTGTGTCGGTAGTGTAGCTATGAAACATGCCTTCTGATAATTTTTATACTTTAACATTTTACTTTACCGTCAACTAATTGCCATTGGCCCTGAACTTTCCCCCCGAAATCTAACACTGGAATATCCGGAGCTGCCCTCTGTCGCTTCTTGAGCCAAACGTCAGTCAAGACATGCACCCAGAGCAACCCCTGATGAACCAGCCTGGAGACTCACCAAATATCCCAACCAAACTGCAGTGATTATAGTACTAAGAGTGATTAGAGCATTAATGTCTGCTACATCTGTAGGATACCCCACGTATACAAGCACTTAGAGAACAGCCACCAAAAATAACAAAGAAATACCTAGAAAACAAACAATCAAACTCTAAGCAACCCTCACAACTCAAGTGTAAACTCACATAAATACAAAAACGATCTCACTCCCGTCTCTCAATTTTCTTTATGATGGCCTGACCCAGGACCAAATGGCCCACCTCCATTTTGATCCCAATCCAGAATGAGTAAGCCAAACAAGCCAGGATCCAAACCCCCACTGCTAAGGCAACTCCTTAACACCCTGACAAATTGAAAACTCACAATCCCAGCAAGCTCAAAACCACAAAACCCACCACATCATATATACAATTTCCTAAAGGGCACACACCCAATTGAGATAAAGAAGTAGCAAGACTCACTGTCTGCATCACTGTGGTCGAAGAAGCAAAATTCCGCAGCACCAGAGAAAGGGTCTGGCGGGATAGCATGCTTCCTAATGGGACCTCCCGCAAAATTAATCGTCTGGTGCCGTGATTACACATGGTGGCAGCAACAAAGACAGTTAGCATTGCTACATCTGTACAGATTTAGCAGATGTTATTTCACCTTCTGATGTGTTAGCGCAACCCCGTTTTTCCCATTAGCTTTGCCCTCTTTTTCACACATGGCTAATGCCTTTTGAATAGCAGTTACTCTCGCTGGTGTGTTGTGTGTGTCCCTCTGAAAATGCCCTGTGGGAACAACAACGATGATGCTTCCCACTTAAATTTAGACTTATTCAAAGCCAATCACACTCCCGGTGTAAGAGCAGCTGACTGTCATGTGTGACCCATGCTGCAGGCCAAGCTTTGAAAGGGGGAATTTACATCCTGGTCTGATTCTACTACCTTACACATTTTAGTATCATCAGCAAATATGGAGACTTTGCTCTCAATGCCAACCTCAAGGTCATTAATAAACAAGTTAAAAAGCAGGGGTCCCTGTACTGATCCCTGAGGTACTCCACTCACGACTGTAGCCTAACCTGAAAAAGTTCCATTTATGACAACCCTCTGTTGTCTTTCCTTCACCCAGTTTTCATTCCAGGTGCATATATTTTTACGGAGTCCAATTTGCTTTACTTTGTACACCAACCTCATGTGTGGAACTGTATCAAAAGCCTTTGCAAAATTTAAATAGACCACATCAACTGCATTACCCTGGTCTAAATTCCTACTTACCTTCTCAAAGAAACAAATAAGGTTAGTTTGGCATGATCTATCCATCATAAATCCATGCTGACTATTACTAATAATTTTGTTTTCCATTTGGTATTCCTGAATATTTTCCCGTATTAAATCTTCAAATAGTTTCCCCACTATTGAAGTCAGGTTTACAAGTCTGTAATTCCCCAGTTGTGATCTAGCTCTCTTTATAAATACTGTATACAGTAGGCACCACATCTGCTTTACGCCAATCTTGTGGACTGAGCCTGTATAAATTGAGTCCTTGAATAGTAAATGTTATGGTTTGGCTATTACTGAACTTAACTCCTTGAGAAATCTTGGATGTATGCCATCAGGGCCAGGTACCTTATTTACTTTAATTTTTCAAGCCTCCAATGAACTTCTTCCTCAGTTAACCAATTGTTCGTTAATATGGAGGTTGTGGCTTCCTCCTGCGGCACTACTATTGAAATGGATTCTTCCCTCGTAAACCACAGAGGCAAAAATTTGTTTAATACCTCTGATTTTTCCTTATCTCCAATAATCTGCCTGCCCATCTCACACTGAAAGGGTCCCTAATTTTCTTTTTTCATTTTATTGTTATTAAGGTACATAAAGAACTTTTAGGGTTGATCTTACTTCTATTGTTATTTTTTATTATCCATTTTTGCTCATTTGATTGCCCTTTTGCAATTTTTGTTACATTCCTTATAATTCTGATACGATGCCTCCATCCCATCTGACTTTAAGAATTTAAACGCCTTCCTCTTCTTTTCCATTTCCTACCCCACCTGTTTGTAATGGTGTTTCTCCCACCCTCTGGGAGATCCCCCTGTTACCAGGTGTATGGTGCATGCTATCTGTTGGTACCCAAGAGGCTGAGTAGTCCGTCAATGGTTGTGAGGACTTCAGGACAGGCTTCTTGGGTATATACCCGACATTTACTCCATGGTACACAGCGCCTCCATCTGCCATAAGCTCCAGGTGTATGGATGCGATCTCCTACGGTAGAAACGGTTACCTCTCCCAACAGTAAGATTACACACCAGGCAGGAGGTATATTCAACTGGAACGGATTTATTCCTGTACTCTTCACAGCACACAGCATTTCTCTGCCCAACACAGTCTCTGTTCTGGTTTCTCAAACTCAGGATGGTCCCTGGACCTTCAGTACAGGTCAAGGACCCCTGCAGCAGTCCCTTCTCTTCCTCAGCCCTCTAGAAGGACCAGGGGAATAGGTAATCACTCACTCTTCCTCTTAGGGAAGAGGACCAGGGCCTGCCAGTGCACAGCAGTCCTGCGTGACACTTTGTCTCTCTCGATGGTAGCGACACTACTGAATTTGGGGTTGCACCTCTCTAAAGTACAGTAGGGGGAAGGTACTAGGTCTGAACCCTGGATTGGGCAGAACACAGACCTATTCACACCTCCTCCCCTGTTACTCAAGGAGCTTCCTGTCTTGGGAAAGCTCATGATTAGTACCAGCACTGCCTGCTCTTACCAGGACTTGTATGCTAGTGAGGGCAAAATGGTAGCCAGAAACCAGTCATGACTACACTCTCCCTCTGGTGGTATCCAACGGTCCCCACTTGGAGTCGAAATTTAGTGTACCAGCCCACAACAGGTAACCTGGAACAGCATAACATAACAATAGTGTTTGTCAGCAGTAGTATTATCACATGATACACAGTTGACAAGCATACCATCATAGGTGACACACAAAATCTTCCTGCAAAACACAGTACATTACAGCATCATATGACAACACAGGCATATAAAACAATAGAATGACCCTGGACCCTTCCAACATGGAGAACCAAATTACTAACTAGTAGTAATGCTGTGGGTCTGGCTTATGAACAAACACATCAGTACTGTCTGGTACAGTAACTGAGAATACCCTCTTTGGATGTCATTCTGAAACGTACTCTACTCTATCCATGTAAATGGATCTGCCTACCTTCCACAACCCTACAATGTATGCTGCAGGCTCTTCTAAGTGGTAGAAAATGCTCTTACTGTGTGTTTTTATGTATGCCCTAATTGCATCGTTCAGCCATTGTTCCCGGTTTTCTTTCACCTCCCTCATTATGGGTTCAGGAACGTAGGGATAATCAAATCCATGTGACTGCCTATATCGTTGTACCACATGTCGTTCAGCCCTACTAATCTTTCTGAGCATACTGTATGGCCTTCGGCTTGGCCTGGCAGTACAGAGAACAAGGGTTCATGCACTAGTGGGTCGCAGTATCTAAAGATCCCATCCTTGGATTGAACAATCCCTAAGAGTATCTCATGCTCCCTGCGCCTTAATGCTTCAGCTGTTTCCTCGGGACTAAATTCTCCATAAGCCCACCAGTGATCCATTATGTCTCCTACTTCTAACAGAAACCTGGTGCGGTACATGTAGAGGAGATATCCCTGGAACATAGGATCCCACCATGGTAGTGATTTTACTTGGGCAGCTTAGTGGACCCCGAGTCAGAAGTTGTTTTTAATGAAAACCCTGAAGTGTCCGACCTTACTGGCATTGCATATTTATTGCCCCCAGAAGTGACTCTGCCCACAATATCTTCATCCTGAGACCCATCCCGAAAGTCCCAATCCCGCCAGTCCTGAGAAGGAATTGCTGGTTTCAGAAGGCTCCGGGCCCACCTTTTAGCGTTCTTGGAAAAGAAGGGTCTCGCAAGTACATGGTGAGGTAGTACCAGTAGGGTCATAGGCTATAGAGTCCTTCAAGTCTCGGTCAGAGTCCTTGGTCTGAGTACTTGGTCTCAGTCCCACCCTGACTGGATACCAGAGATATGCCCACGGTGTGAGGTTCCGTAACTGGCTGGGGTTTCCGGACCATTATATGGTCCTGGTATTTGGCCATTTGTTCGGGGGTAATTGTGGCCGTACTCACTGGAGTCACAGATTTTCTGTGTTCCAGGTGTGCCCATACATGGTCCATAAAGTGAGCCACGCCAGTGCTAGTTGAAGCTGTACTCACCAGAGTGGAGATTAGCTGTTATTCCCAGACCCGCCCCACCCCCCATCCCCGGCGGTCGCATCTCTATCGACAACATCAGCTTCCAGTCTCGGGGGATCCAGAGAGGTCAATGTCCCGCATCGGAAGTATGCCGGTCTTGGCGTGGGTGTGTCGTCATCCTCCACGGAGGGGTCAATGTCTCCCGATACCTTCTCGTCGGAAGTCTCCATCGGTAAGGCGGTGGACTCTCACCGCTCCGCTGACTCGCTGGAACCCTGGGACTCGTGGATCGGGATGCTGATTCGCCGACCAGGCCGCTAGGAACCGCCACCCATGGGACGCTCCTTCGCTGCTCAGGCCGCACTATTGCTGCCATTGGGACCGGACTCTGCCATTGTTCGATGTCACAGGTAATGTTGTCGTCTTTGGCAGGATCTGCAGGTGTACATGCCGGCTGGCGAAGCACCACAGACACACGACCACTGCTCTGGCTTGATGAGGGGAGGGACAACTCTGTGGGGTATAGGCATCGGAGCATTGCACCTTCATCTACGGCAACCAAAAGGCAGCGTTCCAGCTCCTGTGCCGCAACTGACTGTGGCTCCTCCTCACCCCAGGCTGTCACCTTACCCGGTTGCTCATCCTTCGTAGATTCTGGCTCACGGATCATCTCTGGCACCATCTCTGGGACCAGGTCTGGAACCATTTCGGAATCGCTTGTATCATCGGGATACATGGACCCCCTGGAGCATCTGCTGAGGCACACAGGCCCTCAGGAACCTCCGTTGCTGAGGTAGTTGTATCATTGTCGACCGCCCAGGTGTTGTGGTCAGCAGAGTCTTTCATAGAAAAGGCTGTAGGTGCCAGCAGCGTCGGCTTAAGATAGCAGGCCCAGCATCATGGACACTTGGCATCCCAGCAGACAAGATCTCCACCAGGGAAGTCACACGCACTTGAGGTAACGGTTCTCTTCCACGTTTACTACCAGGGGGCCTCCTGGTAGATGGTAGTTTGAGAATTCACAAGAATCCATGGTCAAAACTTGTTTGAAGCAGGAAAGCAGGAGTACTGAGTAAGCAGTTCCTCTTTCACTGCAGGCTCCGAAGAACTGAGTGTGCGGTCGGCAACATCTGGCTCCTCCCTTAGTTGAGACCAGCATTGGCTGACATAGTGCCCCCTCCCTCTGGTGGAGATTAGAGTAGGGGCACACTGAGACAGGGTGTGACTCTAGTTTCTCTCTGAGCCAATCACATTACTGGGGCACGGTTCTGGTTTTTCGCGCCAGACCCTTGCAGAACCTTGCAATTATTGAGCTTGCAACTTTTCTGCATGCTGCACACGTGATCTCCAGGATTGTCAGGAGATGCCATCTTGCACAGCGAACTTCACATGGTGCATTCTCGGGCAGGAGAACCACCATTTCAAGTGCACTAACATACAGGACCACGTGTCCCACATGATTCTGGCTAGAATCCGTTCTCTGTAGGTCTTTAAAGCACATGGTTTTGCTGTCTACAAAGCGTAGGTATACCCAAGGCAAGCAAAGCTCCCTCTGATACGCTGCACTCGCTCACAGTCCATTATGAGCACTCTGTTTTTGTTGTGTGTCGATAGGTAGTGATACTGTTGTGGTTCTTCAAGCAGAGAAGCATAGACACCTGAGAAGCAGGCATTCCTCCTAAGACACCACCCTGTTAGTACCTTATGCCACCCTGTCTGATCCTGACCACATAGTCTCGTCAGGTGATCCTGGCCCGTGGCAACGGGACCCCCTCTCCAGACGGATTCTTGCTCTTACCAGGAGTTGTACTGTATGTCAGTGAGGGAAGAATGGTAGCCAGAAATCAGCCATGACAACATGTTTATATAGCAACATTGGTTTTGACTTGTTTCTTTTATACTTATTAACATGTTTATATAGCAACATTGGTTTTGACTTGTTTCTTTTATACTTATTACCCAAGGGTATACACTGATAAGTGTGCTTTTCTAAAAATGTTTTAAAGACATTTTTCCCTACAAAAACATCATCCTAAATGTATTACTTGTAGATTAGCCCTCAGTTTATTGCAATCTGCCTTTCTAAAGTTTAAGGTCTTTGTTGAACCCAAGTAATCTGTTTTTTTTTTTTTTACATTTATTTCAAATGAGACCATATTATGATCACTGTTGCCCAAATGTTCCAGGACTTGAAATTGCCCCTCTCCTTGTTGGTTCATCAATCATTTAGGTCACTACCGCTAAGGTAACGAAGGGGTTAACCCTACCTGCAACCTTCTCGGTAGGCCTAACCACCCACCCTGGGACATTTACCCCCTTCACCCAGGTAGTCTTGCTTAACCCCTTAATTGCCTTAGTGGTTATCCGGGGGCTGAAACTTGGGAAGTAGAGGGTCCTTGAACTTGAAATCAATGTGGTTCAGCTGTGGAGACCCCCTGCTACAATACTGTATTATAAAAATAAATGCCTCGCAATCGCCTGTTAGAAGCACAAAGGTAGAGTGGCTGATTCAGTCTATCTCTTACTGTGCGACTCTTACAGACAGGTGAAACCCGGTAGGATTCACACAGCGCGAGTCCCATTCAAATGCAGGGACCCCTGCTGTGTTAATCCGATGGTCCATTACAGCTTGCAGAGTTTTCAGTGAATTGGCCGGTGTTTTGTCTCGTGATGCGGTAGAGAACAGGCCGCTACATCTGTAATTCTGGTTTCTATAAGACTATGGTATCTGCTCAATATAAATGCACACTGTACTGTATAAAAAGGTTAAAAGTGATGCTTGCTTAATCTTACACAGATTTCCCCCCTTTTCAATGTTTAAATATGCTCAAAAAAATAAAGTCAGTCTGAATTCTGTAAGGAGCACATTTTTCTAGTAACCCATTCTTTGCCATTTGTAGATTGATTGTGGGGTAATGGTTATAGACAGTATTGGTCAGTGGCTAGTGGGCAATCCAGCATATGCAGTGCCATATTTGACAGTACTGTAGTTGTATATCCCTGAGGCAGATCTTTTTCTGGTTGCTTACAGTACAATATGGTTTTTTTTGCCAAGCTTGGTTTGTTTCCAGTATTTTCTTTGGGGCTGGCTGCATTGTTTTAATCTGTCCTTATTGACACTGAATCTTGTTTCACCTTAAATAACTTATAGTTTCTTATCAGTCTGTGGGACAGTTGTTTGGGGTTAAAGTACATTTATAGATTTTAAGGTGTACAGTAGGTGGGTCAAGATCCTCCTGATAATTAAGAAGGGGATTTGTGTTAATATTTCTCCACTTGCATCATAAGCAATTTAAGTAGCAGTTTTTGAAGCAGTACATGCAGAAATCCAACATACATTTTTTCCAGTTTCAAGGTCGGTTTGCTGCTTTAATGGAGCGGTTACTAAGAGTAATATTATAACCGCATGTATCACAGTTTACATTTGTAAATTATATAGTTTACTTTTCCCTATGCATCAATAAAAGCCACCAGATCTGAAGGGTCGTTAACCTCTTAGCCCATGATATTAATGTCAGGTGTAAGAACTTAAATAATACATTTTAAATATTTGCCATCGGCACATATTGTTGTATAAGAAATTTTTGCCTCATGGAAGAATTTGAATCATCCTTATAAATATCTCTAAAAGTGTTAAAGATCTGCAGCTCCACTTTTCTCTTTCCTATGTTCTTGAGATATTAACTATTTGGCATTATATTGACACAACGTGCAGAAAACATAAAAGCATTTTGTTATATCAAAAGACTGAAATATAATTACACAAATAATAGCCACTTATTTTTCATAATTTCTTGATTAAGGACCTTCTTTATTTCATGCTAAAATAGAATTATTGTATTGTATAGTGTATTAGCTTTATGTATTATTGTATAGTGTAATACAGTACTTAGCTGCTTTGAGAGCTGACAGTTGTGTCCTAAAACATTATTATTACAAGGAAGCATTATTAGTGTGAGATCAGGAAAATATTTTCCCCCTCTTCAACCCTTGTACAGTATGCTCAGCATCATTTCCATTAGGACAGTACAGCTTTTTGTCTTGCATCTTTTCTCTCTTTCATTCTTTCTTCCTATGGTTGTGTTGGCCTTTAAGTAAGAACTCTGGCTGCCAGCCAGACAGCAATTTCCTGGTAATCTAATAGCTGCAGCAGATGAACTGAAAATGCATTTCCTGCCATCGCACTGTAACATTTTTATTAATGTAAAGAGAGAATGCATTGCTGGCTTTGGTTGCGCTGATGTAGTGATGAGTAGTAGGCGAATGGAAGGCAGTGCAATCCCATATAATAAAGAGATCTCATTAAAATTTGTATTTTACAAAATCCTCATATGGTATTATTTTCTTATTTAAAAATGTAGATGTGCTTTTGCCAATTAGTGAGTTCAGCTCACTGTCACACATTGATAGAAACATATTCTGATCATAGTTCATCGATCTTTTTTTCATGTCTTTTGGTTAGCGATCACAAGACCAATACAGGCAGTGCTCGGTTATCCAACAGAATCTGTTCTGGAAGTAACGTTGGATAGTGAAACCATTGTAAAGTGAGTCTCATGTTAATCAGTGGCGGTGAGTGTCGGATAACGCATTCCGGTGTCAAAAAATGGCCCACAGGGTTGCATTGTAAAGCATTGGATATGCCATTCGTTGTAAAGTGAAACGTTGGATAGCAAGGACTACCTGCATATTATTTCTAGAGATGGAATTTGAATCCGTAAATGATTGGCCAGTGCCTTTCATCCAGGGAAATCCACAGATTAGTCTTTAAAAGGCACATCTAGGTTTTTTTCCTATTATTTAAAATCTGTCTGATGGATTCTGAATCTGATTCTGTCAAACGGAAAATGAATCCATCAAATGGAATTATTATGGGAAGAGTAGTATGTGATTATCAATGTAAAGACGTTCCGTAGATCCGGACTTAAGTTGACTCAATCGACGGATTTTGAAGAATCTGACGGCCTTACAATGCAGTATTGCGACTTCGGATTTCATTCCTCAAATCGGAAAATCCACGGAAAGGATTGAGACAGGTTTGCCCATCTCTAATTATTTCTTGTTTGTTTGAGGAAGCTGCAGATGTGTACAATGTGTGTATAGCCATCAAGATGGTAATGTGCTTCAATGCCTGAGTTAGACAGTGCACATAGGAGTCAGGAACCATAGAAAATAATAGTTTTAATTAATTGATACCACTCTAACTAGAAAAAAGGCCATTACCAGATTAGGGCTTTGGGATGGCATCTGACCCAGGGTTTTTGTCCTACTTCCCAAGGCAGGAGTACTGGAATCTTCCCAGGATAATGTGATCCGGGTTCACCATTATACCTACTGTATGGTTCTATGAATGTGATTGTCCTACCTCCAGTACTCCTATTCGTACACCTATTATAACCTAATATATTGCGTTTATAACCTATTATAACATTTCTTAGAACACTCTGGAACCTTCTAGTTCCCTCATTACACAGTCCAGCCTTCTTATTCAAATGAATCTATAGGTTAAAAATGGACAGGTAAGAGATGGTGGAGAAAAGGAGCACAGCACACAGTCCATCCAAGGTCAGAAAAATTAATTCAGGGCAACTCCATATGAAAAGTATAAGGTGGTTTATTTAAGGGTACAAAAATGAAGAGAGGACTAACGCACCAACGCGTTTCATCCGACAGGGACTTTATCAAGTTGTAATTAGACATACCTGACTGCACTATTTATACTTACACAATTTGCGCTAAAACCAGCCGGTGCAGCATCATACGCATCACGACCCAACAACACCTTAAGCATGTATGCGCTAATCCCTGACTGGACACGGAGGTCATATGTTCAATACAAAGAAAAGAAAAACCAACAACTTTATTAACACAGACAACAAACACTAATGTATTAAAATAATACGTGCAGGGATGCGCATGCGCGGCTGGTTGAGGATGGTTGCATAGACACACAGCTCCACCAACCGCCGGCACAATAAAGAAAATAAACACTATCAAAACCAGCATTTTCGGAAAAAAAAACAGAGCGACAGCCGTCTAAACCCGTCCCAGTCAAGATAATAAGCCCCAAAAAAGGATGGCTGCTACAAGACAAAAGACCCGACGCAAGTCAGATGTCAGGGCCTACTTTACCGGCCAAAGCAAGGCTGGGGCTGCAGAGATGTCGGCAGTATCTGATTCAGATTCAGCCCAAGACGCGGAGGGCTCCAGAGCGGCAGCAGAGCAAACAAAAGTCATTAAAAAAGAAATATCACGATTATTAATTGATCTCAAATCTTTCTTCAGAGGAGAGGTGGAGGGGCTCAGACACGACCTCGTACAAATAGGGACAAGGACCAACGAACTGGAGGAGCGCATGGAAGCTAGCTCCAACACCCACAAAGAGACAAACTCCCGGGTACAGGCGCTGGAACAGAGAGTGGCAGAGCTGGAAGCCAGACAAGAGGACGGGGAGAATAGGGATAGAAGAAACAACCTCAGTGTTCGGGGGATCCCAGAAGAAATCCTGGACCCAGAAGCTCTATTATCCCGGTGGATGGCCTCAATACTACCAGGCAGTCCTGCTTCAGACTTTAGAATGGACAGATGCCATAGGGCCTTACGATCCAGACCCGTGCCCTCCAATCCCCCTAGGGACGTGATCCTCTGGCTCCACTACTTTTCTGTCAAAGAAGAGGTGAGCAGAATAGCCCGTGCCACCCCACACATTACCTTCGAGGGGATTACCCTCTTGATCTTCCAAGATCTGTCCCCTCTAACGTTGGCCAGACGGAGAGCAGTAGGGCATATAACCAAGGCCCTAAGGGACAGCGAGGTGCGATATCGATGGGCATTTCCATTCGCCCTAGTAGCCATTAAAAACGGCAGACCGCAGGTGCTCAAGCACCCCTCAGAAGGGGCAGCCTTCCTTAAAAAACTGGGAGTGCGGGGACCACAGGACAATGGTGCGGAGGGAGCCCAGCAGGGGAAGAGGACGGACTCCCCGCCAGGAAAGCAGGGTACCTCACCCACGCCAGAGAGGAGACTAAGCAAGGAGGGGGGAAGAGGGAAAAGCCCGTAAATGCGGGACACAATAACATTCGCGAGCTGCAGTTGCGCCCGTTGCGCAGTTTCAACACACCCTGACACACAGGCTAAGGCAGAAATCCCCCCTACCGTGAGACTGTCGAGGCTCCGGAGTCGTCCCGCTGCCCAATATGGCGGCACTAAGCAGATGGCCATAGCACATGGGTCCCCAAAATGGCGGCTATTTACCTACTGGTGAGGAAGGAGGACAGAAGGGCGCGAGATCTCCAATGGCGGCGGGGGTTTCGGCGGGAAGGTCTGCTCTGCCGGCTGGACCCGCCCAGGGAGCCTCCCCCGATCCAGCCCTCTCGTCCTGGCAGCCCACCGCGGAATGAAAATAACACGCCCACACCGGTGACGTCACGGGACCCGTTCTCGCGAGAGATGGAGGAGAGGCGCGGCTAACAGACCCGGCAGACGACAAGATGACGTCGGATGAGAGGCGACTCGCAGGAAGTGAAGAGGTCTCCTCTGGCGGAGGCACGCGAGCACCACCGCCAGGGAAGCGACCGCGGGGCATACTGAACTCCTCAGGAAGGACTCGAGTTAGCGGTGCAGAAGGAGGCTGCCTGGCTGCTCGGGGAGGGGATACCTCTGAACAGGGGGGGGGGGGAGCGGGGGGGGGAGCGGGGGGGGGAGCGGGGGGGGGGGGAGGCGAAGGCCCCAGTCAGTGCAAAGAGGCAAAGGGGATAATATAGCAAATACATGTATAGTTGTCCTACCTAAAGCATAATATAGTAGCAAGGTATAGTATACAGAGTATATAAAGTATAGAGTAGATAAGGGAAAAAGGACCATGAGTGAGGATGGAGGGGTACAGGAGCGATGCAAGCAGGGGGCTCACACTAGGGATAACAGAGATGCGGCAGCGAGGGGTTAGATATGATCCCAGAGGGAGGGGGAAAGGGGGAGAGCACCCGAGCCTGGGAGCAGTGAGGAATAGATGAGGAGAGGAAGAAGCAGTCAGCGGTAGAAAGAGCAGGAGTAGCACAGGGTGTGTAGTTGTAGTTTCAGTTTTAGATAAGAGATAAGAGCTCACGAATAGAGCTCAAAGTAGTTAAAAGATTAAGAATAGGTTAATAAGAGTTAATAAAATAGATAGAAGTGAAGATAGTTGCTAGGTTTTGTAACGCACAGAGCGGCCGGCGGGGGGGAGTGCAGCCACCACTCTGCCTGCAGGCATGTGCGTCCTTGCCAGGAGGGGGATCATATCCCACCTACCTGGTACTGACCCGGAGATCTGTGGCGAGTTCTGGAAGCCACAGAGATGGACCAGGGGGGAGGAGGGTCCAGGGAGAAAATATCTCCACCGGGCACTGAACCCGAGGTCTCTTAGGACCAATACGGTTCTCATGATGTTTATATGTGTTATATGTTTGTATTCCTCCCTCATGTTATCTCCCTTTCCCTCTCCAGTCCCAACAGGCGGTGGGTTGAATAGGCGCTTCTGGAGTCTACTCTACAAAGTTCACGAACAGAACATGTCCAGGGTCTGGGGTAAGATCAGATCGGCATACATATTAGGCCCACACAGACACTGCTACATAAAATGGAGGTAATTTTTATCTCGCAAAACGCCAAAGGGCTCAACAGTCCACACAAGCGAAGAGTCGCTTTCACTGAGTACAAGAGGAGAAGGGCTGACGTGGTCTTCCTAAAGGAGACTCACTTCAGCTAGCGTAATAACCCGAAATTCCTCGATTCTAACTTTCGAAAGTTCTTCCTAGCATCAGGGGCAGAGAAAAAGAAAGGTGTAGCTATCCTGTTTCAAAATCACACCCCCTTCCAGGTTGAAAAGGTTAAAAGGGATCCAAAGGGAAGGTACCTAGTGCTGGTCGGGCTCCTTAAGCAGGTCAGAATGACCTTAGCGTGTATATATGCGCCAAATGAAGGTCAACTAGACTTTTACAACACATTTTTTCAGAAGCTTCAGTTATGGGCTGAGGGACAAATAATTCTAGGTGGCGACTTTAACACAGTCATGAATGCAAAGGTAGATAGGTCTACGTCCCAGAAAAATAATAAGAGAGAAGGGAATATCTCACTACTGAAAGGCCTCAAACAGACTAGCCTGGTGGACATATGGAGAGAGCAGCACCAGGGAGACCGCAGTTATTCTTTCTACTCCCACCCACATGACAGCTACAGTAGGATTGACCACTTCTTTGTATCGAGCAGAATGGTCCCACAAATTTCCGATACAAGCATACATGATATTACTTGGTCGGACCATGCATCGGTAGAGCTGAGATGCATTCAATTGAGTAATGTCAGCCCAGGAGCAAACTGGAAGCTAAATGAATCAATAATTAAAATCCCGGAGATCCAAAACAAAGTGAAATCTGAAATATCAGATTATTTCCGGATAAATAGTGGCAGTGTGGAATCCCATTCACTGTTATGGGAGGCTCATAAGGCCACGATTAGGGGGGTATTAATCGGCATAGCGGCAAATAGGAAAAAGAAAAAGGAAGCCAAATTATCCCAGCTTTATCACAGGTTACATGAGCTCTCTATTCTACATAACCGGATAGGTAGAGATGATGCTCTGAGGGAGTAGAATTCAGCTAAACCTCCTCATTACTTCCCGGGCGGAGAAGGACATGAGTTGGACGCAGAGGAAGTTCTATGAGAAAGCTAACAAACCGGACACTATGCTGGCCACCAGACTCCGTAATCGGAAACCAAATTTTAACATTCAATCTATTACGACAGCAGGAGGCCAGAGTTCCTCAAACCCTAAAGTCATAGTAGGGGAGTTCGCTAAATTCTACGAACAGCTATATAATGGAGAGAAGGTAGTTCACAATGCTAGGACAAGTAGTAATCTACAGAAATTCCTAGCAGACGCAGCCTTGCCACAAGTAAACAGAAAGGAGCGAGAGGCTCTTCAACGAGACTTCACAAGGGAAGAACTAGAGGCGGTAGTAAAAAACTTAAAAGCATCAAAAGCCCCAGGCCCGGATGGGTTCTCCAACCTGTACTATAAAAAATTTATCGGAGTTTTGGCTCCACACATGCTCCAGCTGTTTAATGGAGTATTAGCAGGAGAGCCCTTCCCGGGACAGATGCTCCAGGCGTCGATCTCAGTAATTCATAAAGAGGACAAGGATCCCACTAGCTGCCAAAGTTACCGGCCAATATCATTAATTAACACAGATGTAAAAATCTACGCTAAATTGCTGGCCAATAGATTAAATGTAATCCTGCCAGGGCTCATCCACCCGGATCAAGTTGGCTTCATTAGAGGTAGACAAGCGGCCGACAACACTAGAAGAATTGTGGATATAATATACTTTATGGGAGCCAATGAGATTCGGGGTGTAGCCCTAAGCTTAGACGCGGAAAAGGCCTTTGACAGGATTGATTGGCCATACCTGGAGTCCACGCTTGGCGCATTTGGGTTTGGAGGCAAATTTCAACAGGCGGTCAAGGCACTATACACGGCACCATCAGCCAGAGTGGTTCACCAGGGATTCCCCTCGGAACTATTCCCAATCAAAAGTGGTACGAGATAGGGCTGTCCGCTTTCGCCCCTGCTATTCGCCTTATGCATCGAACCACTCGCAGCACAAATTTGGAGTAACGCTGATATCGCTGGGGTACAGATCCACTCGCAGGAGCACAAAGTGGCTCTGTACGCGGATGATATTATTCTAACCCTTGCCAAGCCGCTCATCTCGCTGCCCAATCTGTTCGAGCTTCTAGAGCGTTTTGCCCAGATCTCTGGCTTCAAAATAAATCAAGCTAAATCAGAGGCCTTAAGCCTATACATGCCAAGAGAAATGGAGAAGCTGATAGAACTCAACTTTGAGTTTAGATGGCGACCATCCGCCATGAAATACCTAGGAGTGCAGATCACAAAAAAGGCGAGCTCCTTATATTCGGCTAACTATCCCATACTGTTAAGGACTCTTGGAAAAGTGGACATCACCTACTGCTTCTGATTCCTGCTTTTGATCTACGTTGGAAAAGAGGATATCATCTATCTAAGACTGCACATCTCAACACTTAACTATTGCTGTGATGCCGCCTTTATTTTTTATATTTGCTGCAACCGCACTTATTTTCAAATTATGCACTTCCTTCCACCAGTCTCCTTATGTCTCTAACTCTATTCATATATCTCCATCTCTCCTTTCTTCCCCACTTCTCAGTTCACATGAACTCCTTTCTTACCTGCGTCCTCTGTCACCACACAGCTATACCTCCTGCACTAAAACACACCCCTACAAATCATCCTCACACATCCTCTTTCTATCCATGCTTCTCCTCCTTGCTTCTGGGGATATCTCTCCCAATCCTGGTCCCTGCCTTATTTCTACTTGCTCTCGTCCTCGCCTCCCACATACAACTTCTACTCCTTCTGGTGTTAACCCCTCCAACCTCATACCCATCCCCTGCCACCCTCCCTCCTCTCTCCCTTTCTCCTGTGCCCTTTGGAATGCTCGCTCCCTCTCTAACAAGTTCCTCTCTGTGCATGACTTCTTTCTCTCTCACTCCCTGCTTCTCTTTGCTATAACTGAGACCTGGCTCACTCAGTCTGACTCTGCTCTGGAAGCTGCCCTCTCTTATGGTGGCCTTTCCTTCTCCCACACTCCGCGCCTTGATGGCAGGGGTGGAGGTGTGGGGCTCCTGCTCTCCTCTCTCTGCCGTTACCGAACTATTCCTATTCCCCCCTCTCTTGCCTTTCCCTCCTTTGAGGTTCACACTGTCCAGATCTTCTCTCCTCTCCCTGTTCATGTGGCGGTCATGTATCGCCCACCTACCTCTACTCATCCCCCTTCTGCCTTTCTCTCTCACTTTGAATCCTGGCTCTCTTTCTTCCTCTCCTCAGACTCCCCTGTTCTTCTCCTTGGGGACTTCAATTGCCACATTGATGACCCCTCTCTCCCTTGGGCTTCCCGCTTTCTTTCTCTAACCTCTTCTTTTGGCCTTCAACAGTGGACTGCAGCCAGCACCCACAAGGATGGCCACTACTTAGACCTGGTTTTCACTAAAAATTTATCTCTCTCTGATTTCTCCATTTCCCCTTTTCCTCTCTCTGACCATCACCTCATCTCATTCTCTCTATCTCGCTTCTCAACTTCTCCACCTCCATCTACACCCCGGTTCTGCAGAAACCTGCGCTTTATTCACTTACCTGACTTTGAGTCCACGTTACACTCCTCCCTCTCCTCTCTCAGATCTGCTACAGACCCTGACAAACTGGTCAGGAACTACAACTCTGCCTTGTCCTCCTCTCTTGATCTACATGCCCCGCTTTCTCTCTGCCGCACTCGCCCTTTTAACCCTAGACCCTGGTTAAATTCCCACACGCGCATGCTGCGTTCCTCCACTCGTTCCTCTGAACGCCTCTGGAGGAAATCTCATACTCTCGCAGACTTCCTTCACTACAAATTTATGCTATCCTGTTTCAACTCTGCCCTCTCGCAAGCTAAACAAGCCTACTTTTCTTCACTAATCAACATGCACAAGTCTAACCCACGCCGACTGTTCTCTGTCTTTGATACTCTACTCAAACCACCCTCCGCTGCCTCTCCTTCCTCCATCTCCGCTCAGGACTTTGCTGACTATTTTAAGGAAAAGGTGGAATCCATACGTCAGAACATCCCCTCTGTTTCTTCCTCCCATCCTACACCTCTTCCTAACTCTCCTCCTGCCTTCCTTGACTCTTTTTCCACTGTCTCAGAGGAGGATGTGTCGCTGTTGATCGCCTCTTCTCCCTCTACCACTTGCCCTCTTGACCCCATTCCCTCCCATCTCCTAAAACCTCTTGCTCCTACTATAATCCCTACGCTCACGCACATTTTTAACTCCTCCCTCTGCTCTGGAACCTTTCCATCCTCCTTCAAACATGCAACAGTCATACCATTACTCAAAAACAGCAAGCTTGACCCTACCTGTCTTTCTAACTATCGACCTGTCTCCCTCCTGCCTTTTGCCTCTAAACTCCTTGAACGTCTTGTATTCGCTCGCTTGCTCCATTTTCTCAACACCTATTCTCTCCTAGACCCTCTACAATCTGGCTTCCGTACTGCTCACTCCACGGAAACAGCCCTCACTAAAATACCTGACGACCTCCATGCTGCCAAAGACAGAGGTCATTACACTCTGCTCATATTACTCGACCTCTCTGCAGCATTTGACACCGTGGACCACCCTCTTCTCCTTCACATTCTCCATACTCTTGGCATTCGGAACAAAGCTCTATCCTGGATCTCATCCTACCTCTCCCATCGTACTTTCAGTGTCTCTTCTGCTAATACCTCCTCCTCCTCTATTGATCTCTCTGTGGGGGTACCCCAGGGCTCTGTCCTGGGACCTCTTCTCTTTTCTCTGTATACACTCTCTCTAGGTGACCTAATAACATCTTTTGGGTTTAATTATCACCTCTATGCTGACGACACACAAATATATTTCTCAACACCCGACCTTACACCTACTGTACAAACCAAAGTTTCTGAATGTCTCTCTGCTATATCATCCTGGATGGCCCTCCGCCGCCTTAAACTCAACATGGCTAAAACAGAGCTCCTCATACTTCCTCCCAAACCTGGCCCTACTACCTCCTTCCACATTACTGTTGGAACTACGATCATTCACCCAGTAGCCCAAGCACGCTGCCTTGGGGTCACACTCGACTCCTCTCTCACATTTGCCCCTCACATTCAAAACATTTCTAAAACCTGTCGCTTTTTCCTCCGCAATATAACAAAGATACGCCCTTTCCTCTGTTGCTCGACTGCTAAAACTCTGACTCAGGCCCTCATTCTCTCCCGTCTTGATTACTGTAACCTCCTGCTGTCCGGCCTTCCTGCCTCTCACCTGTCTCCCCTACAATCTATCCTTAATGCTGCTGCCAGAATCACTCTACTCTTTCCTAGATCTGTCTCAGCATCTCCCCTCATGAAATCCCTCTCCTGGCTTCCGATCAAATCCCGCATCTCACACTCCATTCTTCTCCTCACTTTTAAAGCTTTACACTCTTCTGCCCCTCCTTACATCTCAGCCCTAATTTCTCGTTATGCACCATCCAGACTCTTGCGTTCTTCTCAAGGATGTCTTCTTTCTACCCCCTTTGTATCTAAAGCCCTCTCCCGCCTTAAACCTTTTTCACTGACTGCCCCTCACCTCTGGAATGCCCTTCCCCTCAGTACCCGACTAGCACCCTCTCTATCCACCTTTAAGACCCACCTTAAGACACACTTGCTTAAAGAAGCATATGAATAGGACTGTGGCTATTCTGAACACATGGCACATAAAGCTTGGCCCCCTGCAGATGCACTTACAAGAACTCCCTCCTACTGTCTCTGTACATTCTCCCTACCTACCAATTAGACTGTAAGCTCCTCGGAGCAGGGACTCCTCTTCCTTAATGTCTAAAGCACTTATTCCCATGATCTGTTATTTATATTATCTGTTATTTATTGGATTACCACATGTATTACTGCTGTGAAGCGCTATGTACATTAATGGCGCTATATAAATAAAGACATACAATACAATACAATACAATACTCTCAAAAAAGAGCTGCAGGAGTGGAAGGCATATGGTATTTCTTGGCTGGGGAGGATCTATAGTGTCAAGATGAACATCCTTCCCCGAATTCTATATCTGTTCCAAACTCTCCCGGTTGCCGTGGTTAGAGCAGACAGTGCAGGGCTCCAAAAAGCTATTTCTCAATTTATTTGGAAAGATAAAAAACCACGGATTAAAGGAAAAATTATGCAGAAAGCCCAGGAAGCTGGTGGTCTAGCAGTTCCGAGCGTCATATCCTACTATAAAACGGCACAATTGTGCTAAATCACGCAGTGGCATGGGGACCCGGGGCTCAGGAGGTGGGTGGCACTGGAGAAGGAGGTGTGCGCCCCGCTTGATCTCAGGGACCTAATCTGGTACCCGAGGACACGGGTGAAGGATATACTCAATCCTCTATCCTCTGTGCTCAACTCACTCTCGGTCTGGGAGGCTTCTAAAAGTAGCTGCTCTTTGACCTCCAAACACACACTGATGGCTCCTTTATATGGCAACCCGGACTTTGCTCCTGGGCTGGCAGAAAAATGCATCCCGCGCTGGCGGCAATTAGGGATTAGTCGATTGAAGGACCTGGAGGTTAAGGGCAAGATCAAATCTTTTGAACTATTACAGTCAGAAACGGACTTACCTAACACTGATTTTATGAGGTACCTCCAGGTCCGGGCATTTTATAACGCACACCCGGTGAGACCACCGCTGACCAAATTCGAACAGCTCTGCGTGCGCGGAGCAGACACGCGGGGACTGATCTCTGCGTTGTACAGAGAGGTGGTGAATACTGACTCAGACAGGACAGTCAAACCCTGTTTCGTGACACAATGGGAAGAGGATCTCCAGACACAACTAGAGGACGAGGACTGGGCTGCGGTGTTCAAAGCTGCGGCCTCGAGCTCCATATGCACGACATTGAAGGAGAACTCATATAAGGTATTATTAAGGTGGTATCTCACCCCAATCAGATTAGCTAAATTCGTCCGAGGGGCTTCCCCGCTCTGCCCCAGGCAGTGCGGGGAACAGGGGGATCTGGTGCACATGCTGTGGTCTTGCCCGAGATTAGTGCCGGTCTGGACCCAGATCCGCGATTGGCTGCAGAGGATCTTTTTAGGGCTCACAATTCAGCTGGACCCGTGGCTATTTTTATTAGGTAAACCTACAAACGAGGTATCTAGATCGGGTAACAAGCTGATAGCACATTTTGCTACCGCTATGAGGTGCGAGACCGCAGCACTGTGGAATCAGAATGCGATTCCTTCTATTGATAAAATCAGAAACAGAATTTGGTTCATTTGCAGAATGGAGAAGTTAACGAGTTTAGTTAACGACTCAGCCGACAAATTTGAAAAAGTATGGTCATTATGGCTTGCCCAGACGGATATTCAGGGGATGAATGAGGCCACAATATGGCTTTGATAGAGATAGGTGGGTTCTCCTTGGATGTTGGGCTAGGAGCCGGACGGGACGATCGGACAGTAGGGCTCCCCCCGAGGTACAGTGGTGAATCAATTCACCGACCAACGAAAATCTGATGTGAATCGGATCTGGGCTCCTCTGAGAGGTGGACTGGAGCAGAGCAAAGGCTGTAGTGGTGAAGGACTCCTGTGAAACGTGGAACCAGCGCTTCTCCCAGACTGCTCCCCCCATCCCTACCCCCCCCTCTTTTCCTTGTCCTTAGATGTTGTCAGTCTGTCTGTGTTCTGTCCTGTGGTCCCCCCAATGTTCGTCCGTTACTTGTAAAGTATTCCTGTAAGTTTGGTGTATACCTGATACACTTGACAACATTCTGTTTTCTATGATGTGTATGCACAAAAAACTAATAAAAACAAAGTTGAAAAAAAAAAAAAAATACGTGCAAAAATTAAAAAAGAGATATATACTGTATGCAAAAAGTGACTTAATAAAAGGGCAAAACATATGAGTGGATATAGTGCAATATTACAAAAACTCATAAATATATTCATAAATATATTATAATCATGTATATGAAAAAACATAGACATAAATGCAGTTATAAAAATATATATAAAAATATGTGTGTAAGTGAAAAAATTTAAAAATTATTATTATTATTATGAATATCAAGAATAATCACTTGAATACATTATATTGCAACCTACATCACTCATATAAGAGGGAAACATAACCCGAATGTATACTGATAGACACATACTAAATAATAACTATAGGAAAAATAGATTAAATTAAATAAAGATAATGACTCATAGATAGTGATTGACAAATTAATAGACATTGTTATCATATAATATAATTGTGCCATAAATAATCAAATTAATGTAGATGTACATTAATATACTTATTGATTTTTATTTGTATTTTTTATTATTCCATACATTTAATTTATAGAAAATGAGTTAGGTCCCAATCAATATTCATACCGTGAGGCATCCTGGTTCACAACATAAAGATCCAGTATGCATCACGTTGATCCAACATCTTGATTCTATTACCCCCTCTGGGTGAGGGTGGGACAAATTCAATACCTTGAAATTTAAAATTCCCCACTCCTCCTTTAGGACAATGAAAAAATGTTTCAGAACTGGATGATTGAGCTCCCCCTTAGAAATAAGCCTAAGGGGTTCCATTATCCGAACTTTGAGTTTTCTGATCGTCCTACCAACATATTGACTACCACATCCACATGTGATGAGGTAGACAACATGGGCAGAGTCACAATTAATGAATGAGGTGATTTTATAAGTCTTTCTCGTAATAGTTGAATTAAATGTCTTAGAAGAACACATCTTGTTACAGATTTTATACTTAGCACAAGGGAAAGAACCCTTGGGACGTGTCATGAGGGTCTCAGAATTGGACTCAAAAAGACTGGGAGATAATGTAGCTGCTATGGTTTTGGCCCTCCTGAAGACCACGTTAGAACCCGAGGATATGAATGGTTTTAGAACTGGATCTAAAGTAAGCACCGGCCAATGTTTTTTTAATATAGATTTAATTTGATTGGCCTGGGCACTAAAAGAAGTAATGAAAAGGGGTGAGCTGTCAACTGGTGAGTTATTTTTTGATCTCTTTAGTGATCTCTTAAACAATTCCTCTCTATTCATAGTGGAGACCTCCTGTATATAACCAAGGAGATACTCAGAGTCATATCCTCGTTGCAAAAAATGATTATAAAGGACTTTAACCTGGAGATTATAATCCTCCTCTGTTGAACAATTTCGGCGAATGATCTTCACTCATATTGAGAACCATTTCTCCACTCACCTCCCAAGTTAAAAATGGAGAATGCAGTGTAATGCTGAACATCCTCAGCAGTGGCGTAACCACAATGCTGCAAAACCCTGCAATGTGTGTGGGGGGGGGGGAGGGGACAGAGCACAGGGGGACCATCAATAAATATTGCATATTCATCATTTTGATCCCATCAAGTAAGAAAAAAGTTATTCTCATTCAGATGTCTGAGTTTCTTCACAGGGATGCGGACAGGAGTGCAGGTGATTTTCCTTATTTAAATGTTATTAGTCTGGTTGTTTTGCTAATTGTAAGCATTTTTCTCTGAGGAGATAGATGGCACAAAAGCCTTTCCCTATAAGTTATGAATAATTTAATACAGGCTGCTCATAGTGCAGTCTAATTCCCTTTTCTATCTGAGAAAATGTAGTCTGGCTAAGGGATTTAGAAAGTAATCCTAAAGTTCAAAATCAATTATGAGAGATCAGTTAATATAAAAAAAAATGACGTATGAAATTAGGATATGAAGAATGTCATAAGAGAAATACATTAAAAAAGTAGCCAAGTAGAGAGTGAATTAAAACCAGAATTTATATAGACAGGAAAAGAAGATGCATTAAGAGAGTGAAGCATAGATATTGTATGATATTGTGGCAAAGTACTGTAATTTGTTGCAGTGAAATAAATGGTATTTGTCTTGTTGAATAAAAAGCAGGAACCTGAAATAAAAGCAACTTTTGTATTATTATTGGAAGATAAAAACCTTGGATTGTGGGAGGGGATACTAAATAATAATGGCACTGCACCATGTTAGTATTATTTATCCTTTTCTGTATTAGAAGTCCGGTGGGATCAGAGGGGTTGCTGAGTTGTTGGCAACCTTGTGATCACTTCAGTGGAAATCACATGGTGACAGTGAAGTTGTGAATAGGGGCAGGATTGGAGGATGCATGGTGACGAGAGGTCTGCAGCAACACTTGCAGACCAAACACTATGGTGTCTGGGAGAGGCAGAACCAGTGAACCTATGCATTCTCACATGTCTCCAGACATGATTATCATGCTTTGGGTCTTCTCGGAAGAGGCATCACCCACTCCTCCTCGATGACATACCAGGCTGAGACAGGCGGTGCGGCCGCCTTCTGCTGTGAGACGTGTGTGACGGTAGGGGGTTGCCAGCCTGCATTAATAAAGGTCAAGCCCGACTGGCTGCCCGTAGAAACCGTATGTCAAGGCTGAAGTGTCAGCTCTTGGGTCTAGTTGTGGGCCCTAATGTATTCTCCTGTATTTCTGTTCCCATTTTACGGTCCCCTGCAGGAATATAAGCTAGGGATACCGGGTGTAGTTATGATCCCTGTTAGGAAATAGCTGCAGGCCAGGGACTTTGGGAATGGGAGTGTAAGGTTGGATATTGGTGAGCAATTAGTGCAATTAGTGTTAAAAAGTGTATAAAATGTTGCTGACTGGAGTAGACGGTGGTACTGTTATGTTACCCGCAAATAGTGTATGATTTGCGGGTACCTGTCTGTAGATGAAGACAGGGAGGGTTATGGGTTATGGAAGTCCCATGCTCGGGCAGTAACTTACAAAGACTTCTGTGTCCCATGTCTAACATGGAACCGGGACTAGTGGCTAATCAGAGCGTGGACTAATATGGCTGCTGATGTCAGTGGAGGGGGCATGCCAAACTGGCTTGAAAAACTGGGTCAAGGGGAAATATGAAAGGAAAAAGGGAAAACAAGCGCAAAAAATACTGTGAATATTAAAGATGAAGGATACTATTAGTCCCGAAATAGGATATATGAGGCCTTGATGGATGCAGCAAAAGGTAGTTGGTAGGTTCGTTCTTCAACCTCTAGAAGTTTGGTGGGATAGGAGGATCCAATGCGCACTCACATCCAGATAGGCGTATATAGTATATCCACTCACATTGTTTATTATGGTAATTCGCTTGTAGGTTGTTAAAGTAACCAATTTATGCAGTCTTCTGGAATCACAGGATATTCCCAACAAGAGAGGAAAAGGATGCAGGTAAAGGTATAATAAACTTTATAAATGAATAAAAGCACTTACAAGGCTATAAATAAAACAACCGAAAGGGAGTCCAAAAACAACTGCGTCCCCACTCTCAGTAAATCCCAGTGATGGCCATACACTGGGGGATACCACACTGCGGGGGTAGAGAGCTTCAGAAAGCTCTTCAGGGTCGATACAGTCCAGCAAACAGGTAAGTAATAGCTCTTGTGTGTCCCAACGCGTTTTGTCCCGCAAGACTTCTTCAAGGGGCTTTCTAGATGTCCTGCAATCCTTTCCCAATTAAATACATTCGTAAATCGTGCCTTTTTTCTTATCTCTACTCCAATTGGCTGTGCGCTGCGTGTCAAGACCAAGCGCGTGCGTACCAACGAGAGCGCTGACGTCATCACTCCACGATCGGTAAACACTGCGTGTCAGCGCCTCTCATGCATTCCACGCACGGCCAATAAGGAAGCAGGTTGGTACATAGGGGCAGCGCTACCCATATGCATAGTGAGGAGACATAATGATTAAAACAATACATCAAAGAATATTCCTGTAATGGCTACAATATGGTGCTAATGGTAGCATAAAAAAACATATACTGGCCATCCTAATAGGGAAATCTCAGATAATAATACAGCAATTTGTCTAAAATCTAACCATATATACAGGGAACATTAAAAGATAAATGTGCATATCTAAAAATACAGCAACAGACCCAATCTATATTAAAAAGGCGTTAAAATGAAAATCAGCATTCAGTCCATTTGGTTGTAATGTTTTTAACTCAAAAATCCAAAATAATTCTCGTTGTGACAGCTGCTGTACTCTGTTCCCACCTCTCCAATGTGTCAGCACTTGTTCTATTCCCATGTATTTTAAACCTAGGGGGACACTATGATTTTCCATCCCTAGATTAATGTTTCTTAAATGCTCAAGAATCCTTGTCCGAAGGGGACGTGTGGTTCTCCCTGTATATTGTAGTCCACATGGACATATCAACATATATATTACATGTGTACTTCTAGAATTTATAAATGATTTAATTTTAAAGCATTTTCCTGTGTGATTAGAACTGAAGGTGTCAGTTTTAGTCTGACCATTTTTACACGCTTCACAAGTAGTGCACTTTATAAAAGCCTTTTGGTAGAGATGGTAACCATTTATCCATTTCATTATCTTTTTTTATTTCCTTTAGAGCACTGGGTGCTAATGAGTCTTTTAGGCTTTTGCACGACTGAACACTATCTGCGGACATTCCTCCAAGATATCGCCCAGAATGGGATCCCCTTTTAAAATATGATAATGTTTCTGTATTACCTTTTGGATTTTATCAAATTCACGATTATATTTGGTTATAAATGGAATAAAATTGTCTTTGATTTGCTTTTTTTCATTAATTATTTAAAGACTGGTTCTATCCATTATGTCTACTTTTTTTCTTGCTTTTTGCAGTAGAATATTATTATATTTCTTTTCTGCAAATCTTTTTTCCAAAATAGCTGCCTGTTCATTAAAAATCCCTATTTCTGAGCAATTGCGTTTGATACGTCTCAGTTGCCCTGCAGGAATATTATTGAGCCAAGACTTGTGATGGCAACTGTTGGTTAAAATAAAATTATTACTGTCAACTTCTTTAAAGAAGGTTTTAGTCTGTATACTATTATTTTTAATATAAATGGTTAGATCTAAAAATGAAAGCTCCAAATTGCTGATGGTGGAGGTAAAGGAGAGATTAAGATTATTAGTATTAATATATTTTTAAAAAGACTCTAAAAGATCTTCACTACCATTCCAGATAAAGATGATATCGTCGATATAGTGCCGCCATAGGACAAGGTTTGCGCCATATGGGTTATGTTGGAAAATATTGTCTTCTTCCCATATAGGCAAATTGGAGAGGTGAACCTCGCTCTAACTCCAGGTTAAACACTCTGTGTGCTACTGGGGGAATAAACTAAAGGATAAACTACAAATAGATGGATCGTGTCAAAGGGGCACGAAATACACAAAGAATCCTTTATAGGGCGCACAACAGCCCTGAATATTATAGTATAATTATTCTTACAAGCTCTTAACAGAATTACTCACTAACTGTTAACAATATTATTAATAAAGACTATTTTAACAAATTTACTTTAACATCTACCAAATACAGTAGGTGTTATTCTAAGTGTGGTGAGCTATATGTGGACCACATGCAAGTATCTTGTTATACTGTTCCTTTATTGAGTTCAAGTGACTAAACACTATATAGTGAAAAACGTGTATATACCTAAGCAAGGTAGTTATATACATCTAGACCGGAGGCCTATAGGATGGTAAATAAGGGTAGGGAATATACCGTAACAAAGATACCCACACGGCCACGTGTGAGCTCACACTGAAATTGGTTTCTCTTTCCCCCTCCTTGAAGGTCCAGTTCTAACTTCCAGGCAGATTGGGATCACTCTCAATATCTTAGTGACAAAGTGAATCCAAGATGGAGTTATCACCGTGATCTTTATTTAAATAAAACAATAAAACAATAAGAGAAAAAAACAGTCTGAAAAATAGTCTAAAAAGCGCTTAGTCTAAACGACATAAGAGCCAAATGAGTAAATAGCAGCCAGTCTTCAGGATATTTGTGCAGGGTGCAAAGGTGCGCAGCTAACTCTGCCCGGGTGTTGTGCTGAACTCCTATGTCCTGCTCCTGACGGTGGCCGGACTATTTCAAAATGCTTAAGGATTTCGAGCAACGCGTTTCGCCCTTTCTTGGGCTTCCTCAGGCTCCGTAGAAGCATTTACACAAGGCCGTGTAAGTATATGCTTGTACCGCTGAATTCTTAAGAGGAGGTACAAAATTAGATTTCAGTTTACATACCGTTTCTTTATTGGTCAAACTTTGAATGGCTGTTGGTGGCTGCTGTTTTTGCACGACCGGTGTCATGTTGAAGAAAAAAGATTTTAAGTTTAATTTTCTTTCCATCTTAAAAAGCTCCACTTCTTAATCAAATCTGTTTGCTATAGTGGTGGGTACAAACGAAGAACCCCTAGATAGAACTTCTAATTCAATTTTGGACAATGAGTAATCAGACAGATTAATGATAAGACTATTACTGTCAAGGTCTCAAGATGGGCGACGTCCATGGATTTGTGTCTCCCCCTCCAGGTCTTTTGCCTTTGTTGTCGTTCCCCGTCCTCCTTCTTTTTTAGGAGAACTGGAGGTTCCAGGTGTCTGTACTCGTATCTCATCAGCTGATGAACTAGCCTCTGGATCACTGGAAAGGGCTTCTCCTCTTTTTTGAGTGTTCTTAGTCTTTCCTTTGCCTATGAATTTGGTGCGTCTTTCTTGTTTAGTCCATTGATACACACTATTATCTTTGTAGTCTCCTACTACTTTTTTAAACTTTTGTTTTTTAAAATGGACTAAATCCTCCTTGAATTTTTGTAGTTTCGTTTTGAGTTCATCCAGGAGCTTGAGAGTTATGTCACTCTGATGTGTATGCTCTATAGTGACCTCGTTTTAAAATCTCATGCCTGGTATTGGATAATTGCTTCCCTACTTCCTCAATAACTAATACCATTAAATCCAAGGATGCTTTATTCAATATTTTGCGCCAGTTCTCACAGAATGTTTGGCTGTCAATACCAATGGTGGCACGGTTACGGATCCTGAATCTTCTAGGGATGAGTCTCTGTTTGAAATATTCACTTAAAGTGGTTCCGTGTGAGAAAAGTTATATTTCTTTCTTTTTGAGTCTTTCTAAGTCTCTGATGTAATCGGCTGGTCTATCAGGACCAAACGCCTCTACAGGAGTGGATTTAAATAAAATGTTATTTATCTCCTCCTCATTGATAGTTTTTGTTTCAGCTTTGTTTGTAAGTCCCAAAGACAGATTGCTAAGCCCTTCCTTAAAGTAGAGCCTTGCACTTGAACCAACCTAACACTAAGGATAAACTGGAATGTACTAGGAGAAATTCAACGTCTCCAAAATAAGCTTTATAAGTAATCAATAAAGTGATACACAGAGATACATCTGTTAAAGTATCATTTAACTCAATCCCTAAGGATTTTAAAGGGTGCCAGCAAAAAGACAAAACGACCTGCACAACTGCACATGTTGTGTATATCATTAAATGTTACTGTGGTCTTTTATATGTAGGAAAAATGAACAGGAGTCTGAAGACTAGATTTATTGAGCACAAAAGCAGAATAAACAATAAATCAGAAAGCACTGTTTTTATTAACCACTGCATAGACTGCAAACATTCAGTCTCATCCCTTCGTTTAATGGGTATTGAGCATGTAAAAAGAAAAACAACTGGTTCTGACATTGACACACTTTTATTGCAGCGAGAGACATATTGGACTTATACTTTGGATAAAGTTCACCCAAAGGGTTTAAATGACTACATATCATTTAACTGTTTTCTTGATAGGAGATAGGACTCTTCTACAGGTTGCATGGCTGCTGTTGTTGTTGTTACCTTTTGTGAGTAAGTATCCAGACAGATTGACAAGCATTCTAAAGTTTTTAATATTTTTTGGCACTGATCACTTTTTTCACTGTTTTTCACTTAGGATAAGTCACCCCTGATCATTATGACATTCTTTTCATGCATATTAAGAACAGAATTAGCAACCACAAAAAGACATTGATGGATACCACAGAAGAGGATCGTGTTCCTTTAACATAAGGAGAGCTGAAGGAAAGGATGACGTCAGAGGAGCCAAGGCAACGAAGGACGCAGGATTAATACCCAAGCCGCAGTGTAGTGAGGAGGGAAGGCTTGCAAGCTCATAAGAGGTATGAGCAGCCCCCGAAACATCGCGATAAGAGGAGAACCAATCCAGAAGTGCCGGATGATGTCAGACCCAACCGTAACGCGGAAGAAGATGGCGCTGGAACGCAAGCACTGGCGATGCATGCGCAGAAGAGAATAGAGACGAAGGAGTCCAACAAAGAAGGAGAAAGGTGTCACCTAAACGCAACAGCAGAAAGAGGCTCTCAGGAACTATTGTGGTAAAAGCATGATGATTGGACTGATCAGGGGAGGCAGATTGGAGTCAGCTGGGTTGATTTTTCACTTGTTTTCACCTGTTGTATTGTCCTTGGTTTTGGGTATATATACTAGGTTTATCCTCAGTTGGTTCATGCCTAGTTACTTGAGAAAGACCTATTGGTCGAAACGTTGTCTGGCACAATAAATTTTCTTTATACAGAAATCCGTAGAGCGTTGGATCCTTCTTTCCTGAGTATTACCTTGGCATATACCTGACAGGTACCTCCTTGAACCATCAGCACCGGTGAACTGTATGAATTTATCTTTTCATTGTAGAGTGCAGCACACCCCTTTTTAAATCACATTCTTTACAATAAGGGCAGTTAAAATGTGGAATTTATTACCCATGGAGACTGTGATGGCAGATACAATAAATTTGTTCAAAAAGTTTGGACATCTTTTTAGAAAGTAAAGGTATACAGGGATACATCATATATGTATACATGGGAAGAATATGGATCCAGGGATTAATCAGATCCAATTCTTGGAGTCAGGAAGGAATTTATTTTTCCCCTTATGAGATATCATTTGATTATATAACACTGGTGGTTTTTGTTTGCCTTCCTCTGGATCAATAAGTAAGTATAGATATAGGATAACGTACCTGTTGTCTACATTTAGCATAGGTTGAACTTGATGGACATACGTCTTTTTTCAACCTCATCTACTATGTAACTATGTAACATCCTTGTGCTTTCTTTTCTAAAAACTCTCACCGTCAGAACATAACTATGATGTGGGCAATAGAGAGCTTTTGGCAATTAAAATGGCATTTCTAGAATGGAGACATCTATTGGAACGTATGAAGAATCCCATCACGATTCTGACTGATGACAAGAATTTGATGTATATTGAGGGCGCATGGCGCCTAGGATCAATACAAGCCCAATGGGAACTATTATTCTTGCGCTTGAATTTCATCATATCTTCCATTCCCAGCTCCAAGAATATAAAAGCTACACTCTCTCCCGCCAGTTCCTGATGGACGAGATAGCGGAGGATCACACTGTACCTATCCATCCACCTTCACAGATTATTGTTGCTTCCACCTTCGACACCATGAACGACATCGTAGACAAGCAGTCTCGGATCCCAAGGGGTGTCGACTTTCCGGTTGGTCGGCTCTACGTATCCTCGCACTTCCGTCCTGGAATTCTTGAATGGGGCCACGCCTCCAAGAGCGTCGATCACCTGGGAATGAGGACTATCGAACACGTAGAGCGGACGTTCTGGTGGCCTGAGATCGCAAGGATGTGAAGACCTTCGTGGCAGCATGTCCTGTATGCCCCCAGACAAAGACTCCTAGGAGCCATACAGCAGGACTTTTTCATCCTCCCTATTCCAGATCATCCATGGACACATATATCAATGGACTTCATCGTGGAGCTAATGCCATCTAGGTACATGACCACGATACTAGTGGTGGTGGATCGCATCTCGAAACAAAGTCATTTCGTTACGCTGAAAGCTCTTCCCAATGTCTCCACCCTATCAGAAGTCTTTATTCAATAAATCTTCTCTCTTCACGGGACACCTCAAGTTATTGTATCCGACCGGGGTTCACAGTTTGTCTCCAAATTCTGGAGGGCCTTTTGTCTCCGACTCAGGATAAAATTACATTTCTACTCGGCTTATCATCCTCTGACCAACGGCCAGATGGAGAGCACGAATCAGGCTCTGGAACAGTTTATTCTGTGCTATGTTTCCGACAACTAGGATGACTGGACGGATATGCTGCCATGGACTGAGTTTTCCCATAACTTTCTACAAATGAGTCTACCCAGGAGTCTCCCTTCTACTCCAATTACAGATTTCATCCTTTGGCACTTCCTTCCTCCATGATCGTGTCTGGAGTTTCTGCTGTCGATGACCGGAAAGGACACTTGCAAGAGCTCTGAGTGTCTCATGAAAGCCACCTCCGTTCAGAAGGACCAAGCAAACCGCCATCATCGTGTCGTCCCAGAGTACAACCCACCTTCCACAAAGCTGTCAACAAGGTTCATCGGTCCTTTTCCGGTCCTCGAGAGGATTAATCCGTCACTTACCGGTTGCGTCTGCCAACCACCATGAAAATTCCCAGTCTTCCACGTACTGTATCTCTGCTGAAACCTTTCATACAGGATCCATCTGGCTCCACTCCAACGGTCCCACCTCAGCCTCTCCTAGTGGATGGGCAGGAAGAATTTGAGGTGCAGTCCATCATCGATTCCAGGATGTCCAGAGGAGGACTGCAATACCTAGTGCACTGGAAAGGTTTCAGTCCTGAGGAGCGCTCCTAGATTCCCCGGAGCCAACTTCACGCTCCTTTTCTCGTTAAGGCATTTAACTGCAAATATCCAGCGAAAAGTTCCTTCGAGTGCCCGGAGCTCACTCCTGATTGGGAGGGGGTTACTGTAAGGATCCAGCGCATACTCCGCCCTGCCAAGCTCCAGTCGCCTGATTGGCTCTAGATTTTTCTCTGCCTGCATCAGAAATCCTTCTCCTTATTCCCGATTCCTCCTATTTTTGCTCAGTACTTCCACCAGTAAATTGGCTGAGCATAATTCCTATGTACCTGCACATGCCACACACACCCAGTTTTGGTACACATTGTTTTGCTTATCTTGCTTGGACTTTACTTCTCCTATACTAAACCTCTGCCTGGATCATTACTACGCTGCTCCTACCCTGACCTCAGCTTGTGACCTCTACTATTCTTACCTCTCCACTCCCTGACCACGGAATTAGACCCCTACAGCCTACAACTCTCCAATCCTGACCCGGCTACCCATGACGACGAGACCCGCATTCTGGATGCAGCATCGTGGCTTCAGGTCGGTGCTTCTACAGCGCCACCTCGGCCCTGCGGCCTCATCCAGTTTGTAGTGAGCACTCCGTTACAATGCCATGCTTCAACTTCTTTGTGAGAATCAACTTTTTGCAAAACCTACCAATTTTAAGTATATAGTCTTGCCTTCCATGCATACAGTTCATCATATCCACTTAAGGCGTTACAGATAGATCCAGCTAAGGTTTCTGCCATCCAGGATTTGATGCCCAAGGGACTATCGCACTCCAAAGGTTCATTTGATTCACTAACTATTAGCAACTCTTTATTCTGGACTTTGAGAATTGTCGCACTTATAACGGCCACGACTAGAAAAGGGGAAGAGCACATGTTTTGGTCTCCGGAGGCACAAGCTACTTTTTTTAAATTGAAAAAAATCTTCTCCACTTTTATTCTCATTTAACCAGACCCTCTCCATCCATTTATCATCAAAGTCGATGCTTCGGATATTGGTGCTGGAGCGGTACTCTTTCAGAGAATGAATTTACAGTCACGTCTGCATCCTTGTTGTTTATTTTCTAAAAAAAAATCTGCAGTTGAAACAAATTATTATGTAGGATATCGGGAACCATTGGCAGTGAAGATGGCATTGGAGGAGTGGAGACACTTCCTTGAAGGAACATCAGTACTGTGACCATGCTAACCGTTCACCAAAACCTGTAATCTCTCAGCAGGGTCCATAGGCTTAACACCCGACAGGCGAGGTGGGCTCTCATCTTCCCCCACTTTATCTATATTCTTTCTTTTAGACCGGTATCAAAGAATGTTAAGGCAGACTCTGTTTTCCACCTGTTTGCCACTGAAGAATCATGGGATATCGACAAGGGACCAATTATTCCCCCCTTTCAGGATTGTGTCAGAGATAACTCTGTCATGGATAACATTCTCAAAGCCCAGTCTGAGCTACCCATTGGCCTCTCTGTACCTCCTTGCCATCTCTTAGTCCCGTCCCATCTTCATCCACAAGTCCTTCAATGTGGCTATCACTCTAGTACCGTGGGTCACCTAGGTATCAAGAAGACCACCGTGTATCTAGAGCTGACCTTCTGGTGGCTGGAGATCAGGAATTATGTTAATTTTATTTCAGTATTTCAGCCTGAGTTGTGTGTACATGAACCAGGGTGCCACTTACTCTGCACTGCGGTCTACTTCACCCTCTCCTTGTTGCGTCCCATCCAGGGAAGCACCTATCCATTATTTTATTGTAGAGCTTCCCACTTCTTGAGGCATGACTGACATCCTTGTTGTGGTTGACCGCTTTTCCAGCAGGCACATTTTGTCCCTCTGAAGAAGCTTCTTTCTGCTTCTGAGCTGACGATATTCGCACTACTAGGGAGGTATTTAGCCTGAATGGCCTACCCATGCCAATTGTCTCTGACAGGGGCTCACAATTCATCTTTGGAACGCATTCTGTAATTGTTTGTAATTTACCTCCAATTTTCCACCTACGAGCAGCAATTCTCGAACTGATGGAGAGGACAAATCAAATACTGGAACAGTTCCTTCAGTGTTTTGTCTTCCAGCAGCAGGATGATTGGGCAGATCTTCGGTCTTTGACAGAGTTCACCAGGAATTATCTGTCTCAAGAGTCCCTGAAATGTTCGCCATTCTTCATAGTTACATAGTAGATGAGGTTGGAAAAAGACATACGTCCATCAAGTTCAACCTATCCTAAATTAAGACAACAGATACTTTATCCTATATCTATACTTATTGATCAAGATTAAGGCAAACAAAAAACCCCAGAGTCATATCATCCAATGATATCTCATAAGGGGAAAAATAAATTCCTTCCTGACTTCAAGAATTGGTAATCGGATTAATCCCTGGATCAACATCCTTCCCATGTACTGTATTCTTATTTGGTATATCCCTGTATACCTTTCCAATCTAAAAAAATTTCCAACCTTTTTTTGAGCAAATCTATTGTATCTGCTATCACAGTCTCCATGGGTAATGAATTCCACATTTTAACTGCCCTTACTGTAAAGAACCCTTTCCTTTGTTGCTGGTGAAATCTCCTTTCCGCCAACCTTAAGGGATGGCCCGACTCCTTAATACTGCCCGTGGGATGAATACTTATTTTGAAAGCTCCTTGTATTGCCCGAATATCTTTGTATATAGTTATCATATCCCCTCTTATATGCCTCTTTTCTAATGTAAATAAATCTAATTTAGCTAGCCTCTCCTCATAAGTTAGATTGTCAATCCCCTTTATTAATTTGGTGACTCTTCTCTGCACTCTCCATAATGTCTTTTCTTAGGATTCACTGCTCTATGGTATAAACAAACAACCTTTCCCCTTGACTCTTTGGCAGTAGGTGTTCTTGTGGCAGATACTAAGGCAGACAATTAGCAGGACCTCTGGATGAGATACATGCAACTCTTTGCATGGCAGCAGAGATGAAGAAGAGAAGCACAGATAAGCATAGAAGGCCTTTACCTCAATACCAAATTGGGGAGGATGCCTGGCTCTCCATGTGTAATATCCGGTTACGCCAACCCTTCGCAAAATTGGGACTGCGCTTTATCAGTCAAGTAAGGTCTCACGAAATGTAAACAAAGTAGCCTTCCAATTATAGCCCCCTCCCTCTCTAAAGATAACTTCTACCTTCCATGTATCTTTGTTGAAGCCAGCTATATGGAAATCTATTCTCCAATATTCCATCCCCTCCTGGACTTGTTTCCATCGGAGACCCACATTCTCTCCCATCTCGACTACTGTAACCTCCTGCTGTCTGGCCTTCCTGCCTCTCACCTTTCTCCCCTACAATCTGTCCTAAATGCTGCTGCCAGAATCACTCTACTCTTTCTGAAATCTGTCTCAGCTTCTCCCTTGCTGAAATCCCTCTCCTGCCTTCTTATCAAATCCTGTATCACACACAAACTCCTCCTCACTTTTAAAGCTTTACACTCTTCTGCTCCTCCTTACATCTCAGACCTAATTTCTCGCTAAACACCATCCCGATTCTTGCCTTATGCTCAAGGAAGTCTTCTCTCTACCCCTCTTGTATATAAATCCATCTCCCACCTTAAACCCTTCTCACTGACTGCCCCACACCTCTGGAATGCCCTTCCCCTCAAAGCCGACTTACTCTCTCTGTATCCACCTTTAAGACCCACCTTAAAACACACCTTCTTAATGAAGCATATGAGTAGCTCCATAGCTGGTAATTAACACATCATACATTAACCTTGGGCCCTTGCAGACGCACTTACCAGAACGCCCTCCTACTATCTCTGTACATTATCACTACCAACAAATTAGATTGTAAGCTCTTCAGAGCAGGGACTCCTTTTCCTAAATGTTACTTTTATCTCTGAAGCACCTCTCCCCTTTATGTATTATTTATTATTTATATAATTGTCACGTATATTACTGCTGTAAAGCGCTATATACATTAATGGCGCAATATACATAAAGACATACATACATACATATATTGTATGTAGTTTTGGGGCGTAAGTCCCAAATACAGTGCTCAATCTCGTTCAGAACTTAAGCAGATATTAAAGTCCTTGAATTCTTGGGGAGTCAGCCTATGAACATAGCTATGTATTGGACCCAGTGCTTTGTACATGCATCCACAATAATGTTTATCACATATGACAATGAACATGAATTAGGGTTAACATACCGTCACTTTGTAGGATTGCGCCCTACATGACCCTTGTGTTGCTGAACTGTTACCGGTCATCAAGTCTCAATGAGGAGAGACATGCAATACTCACATAGGACTGTTCCCCTTGGTGCGTGCATCCACGCTCGGTGTGCAATGTAATAGTAGAAGAGATCTGAAGATTCCAGCGGTGCACAGCTCGTAGGAATGGGAGACCAGCAAGGTGTTGATTAAAAATAAAAATGTATTGAAAAAACATGGTATGGGGGACACACTCTGATGCATTTCGGACTAGCGTAGTCCTTAATCAGAGCTCTATGATTAAGGACTACGCTTGTCCGAAACGCGTCAGAGTGTGTCCCCCATACCATGTTTTTTCAATAAATTTTTATTTTTAATCAACACCTTGCTGGTCTCCCATTCCTACGAGCTGTGCACCGCTGGAATCTTCGGATCTCTTCTACTATTACATACATACATACAAGGCCAACGGGAGTATGTCATCTATCTGAAAGAGCTTCTAGTTCCTTACACTCCCATTTGCTCACCTCAATCTGCAGATGAAGGACTCCTTGCAGTTCCCAGAATCTCCTTCACTTTCTTTGGGGCCCGAGATTTTATCCGCACTGCTCCCACTCTATGGAAATCTATAAAAACAGGCTCAAAACCTACTTGTTTACCCAGGTATTTAATTAATGAACCACAACCTTTTCGAAATGTAATAACTACACTACTGTCCCATCCTGTATTGTATTTTTCCTTGTGTTTGGTCTCTTTTATAACCATTGTTTTCTTCTTTTTCCCTTTTTGTAACTGTGAAGTGCTTTGAGTCCAATTGGGACAAAAAGTGCTATATAAATAAAGTTGTTATTATTATCATCATTTATTTTTATGATGATTTTGGGTGTTACAGAATCGTTTACTATTATTCTCATCTCCAACAAAAACATACTCATTCTATTTGTTTCTGCTGCTTCCTTCCGGCCTCTTCCACTGACATCGATTGAACACTTGTTTTTGCTGTTTTACAGTGTTGCTGTAGAGGTTACCATCCTCAGCTCTCTTTATATTATTTTTGTTAGTTTATGTTGTGGTTTTTATTTGAATAGAAATACAAATTATTTTTTAAAGAAGTTTGTTAAAAAGTTCAAAACAAAGTTTTCTAAATAATTGGTAATGATGTTTATAATGTTCTTTTTTTAAACTAAAATTGCTATGGTAGGTTAATCATATTTTTCTAGTTAAAAACTAGCTTTCAGTAATGACCACTCATTCTCCAATAATTTTTTGGGATCAGCAGTCCATTTTTTTATCTTGTTGAAATCATATTACAGTATGTAGGAGTCCGACCAGATTCATCATGAACGATTACATTGGACTTTGATGATATTGTCTCTTTCTCTTCTCTCTGACTAGGTGCACTCAAATCAGATGGAGTCCTGGCTGTATAAAGTGCTGCCAAGTCGTGTGTAAAGTCACCAACCTATATGTTACATTGGTGGCTGTTGTATCAGTCGATTATTTTATGCAGATTTAATCAGTGCTAATGGGATCCTATTGTTGTTTAAGTAGTGTAACAAGGTGGATTCACTGTTCTATAGTGAGACAGGGAAATCCTGTCCATACAGATTGATACAGCACTGAGGAGGTTAATCCCAAAACCGGCTATCTGGATTAATTTCCTCAGATGACTCGGGGTAAAAAAAAAAAAAAAAAACAGAGACTTTGTACAGGAATCTCTAGCACAGAGAGAGAGCCTATGCTGTCAGAGAGATCCCAGGGTAAGAGAGACTTTTCCAGGCAACACCGGTCCCTGGAACCCACCAGAGGGAACACCCCATAGAAACCCCTGCAGACCCTGGATTGACGCTTTTTTATGTTTAAAGCTGCTGGCTATTAAAGTCTATGTTTCTTTTCACACGATAACCTCTCTGGTGTGTTACCCTCTGTACACATCTCCTACATATGGCATCAGAATTTGGGATAAGAGGTGGCCCTTACATTTCAAAGTGGCCCCAGAGACTTCCAGGGATTTATTTTTGTGCTTTTGTTTGCTACAGTTCCTGCAACGACCTGCATAACAGGAGTAAAAATGGCAGAACCATGTGCAGAGGTGGCCAGAATAAAAGGCTACAGATCCAGGAAGAAAAAGCTACTCGCTGCATAAAGCCACAAACGCCACAGTCTGACTGAGGGAACTTCTACAGATAGTGACCCACACAAGGTACTGATTCTGTGACCAAAGTCCACCGCGTAACGTGTGAAAGAAAAATTAAATGTTTTTTTTTTTTTTTTAAATGGCCGCTCAGAAAATAAATAACATCTTCAGAAACATCTGCAGGAGCTACAAACTCTGCAAGTGAAGTCTACCCCATCTGTATGACTACCAGCTGTGTTCTAGCATATACTGTATAGAGAATAATACCGTAATAGCGCCTACCGAGGTCAGTGTGAAGAATACACCTGAAAGTACCAGAATGGAGGGACATTGTGTAATGTCTGTCATGAACCCAGCCACATGATAGTGTCCCTTCAGGCATTGTGATGTGCTCTCAGAAATAAGACATAACAGGAAAATGTCTGCCTGTTTTCTATGTGGTGAGCTTCACCCCGATGAGTCATGTCCCAATGACTGTGAATGGGAACAGCGGCAGCAAGAGCAGTATCATCTGATTGCTGAATATTTCCGCCTGCTAGTGTAACTGCAAGAAAAGCATGGTGGGTGCAGTGAAACTGCAGAACTTTCAAGCAAAGAAGGGGACCTAGAAAAATTGTGTGTGGTGCTCTCAAGACAATCCGTGTTGTAGAGCAATATAGATTTAGATGAAAAACAACCCTAAATACATAATGTAATGAAAAGTCTTAAAGGATGCAGCCCGGTTGAAATAATATCCCACAAAGCAAGGCAGTAAGGATAAAATCAATAACACCTGCAGGTGACCGGTAGATGAAACATCCTTTTTAAGCAGACATAATAAGCATGGACAGCATGGAATAAACTCACTTGGGAATTGTCATCCACCATAAGCAGTAAGTCCAAATGTATCCAGTGTCCCAGGGTTGAGTGTGCATCCGTAGTAGGAAGATCTTCAGGCAAAGATGGAGGGAGGAAAAACGAAGCACTAATATCCAGCTGTAAAAACAGCAATGAAAAAACAGGAGTACGTTCCCAAATAAAGCTATTTAATGGATCAGAAAAAGGTTACAAGACACACCAACGCGTTTCGGACCTCTATAGTCTTTTATCAAGGTGAATACAACAATGACATACATTATGGCTTAAATTCAGATTGGGATATCGGGTCTCTTCTGTTTGATACTTGATTCTGTTCCATAAATTTTCTTTACATAAGTCATAATATTGGAGAAATATATATGGTAATGTTATTAGGAATATGTAGCTGCACATGAAATATGCCTTTGAGATATATATAATCAATTTACATAATATCATTTTACGGTCTTTTTTCACTATCTCGTTGGGTTTGGAGCTAATTTATGTTGCATTATATTATTTGTGATTAGATTTTATTTTATCACATGTATTTGCTCCACTAATACCCTTACAATACTATACAACTAATAATGAGGACCTTGGTTATCTGATATCTCAGGTTGTTATTCATTAATTGTTTTTAATCCTATTTTTATTTGTTTTTATTGTAACCATGCCTTCCCTCATTGAGAGTGTTTTTTATTATTAATAAAGTTTTTTTGTTTTGAAATGTGTTCACCACGGGTCGCATGGGGTCCTGTTGCTTAGTTACACAATGCGTCCTGATCCCCTTGGTCACATGTGAGTCGACGGAGTGACGTCAAGCGTTCTAACATCAGGGATTAGGAAGCACTGGTTGTGGGTGTGCTTATTTTACACACAAGCCGTGCCCCATGGCTTAAGGTTTAAGGCGGGAGAGGGCTTTAGATAAAAAGGGGGTAGAAAGAAGACATCCTTGAGCAGAACGCAAGAGTCGGGATGGTGCATAGCGAGAAATTAGGGCTGAGATGTCAGGAGGGGCAGAAGAATGTAAAGCTTTAAAAGTGAGGAGAAGAATGGAGTGTGAGATACAGGATTTGATTGGAAGCCAGGAGAGGGATTTCTGGAGGGGAGATGCGGATTATTAATGTATCTTTTCATGTTTAAACCTGTTTAAAATGAATATTCACACCCACCCACCCACACCATTTATATCCACTCCCACTCCACACACACCTTTTGTAAAGCACTGTATATACTGTGGGCTCTCCATTCATTTTCAGTAACCTTTTGACACCTCCAGCCATAAAAAACATCCACACCAGGGGAAGGACCAGTACAGATAACATTCCAATAGACACTGTTTATAGTATAGCTTTTGCTTGCTTCATTCATTGTAACATCGCCGGAAGAAGAGATCAGTGTATCTCGAAAGCTCGCACAAATAAAAGCATTTCGTTAGCCACAGAACGGTATCATCTATTTATTTTTTGGTTATATCTCTATATATATATATATATATATATCTCAGGAGGTTATTTCTCTTTTTTCACCTGAGTAGTAAGATCCTGTTTTTTTATATTTACTTAGGATCTGAGTATTACCCTGATATTTTCACAGCTGTTGAGACCCTCTGGGGATTGTTTTATATTTATATTTGTTTAGTGTTTACCATGTCCATTAATAAATATTTTTTCATTATTATTGTTGCTTGAGTGCTTTTAGTGGGACGCTTTTCTTTTGTGTATTTTATATATATATATATATATATATATATATATATATATATATATATATATATATATATTTATTTGTTGAAGAGTCAGTTGGCACTCCTGTAGGTGCTGGTAAGCTGAAGGTGCATGTCCCATATAAATAATATACCCATGTGATACCATTCCGCAGTCTGGTAATCAGGAGACAGCACTCAGTTGATATAGATCATGAAAAAAATGTATTAGTAATAAATGTAATACATCAAGAAACCCAACATTTTGGTCCTGCAAAACAGGACCTTCCTCAGGGGTACAGCCTATCTCTTTGTAAGGGCTAAAATATACTTCCCAGTCCCTATCTGCAGGTCTGGGAAGATAGGCCTCTGCGGTACCTCTAATCAAGGGCTCTTTACATCAGTCTTGGATAGTGTCTGTGGGGTGTACCCCCTGGCGCATTCTAGGGTCCGCTGTATTCTGGAAAAGAATGTCTGGTTCCCTGATATCTCTATGGCAGCACAATCTTTCTGTGCTAGAGAATCCTCAAGGCTGCGGGTACCACTTTAATTTAAACAGGAGGCTTTTCTAGCTGACTGATGAGCCAGGTGAAGACTGGCTAGTTCTCTGTAGCTGAAATTAACCAGATACAGGCTTTCTTTTTAGAGCCCTTTTAGACAAGGGTTAAGGCCCTTTCATTGTCTTTATACCTTTTTTTATTTATATTGTCTTAATTTTTTGATACTTCAGACGAGAGCAGGAGGGGAGAAGTAAAGGAGAAGTAGGAGACTAGAAAAGGAGAGGACGCAGATTAAGGCAAACAAAGGCGAAGGGGGCATTTCCATGAAAAGTAGTTGTCCTGGAAGGCCCAAATCACCACCAACACCTAAACTACCACTGCCACTTCTACCACCAACACCAGTAGTAATAGGGTTCTAGTGAGCTATGTGAGCATGGAGGCGGGGGTCAAGCGCTAAGAGGCATGCCCCCTGGATTTGGGTGGATGGCAACAGTTGTTCAAATTTATCAGTATTTTATCGAAAACTATGACTTTTACAAATGTTCGCCAACTCCTCATACGTGGAAGCGTGCAATAAGGAAAAAGTTATGTAGCAATCCCTGTTTTTATTGTATTGAGCCACAATTTGTTGGAGGCTATTTGTGTGTATCATCGGCTTTTTCCTGTATCTATGATCATGCAGATGGCAAAAGGCAAAGGGTCATGTTAAAACCAACTAAGAAATGACAGTCGCTGCCAAGCAATGCACCAGCACCGGCTTCCAATGACGGTCCCGCCGTCAGTGACAACCCTGAGCCTGAGCCGGATTTCGCGTGCAGTTTCGATCAAGCTTGCATGTACCTAAGCAATTTCCAGCCTCATCAGCTGACTACAGGTGGACTAGTCCCGCTGCAAACTATAGACGTGGATGATCAAGAATGCTGGACTGGCAGTGGACCGGCACCGACACCAGCTGAATGGGAAATTCTATGGTGAGTATTGTTGCCGTATTATTTTCTGTGTTTTTTTTATTTTGACAATACAGTATCAATATCGGTGCGATTCAAATGTCAAGCGATTCTCCTGTAAGCAATATCATTGGCTGACCGGCTTCTACAGTACTGCAGATACTGAACAATTGGTGGAACGCTAGGCGCATGCGCATTGGAGCCTTCTTGAAACGCATATGCGTGTCATCGCATTGACGGTAGGCGCATGCGCATGTGAACAGGAGACGCCCCCCGAGAAAATTATTGGTGGGACTGGCTGGGAACTTCTTTAGGGGGCTGACTATTACAGTAAAACTTTTCTTTTTGTTTTTCCTCAGAAAAGAAAACGGCTGATGGAGGGATTTCGATGGATAATATCACTTTGTGTAACAATGCCTGCACATTGCTGAATCGGATTTAAAAACCCACGTATCGTAGTCTACAGTTTAGTGGCCGTCGTTATTGATTAGGATAGAATACTGTAGCTGAAACAGTATGCTGATGTTTTCCGGCCGTGCAGTATACAATACTTTTTTATATACAGTATACTGTGTAATAAACCCAAAAAAATAAAAACTATGCATTTATTCAACATGTATCACATACATTATGTGTCTTCTACAGTATTAGTGCCAGTACAGTACAGTTTGTATCTTCTTTTTTTTTTCATACTCTTATACTGAGCATGCCTACAGTATACAGTGCAGTATGCCTCGACATTCTAGAAACACTGTATTTTGTTACAGTAGCAAAGGAGCAAATGGAACAATGTAAGGCCTCGTTCAGGGTGCCAGCTGCAGGACTCGGAGGGAGGGCGGGAGGGAGGCAGTGCGGCAGTTTGCTGGGCAATCTGTGTTTATCCCCCAGCAGACTTTTCAGCATTGGGGAGGGGGCGGGGTTACACACAGCAGGGTAAGTATCGAGGTTGCAGTCATGAAATCATTCTGAAGAATGATTTCATTGGTTGCCTAGGTCCCAGTGACGCTGCTGCAGCTCCAAAAAACGAAATTTTCGTTTATTGAAACTGTAGTCAGCTCCAACTCCTGGCTTCGGAGACAGGGCGGTTGCTATCCTGACAACCAGTATTCAAATTGAATACTTTGTTTCTCACGGCAGCACGCACGGCAGCTCGACCTCCCTCCGAAGCCAGCACCCTGAACTAGGCCTAAGACAAATCAACATGTTCTTTTATTGGTGGAGTAAGTACAAAAACATTTATTTACAAATACTGTACAATGTAGAAACATTTTAAGTGCACAGCAATTCAAAACATCAAAAGGTGTATGGTTTACTGCTACATGTGTGAAAACATTTATGTCAGTCAGTATGGTTTACAGTCACATGTTTTAAAAACAAATTCTTTATTCATAAAATAAGCAAAACGCAACATCTCCTTTATTAAAGAACGACAAGTCAAAACATATACTGTACAGTGGGATGGTGTGCAAAACAGTCTGCACCAGTACAGTCCTCGAGGGCAGCAAACAGGGCAGGTTTTCAGTACAACCTTGAAAACCATGCCTGTTTGCGGCCCTCAGGGACTGGAATTGTGCAGGTCCTGTCCTGTGTGTGTGGACAGCAAGTTAAAATATTTCTGTATAAATACAAGTAAAAAAACACACAACAACATCTCCTTTATTTAAGTACAGCAGGTCAAATCATGTACAGTACAATACAGTTCAGCACAACAGTATGGTCTTACAGAAAGTCCAACGCATTGTCTGTCCATGGCCGATTCCTTGCATGGCGCAAAACGCCATTAATGCAGTCTCGAACGCCTTTCATTACAGGATCTGTAATTGGATAAAAGCGCCGCATTTCATCCTGAATGTTCCGTCTTAAATTGGCAGGAAGCGCCTTTTTTACGCGATTTCCGTCGTAGTTCACTTTAAAGGCCCAGTCGCAGTACAACGAGTAGGGAACATGGTGCTTAAAAAGTAAAAAGGCATACTTGTGGGGTGCACCAGCACTCATCACCCTATACTTCTCCCTGAGCGCCGGTGGCAGATCGCACAGGGTGATGTCGGGCACCGTATCGATGCGAGCGACTGTATGTCTTTTGAGAGCGGGTGTGCTTGAGGCGACAGGCGATGGTAGGTTGTCTGGGAGGAAGCTTTCCTCCGGTCTTGGACGCCGTGTTGTCTCCTGGCGTGGTCTTGATGGGGTTGTCATGTCCTCCTCAACGGCATACATGTACACTACATCTTCTGGTGCAGGGGGTGCGCTTGGTGATGGAAGGGGGTCGAAGGTCCCATTCATCACATCCATGTCACCCCCCTGCTCCAGCGTCGGGGAAACAGGGGCATTAACACCGAGAAAATAATGTATGCTCGCTATGTCAGCCTCTATCTTCTCCATCCGTCGATCCATATGTATCATCCATTGATCCATTTGTAGCATCCGTTGCTCCACATTTAGCATTGTCTCCAGAAGCAAATCTATCTTTGCTAGCACAATAGAATTCCCGGGGAGATCCACAGTTATCCCATTCAGCATCCGGTCTAACGAGCTGCTTCTTGTGCATGGCTTGTGAACATCTGGGGGGATGGGTGCAACGGAGGATGAGATGGGGGTTCCATGGAGAGAAGCGGCAGCGACATCGAAGAAGAGTGGAGGAGGTGACCTGTGGATATTCGGTAGAGGAGAAGCGGCAGCATCGTCGAAGAGGGATGGAGAAAGTGACCTTTGGATTTCCGGGCGAGAAGCAGAGTCGTCTAAGAGCAAAGGAGAAAGTGACCCGTGGATTTCAGAGGCAGCGTCGTCGGATAGAACTGGAGAAGATGGCCTGTGGGTTTCCGTGAGGACGGCAGCAGCGTCAAGGACGGGGGTTAGGGAAGACGGGCTGAAGATTTCCGGGACAGCTGCGGCAGAGTCGTCGAAGCGTATGTGAGAAACTGGTCTGCGGGTACGATGGGTTGGCTGCCAATCGTTTTGTGTCGAGAGTACATCACCGTATATCTTCTTGACATAATAAGACTGACGTCTATGAAAACCCTTAGCCTTTGGGGTCAGCAGAAGGTTTTCTTTATTGGCCTTAGCCTGTCGCTTTTGCCTTGGCGTGGAAACGGCAACCGCCTTTCGCTTTTTCTGCCTGACAGGCACAGCAGAGGCGAGTGGGATCCTGCGTCCGTAGAATCGGGGTTGCTCCATGGAAGCAGGTGGCACAATGCAGTATCTGGACAAGGGCTAGTTCAGATAAAGATCATCGAGTGGTGGGCTATGCAAAGTGTGTAACCTTTTATGCATGGCGACCAGGTACAGGTGTTGAAAGTAAGCATACTCTAATGTGAGTCATTACCGTATAAATACACCATCCATTTTGTGGATTCACTGCACATTGAATACACATCGACAAACATCGAATATACATTCTTGTGTTTGTATTTCTTTCTGCTCGCAGAAATGCCTGTTAAAAAGATTTCCAAGGAGCTCAGAATGCGAATTAAGGAGATGTACACGAGCGGACACCGAATTGCTGCTATCCAACTGGTTAGCTACTTCTGACATCGTTGTGCCAGCAACCACCGTGAGCTATCATGCACACAGAAAAAACAGAGACCGCAAAAGGGCACCAAGGGTAACTAACGCATAAGAATATTTATGCTACTTAAATATAAAATTAATTTTAATTTAAATCTAATATTTTTGTTATTTCTGTTGATTTATATTACAACAGTATATATATTTTGTATATTTAGATTTATATCAGTACAGTACACTGGCGACACACTTTATTCGAGCTCGGCTAGTCCCACGAATTCGGGTATACCCGGGTGTATTGAGGTTTGTGACTGTTTTCTGCCCGAGTGCATTGAGGTATTTTTCAGGCAGGGATTGAAGCATTTTATTCCCGCTGGCTGCAATACTGCACAGTATATATATATATATACTGCATTACAATTCATGAATTTATGCCATCTGGTAGACACGCGAAGCATTGCAGCCTATTAAATCCTAATCATTATCATTTAACAGATCAGCCGCCCGTCAGCCAGGCATGAACCCAGGCTGGGAAGGCAAACGCAACGGGGCTTGTCAGAGGTGAGGAGCGGCGCATTCCAGGTATCTGCCAGGTACATACTGGGTATTTGCTCGAATAAAGTGTGTCGGTGCAGTATATATATTTTGTATATTTATATATACATTTTATATTGCTGCATATTAATAAAACAATATATTTTCTTTACATTGTAGGGAGACAACTCTTCTGGTGGACAAAATAAGTGAGGAGAATGATGAGAAGAGTGCATTAAGGGTCAAAAACACTCTGCAGGAAAAGCACAATCTGACTATATCCGAGAGCAGCATAAAGAAGATGAGACGCAGCATTGGATGGAAATATGGACGTGTGAGGTTAGTACTGGACAGTACAGGAGGTAAAAGTGTTGTTTAGGAAACTGTACTGTACTGCTAAAATTATTTATTCCTTGTCATTACAGAGCGTACCCCATGATACGGGACGCAAACAAAATCAAAAGAGTGGTCCAGGCCCAGGCATGGATCGACAGTGGGGAGACTTTCCAGGATTGCATCTTCACTGATGAGTCTACTGTGTCGCTGGAGAGATTTGCAAGCTTTGCATTCCACAAAAAAGGCCACATATCTTTGAAGCCGCGGCCAAAACATACTGTGAAGCTGCATGTGTGGGGTGCCATCTCTAGGCGTGGACAAGGATGCATTGTCATCTTTGAAGGTAAAATATATGAAATATAATGTAGCCTTATGCACTGTACTTTACTAGTGTAACCTTACTGTATGCACTGTACTGTACTATTGTGCAGTTTTTTGAGGACTTTTCTTTTCTTGCTATAGGAATAATGAATAAAGCTTTCTTCCAAGACAACATTGTCCCTGACAATATATCACACACGAGTTCCCGGATAGTCACCGCTTCTACCAGGACAACGATCCGAAGCACACAGCGTCAACAGCGCATATCCTTGAGCGTGGTATCAACTGGGTGAAGACGCAAGCGGAGTAAGTGCAGTAGACAGCGTCTCATTTTTTTCCCCACTGTTTTTACTGTGTACAGATCGCCAGACTTCAATCTGATCGAAATGGTCTGGCATCAGCTGAAGGACCATATCCGGAAAGTGGCGAAACCCTCCAAAAAGGACGAGTTGTTGAAAGGCATAATGAGTTTTTGGAACTATGTACTCACCGTGGAATGCTGCAATAAATATATAGACCATATTGCCACAGTGTTGCAAATTGTCACACGCGTAATGTGCAAGCATCAGGAAAGTAGTACTGTGCTGTAGTATTGTAAGTACAGTATGATACAGGTAAGTATGGCACAGATTTTGTCTTTCCCAATAGTCAGAGTATACAGTAGTTACAGTTTTTTCTTTACAGAGAGAGCAGCACCAGCCATCAGGTTACAGTACACAGTAGTCAGTTACAGTTAACAGTAGTCAGAGTATACAGTAGTTCCAGTATAGACTAGTTTGACAGTACTACAGTAATTGCTGACTAACTGCTCAATTTTTTTCTTTCCAGAGAAAGCAGCACCAGCCATCTACAGTAGTACTACACATCACACAATGCCATAATACAGTACGCACATACTGTAACTGCACTAATTTTTTGTTTTCTTGTCGTTTCAGGAAAAAAGGGTGTCCTGGGGGGAGGTGGGGTTTTGTGTCCAGTCTAATCTGTTTTGTACAGTAAAATGTACAGTATATAAACAACAGTATTGATGTACACAAAACCTCTCCTCTCTCAATGAAATACTGTACTGTACACGGAATGAGGAACAAGATAAAGACGGAAAAAATAATATTACTATGTATACTGTATATATATATATATATATATATATATATATATATATATATATATATATATATATATATACACAGTATATATATATATTATACATTACAGTATATATATTATTAAATAATATTCTTATAAATGTGCATAATTCATGTTTCTCCATGTTTTACAAATGTTTTGTAAATGTTTATACAATTGCAATCTGCCGGAAGAACTTAATAAAGACTGCATTATGTATTATTCATGATTATTTTTATATTTGTATTTTTTTGTTCCGGATGAAATAAAATAAATATTTATTCACATTCCTGGTAATCATAATCATTGACAACAACCACCCCACCCCCCACCCCTACAGTATAAGAGTGAATGACAAAACAACATGAATCAGTTAATGGTTTTTTTTTACTCTCAATTCTCACAATGCTCTGCACATCAGATTTACATTTCAAATTCGAGTAAGGATTTTCCAAAGCGTTACCATAAACAAAGCCTCAAAGGGTTAAGGGGTTGGGTGAGTCATGTGCAGTAATCAGCTAGCTCCCATCTCAAAGAGGCTTAGAGTACACGCAGACGCAGTGAGGCGATCGACGCTCGGATAGGGACAGATTAAAAACACAATGACTAACTTCAGAAAATGAATAACTCTGTGGAGGTGTCTGTCGAATAACTCTGTGGAGAGGGGGGGTTGGGTGACTCATGCACAGTAAGCAGCTTAGCAGCTAAATAGCTCCCATCGGAAAAAGGATCACATGCAGGCGCAGTGAGGCTTTGAAGCTCGGCTATGGACGATTAAGAACACAATGGCAAGATTCAGAACATTAACGACTCTGTGGAGAGGGGGGGGGGTTGGGTGACTCATGTGCAGTAAGCAGCTAGCTTCTATCTCAAAGAGGCTTAGAGTACACGCAGGCGCAGTGAGGCGATTGACGCTCGGCTAGGGAAGGATTAAAAACACAATGACTAACTTCAGAAAATAAATGACTCTGTGGAGGTGTCTGTCGAAAATAGTTTGTGTGTGCGTGGGGGAGGGATGAAGGATTAGTTGTGCTGCAGTTCAAAGAAATTACATACTGTAGAGTAGAGTACAGTAATTTCAAAAGGCAGTTCATCATAATAATTTGATCAATAAACCCCCAAATACAACCCCCAAATACAGTAAATAAAAAGCAAGTCACTTTATCTCCCTGTGCCTCAGGCACCAAAAACATACAGTAGATTGTGAGCTCCACGGGACAGGGAGGGACCTGTGCCTGCAAAATGTCTCTGCAAAGCGCTACGTATACTGTAACTAACAGCGCTATACAAAAACATGCTATTATCAAAGAGAATTACATGCAGGCGCAGGGAGGCTTTGTACTGTAGCTCGGCTATGGACGGATTAAGAACACAATGGCAAGATTCAGAAAATTAACGACTCTGTGGAGAGGGGGGGTTGGGTGACTCATGCGCAGTAAGCAGCTAAGCTTCCATCTGAACAAGGATTACACGCAGGCGCAGTGAGGCTTTCATGCTCGGCTATGGACGGATTCAAAACACAATGGCAAGATTCCAAAAATTGAAGACAGGCGCATGAAGTTCAAAGCTAAAGACAAACTTTAATTTCAAAAGGCAGTTCATCATAATAATACACCCCCAAATACAGTACGTAAAAAGCACACAAATCAACCATGTGCAGTCAAACGCACAGGGTCGCAGACAAAAGCTACTGTACAGCACAGATTGAATATCGTAATACAGTAAGATGGTTTTTGCAGGCTTGTGGAGAAAATAAAAAAATTACAATAAATTTTTTTTTTCACACACTCTAGCAAGCAGTGGTGGGCGAAGTTACAGGCGCATGCGCAATAAATTCCTGCTGTCAAGCAGGAATGTGATTGAAACCAGACACACGTTCAAAGGAATGGTGTGGGAGAGATGTACTGCATTGCACAGAAGATAAGTTGAAATACCCTGCAGTGCAGTTAATTATCCCGAGCGAGGGGAGAGCGCTGTATATGCCAAAATGTTACACAGTTACAGTACAGTACACGCCTATGTGTTTCAACAATTTTCAAATGAGACATACTGTACTGCACTGCACTGCAAATGCATGTATACTTTAAATATGCAAATTTACAATTACTGCGCGCACACACAGACTGTGCACTGACGTAGGTTGAACCGTGAAGGTATTAGACTTCCAAGACAACAGCTCACAAACGCCCCCCTGAGTTTTTACATGGCATTGCAGTATTGCAGACAGCGAGAATAAAATGCTAATATCACGAGCGCGAAAATAATGCAGTTCACTCCAGGCAAAAACGACACAAAACCGCACATAACCGGGATAATCTGAAAATTGTGGATCTAGCCGATCTAGACTAAAGGCGGATGCCACTGTAAGTGAGTTAGTGTGTGTTAATACTTAGTTTGATTTTATTTGTACTGATACTGAGTGTTAGTGTTTGACTGTGTATGGGTATTGGGTGTTAAATGTTAGTGAATGTAAGTGAGTGTTAGTAAGTGATAGAGTGAGTGAGAGAAAATACAAAAATATTAAAAAGTTTTTAAAAAATTGTAGTTCTTGGTTGAAGTTACATAGTTACAGGTAAGTACATTAGTTCATTTAATTAAGTTAGTTAAGTTAGTTATATTTAGTTAGCCATGTTTTTATATGTATAGTTGTATAATTTCTTTGTATAGTAGTTTATTTTTTTTAATTTAATTTTTTTTTTTATAAATGTCTTAGTGTTTTTGTAGGAGAGAAGTGCAGAGGTATAACCAGGGAGACGTATTTAAGGGAAAAGTATTTCTATACTCATTTAAATTGGTATATATTGGCTGACAACTCACAGGTGGTAATACTGGTGGCAGTGATTCTGAGGGGGGACAGTGGGCACTGATGTTAGTGGTGGTAGTGGGTAATAGGTGGTGGCACTGGCTGTTTTTTGGAAACATGGTCGATCTAAGTTTTATGGATACTATACAGGGATTGCTTCTCAAGCAGCTGAGCAAAACATCCACCATCAGACTCACCAATTCATCATTATTATTATTACCCTCACACTCCTGCTGCATGCGAACAAATGCTCATATCAAGTAGTGGTAGGAATTTAAGTGAGATGAGTTGACTGATGCCAGTATTTTAGCTATTAAGCTGACCTGAGAGGTGATCTTATAAAACAGCTCCAGAAGCCCACACAGCTCACTTGTTATATGTAACTAGTTGGGAAAACAACTTTTATACAAGCCAAGCACTGTGACAAGTCAACATTGATATTACATTTGTAGCTGACAATGATGTTTGAGGGTTGGCTGTCTTGGGCCCCCACAAAAGGTGACCAAAATAACATTTAGAGGATGCCATTGGCAAATGGCAATAAAAATTAGGGCAGTGGTGGACACTACAATAGTTGGTGATAGTAATAATACCTATGCCAGATAGGATTGTCTGGTAGCAAGTCAGCGAAAAGCAGTTTCACACTTGTCTCAGTTGACAAACTCTCCCTTCTCACTGAATTTCTCTCTCACTTTCTAGACTTTACAGCTGTGGCATCGCCATACAAAAAATACACTGTTCTATAATGTAATTCTGTAATGAGTTTCATGTCACAGGCAGATTGAAAATAAAAGGAGTACTGTATGTTCTTGGGCCCACCTACTCACTCGTGCATTACAGATGCAACAGGACATACACTTAACGAGAAAAGCACTGTGCAAACCACAAACCAACATGAATGTTGCACCTGTGACTGGCAGTGCTGTATGAGTGCTGGTTGTTCTGGCCCCTGCAAAATGATACAAAAAAAAGTAAATTTAAATGATTGTGATGGTGAGGGGCTAACCAGGCTCAATAATAAAGGTTAAGCCCTTTTGGTTACCTCCGATCCTTGTATTGGGTTCGGGAGTGTCAGCTCAAGCCCAGTGTTTGTATGTACTGTAATTATGCGACAATAAAGAATGTATGTGTTTTTACCTTTCCAAGTGTGACAGCAAGCAGAGATTGCTGAGCTATGAGTTTCAAGGGGGTTCTACAGAGATAGTTTTATCAGCATGTGTCTAGGTAGCCGGGTTCCAGAGTTGCTGGAGACCCCAAAAATGTAGCCGAGAATCAGGTCAGATTCTCGGATACACTGAGACACATTGCTTTGGCACAATCTCCCCTTGCAAACGCTTGCGTGACTCACCGCTAGGATTCCCTGCTTCAGCACAGACCAGAAAGGTAAATGGGGCATGTGTGGTATCCCTAAAATGGTAATAGGGTCCCTAGTTTAAGAGGTGATGCCCATTTAATGCCCAGGTCACCCAGAACCCTGTATAGGGGTTCTGGGGATGCTCTAACCGTACATAAGTTGTGAGGATTTTTAAAGTCTAAGCCCAGTATTGTGTGTGGGGAATATGGCTAGTAGGAATAAAGTGTAACTTCTTATTCTATTCCCCATAACCATAAGACGTAGTAAAAGTATATAAATGTATGGTTTTATTAAACAGTGTGTTTAAAGTACATATATGTTTGTGCACGGTATTATGAGCTGGGTCTTTCCGGACCGATGTTCTGGGTGAGTCACTGGGCTACCAGCTTGGTACCACTATGTCTACGGACATAAAAGCCTCAGAGGATGCCAGAGGTGTGAAGAGCATTTGGGCAGGAGGTTTAGGCTGGGCACCCACGTCCTGGGATGAATGGCAAGTCCTTGGACTACCATTTGCCTTCCCAGACTGAGTGGAGCCTAAAGCAGAGGGTGGCTTCTGCATACCAAGTGGCTGAGGTGTCAAGTGCACACACCCTTGGTGAATGCAGAGGATCCGCTTGCCCAGCTTCAGAAGTCTGGTGTCGCTCTGATTGGCTGGTAAGAAATTTTCCACGCTCGGATTGGCTGTAGTATTTTATGAATGAACTCTGAAATACTATAAGAAAACGTCAGCCAATTCAGAGAGCAGATTATAAGCGCCAGAACAGCAGCGGCAAATTATAAACCATCAAAAGATGCTCTTGGAGAAATAGCATCTAGCCGGCTTCAGAAATTTGAAGGCAGAACATTTTCTAAGTCCCACTTTTCGGGGCCAAGTTCTGAGAATTGAACAAAGTAGCGGCTAGGATTGCAAGCTGAAAATAGGTCCAGGACATTTGGGACTAACTCCCGGTTAAGGGATTTCAGCATCTCCGGAAGAAAGAGAGCGGTGGCGTCAGGATCTTCAAATCGATTTGAGTTCCAGGACATTTGGAACAAAGTCTCGGTCAACTAAAAACTTTGTTTCTTTGCGTATTTCAACCAGGAAAGGCTAGTTCTTTGCCCCAGACCCCTAGTAAGTGTGTATTTCTCATGTATTTTGTGTCTCATTGTGTGTTTGCCTGTTTAAGTGAATAAATGACAATTTATTTCATCAACTTGTTTGACTCAGTGTTATGATCCCAGTATAAAAGGTGTAAATGCCTGGTCTCCCGTGACAATGATGCCTTTGGCAACTGCCAGTATTGATCAGGATAGTGGTGGTAGACATAGATATATGTCTTACCATGAGCAGGATGGAGCTAGAAAGTCAGTTGGCTCTGTGACCAGCAGCAGCAGCTTCACTTGTCTCAGTCATACTCTCACTTCTCATTGAATCAATGTCAAATCTGTGGGTGAGTTTTGGTAGGGGGGGGCAAAATTATCCGCAAAATTCTGGGGATTGGATTTGGACTGTTCCTTCCATCTCTACTACCAGTACCAGGGCCATGCACTCTTGATGATTATGATGATAACGACAAATGATATGGCATTCGCTATTATTGTCTAATAAAATGTGTGCTCTTCCTAAAACTGACAACAATTAGGCTGTTTGGGGTGTGCTTGTGTGTGTTTCTTTACTTGAAATATAGAATATACTGTATAGGCCAGTCAGAGTCACTGTTTGCTTTTCAATGTACTAAAACATACCCTAGTGCTCATAGTTTTGCTGGTGGCCAATGCAAAGGATGGATGCTGCTCACAGAGTGATTGACTACTATCATTATGATCCTCATCACCTTCTTCACTGATGCTACCACCAAGAATACCAAGAGTTATTGTTGCACCAAGGATCACATCACCTCAGTTTCTTTGAACACCTGTGTGTGCAGTTTGTCCATCGCTGTCTCAATACCTCTCTAAACTATACCTCCACCTACTCAGTCTTGAAATAAAAGAGCTACTGTAGAGTGTGTTAGTAACCATACTTTATTCGTCTAATTTCTTATCCATGCAGATGCACGTTTTGGAGAAAAAAGAGGATGCATCATACTCTGACTCAGTATCTTATTCTAACTCTTCCCTCACAGGTAGTTCTTCTGGTGCCATTTAACACCCAGAGGTTGAGGCATGTCCACATTCAGAAAAATACTCCTCCTCCTAAGCCTCTTCCCTCTCATAAATTAATATGTACAACATATGTGCAAAGATTGGCATAGATGGCTACTCTCTTTTAGCCCTTTCTAGTCTTTTCATCAGCGTATAGTTTTTTTCTCTAGACAACTTTTCCACTCGGTGGTGGTGACTTTGCCCTCCTCCAGACATTGAGTGGGACGATGAGGGTGTTGGCAAACCATAGGTCTCTGTTTTATTTATTTTCTTACCTTAATTATTGAGTCTGATTTATCATCAGTTCATAGTCTACTCTATGTACAACATTCCTCTCCCACACTGAGCCCCTTCACAAGGCACAAGCACATGGTGTGTACAATTTAATTTAAGTTCAGCATTAAGTCAAAATTAAGCAAATATAGAGATTTTAGAGAATGTAACAAAATAGCAAAATTGGACAGTTTTGCTATGCACATCGGCTAAACTTATTGACTTAATGTTTTGGCAATTGCTTGCAAACTCTGGCACAGCCACAATTTTCTCACGGCTTAAAAAGGGTATTGTACATTTTGCTTGATTCGTTACCTCCTATGAAGGTTTTTCACATCTCTACCTAGGAGTTACAGCCTTTCGTATCCATGTACAAAGTTCTTATGATGCAGAGGTTGACGACGTAATAAAAATATATTTTACATAGTCTTGTGTGTCTCATCTACAGAATTTCATTTGAATAAATCTGCAATAAGTACATTGTACATTTGTGCTCTCTTTATTATTTTGTGCTTAGCTAAACCATTACCAATCTGCTCTCACAGCTAAGGTAATGCTATGTTGGAAAAATACACACAATGACCTCTTGTGGGATGTCATTATGAATATTTGATGTGCCTAATGTAATCATATACAATCAATAAATGCAGGAATATCACTGGCTTTCTCCTTGCCCTTTCTTTTTCACTCTTTCCCTTTCTCTCTTTCATTAATGCATTCTCCTGTTTAAATTATTTATTAACTTCCTTTTTTATTAAAAAAAAAAAAAATGACAAACAGAACTTTGGTTATCTGGAATTTGGAAGAGATGCAAATGTTTCAAATAGCTCTCACTAGTCTAAGAGCCTGCAATGCACTGAAAGGTTTTTACCTGTATTTTAGACTAGATCCATATGTAGGTATCAAATACCTTGCCATTTGTATCCTCATTTATTACAACTTGTATTCTTTCACAAATGATCCTTTTGTCAATTGTTAATTAAAAAAATGTAGTAATGTATATATTTAACATGAATACCATGGCAATGGTTGTGAAATAATTGAAGTCCCTTTACTTAACTGTAGACCTGTAACTTCCATATAGCTTTAATGATGTGACATGGTCTATGGGACATCTTTTTATGAAGTTTGGACATTGTCGTTCAAAACTTCGACTGATGGTGCTGTATCGATGAAATTGTTGCTTAGTAGTTTATTTGATAGAACACATTTTTGTATACTGTAGCTGTTTTGGCATTTGAAGTTTTCAGGTGGGTGATCATGGGAAAGTATGAATGCTGACCAAGGACACTGTGGTAATTAGGTTACTGTTTCCTCTATTATTTTGATACAGTGGTGAATGAATAATCAGTTGAGCTCACAGGGGTAGCAGCTATTGGTATATGAGCTCCAACTGCAGGCAATGGGTGTCTGATCCAAGGTAAAAGATGGCAAGTTGCCCTACTGTGTTCTGCTAACAATCCTGGTGCTCCTTTGTGGCTGATTACTGGAGGCACATCTCTATGTGCTTAGAAATTATTTGCTGTTTTATTCATTCTGATCACAAACCTCAGTGTAAAATTAAAATTAACTTCTCTCTTTATCTTATAAATACAGCAGGGCCCCTCTTTACAGTGCTCCGCTTTATGGCGTTCCGCTCATACGACGTTTCCCAATGTATACCCATATTCATTGGGTTCGGCGCTTTTTCCGGCGATTTTCAGTATGACGCGCTCAGCAGCGAAGTATCCGGCTGTCACTAAGCAACAGTTTTAGCGTGTGCGGACCTCCTTGTCAGATGCCATTTGTCAGCGAAACAGTCGGTTTACAGCTCTGCATCTCTGTTTTCAAAGGTACAATACAGTACAGTAAGTCCCCGCTTTACGGCGATTTCCACTTTATGGCGACGGCCTGGAACGGAACCCGCCGTATTAGTGGGGCCCTACTGTATAGCTTTCACACATCGTTTTCTCTGCTGTTCTGGCTTGCTTTCCAGGACACGATCACTACTGAAATCATGAAACAGTTAATTGATAAATAAGGTGTTATGCAGTAGAGTGCTTTAACATATGCTACTAGGTGAGATTTTTAAATTAGATGGTCAATGTGGCAGACAGAGGGCTAAATCTGTCTTCTGGTGTATTAATAAAGGGAAGTCCTATTTCTTTCAATAGGCTTTTTTTTTTATATTTGATGGTTTTTTTCATGCTATGCCTTGACAAATAGGCCAATATGGCTTTTCTGGTCATATTTACTTAGATATTCTAAACCATAAGACACCTTTGGGTATATTTTCTAAAGTCTCAAGGCAGGAAAAGTAGGACAAAGCCTGTGCAAACACATAGCCATATTAATCAATTACAAACACTTACAATTCCATGCTCAACTCAAAGTCCCAGATAACAATAATATGCAATATAAGAAAGGTCACAGTGCCTTTGTTTGCAAATGCCAGGTTCCTCAGCTCTTCAGGGTCCTACCAGGGGACCCACAAATATGTGAAAGACAAGAAAAAAAGACAAGCACAGCCTTAGAAAAATACAAAAACATAATGTGGGCCACAATAGACCCCAATTCTCACTTACATCAATGGTAAGATTAGTGATGCATCAGAGCAGAACAGACAGGAGGGGAGTCTATATACAGTAGTCATCACTGGTCACATACAGTTAGGTCCGGAAATAATTGGACACTGATACAAGTTTTGTTATTTTGGCTGTGTACCAAAATAAATTCAAGTTACAGTTAAATAATGAATATGGACTTACAGTGCAGTCTATCAGTTTTAATTTGAGGGTATTCACATCCATATTGGAGGAAGGGTCTAGGAATTACATATCTTTAATATGTAGCCCCTCTTTTTCAAGGGACCAAAAGTAATTGGACAATTGACTCAAAAGCTGTTTCGTGAACAGGTGTGGGTTATTCCTTCGTTATTTCATCATCAATTAAGCATGTAAAAGGTCTGAAGTTGATTCCAGGTGTGGTATTCGCATTTTGAAGCTGTTGCTGTGAACCCACAACATGCGGTCAAAGGAGCTCTCAATGCAAGTGAAACAGGGCATCCTTAGGCTGCAAAAAAAAAGAAAATCCATCAGAGATATAGCAGGAACATTAGGAGTGGCCAAATCAACAGTTTGATACATTCTGAGAAAAAAAGAACGCACTTGTGAGCTCAGCAACACAAAAATGCCTGGACATCCACGGAAGACAACAGTGGTGGATGATTGTAGGATCCTTTCCATGGTAAAGAAAACCCCTTCACAACATCCAGCCAAGTGAAGAACACTCTCCAGGAAGTAGGCATATCATTATCCAAGTTTACCAAAAAGAGAAGACTTCACAAGAGCAAATACAGACGGTTCACCACAAGGTGCAAACCATTCATAAGCCTCCAGAACAGAAAGGCCACATTAGACTTTGCCAAATAATATCTAAAAAAAGCCAGCCCAGTTCTGGAACAGCATTCTTTTGACAGATGAAACTAAGATCAACTGAACCAAAATGATGGGAAGAAAAAAGTATAGAGAGGGCTTGGAACGGCTCATGATCCGAAGCATACCACATCATCTGTAAAACACAGTGGAGGCAGTGTGATGGCATGGGCATGCATGGCTTACAATGGCACTTGGTCACTAGTGTTTATTGATGATGTGACAGAAGACAGAAGCAGCCGGATGAATTCTGAAGTGTATAGGGATATATTGTCTGCTCAGATTCAGCCAAATTCAGCGAAGTTGATTGGACGGCGCTTCACTTTACAGATGGACAATGACCCAAAACATACTGCGAAAGCAACCACAGAGTTTTTTAAGGCAAAGAAGTGGAATATTCTGCAATGGACGAGTCAATCACCTGATCTCAACCCAATCGAGCATGCATTTCACTTGCTGAAGACAAAACTTAAGGCAGAAAGACCCACGAACAAACAACAACTAAAGAAAGCTGCAGTAAAGGCCTGGCAAAGCCTCACAAAGGAGGAAACCCAGCGTTTGGTGATGTCCATGCATTCAAGACTTCAAGCAGTCATTGCCTGCAAAGGATTCTCGACAAAGTATTAAAAATGAACATTTTATTTATGATTGTGTTAATTTGTCCAATTACATTTGAGCCCCTGAAATAAGGGGACTGTGTATGAAAATGGTTGCAATTCCTAAACATTTCATCCAATATTTTTGTTCAACCCCTTGAATTAAAGCCGAAAGTCTGCACTTCTATTGCATCTTGGTTGTTTCATTTCAAATCCATTGTAGTGGCGTACAGAGCCAAAACTATAAAAAAAATGGTGTCAGTGTCCAATTATTTCCGGACCTCAATGTATGTGGATAAGTCAAATGTTCCGGAAAGTAGACCGCCTATGGAGGGCTTCTTTGGCCGCACACGGCAGGGCCTAAAATCTTGAGCAATCCTTTAACGCAAACTTTGCCTCTGTTTTGCTGCTGGGAAACTTTAGTAAATAACCCCACTTAAAGACTTGAAGACCATAGACTCTATTCAAGTTTGAGGGCTTTATTTACTAAGCACATAATAGAATCCAAACTTTACGGCACCTTACAGATGTAGCGAAGTCCCCTTTGGATCCCGGTTCCCCGTTCCTCTTCCCCTTACCGTCACCAGTGAGAAGACAGTTGCAGGGGAGAGCGCATCTCTCGGTGGCGTCAGAGGCATGGCACCACCATCTTTGTTATGTCCGCGCAGGCGTGGAGGCTCGTGCATGCACAGACGCGACGTGGCGGCCAATATAGTGAGCGCGAAGGGGCAGAGAGGGCGCTCCGTAGCGCAGGGACTCCCCAAGGTCGCAAAGGCACAGCAGAGATCAGTGGCGGCCATTACAGGGTTGCACATGCGTGGCAGACATAGCGCACGCAGCCCTAATGTTAAAGAGGGCCATGACGGACTACAACTCCCAGCAGCCTCTGGGGACTGCCCTTTCACCCACATCACGTGCAGCCAGACAGCAAATAGAGTTTGCAGCTTCTCCGATTGGAGAAGGATACAATGTTGCACAGAGACCACGCTAGCCAGTTGGATCCAGGAAGCGATTGGGGAAGGTAGTGTACAGAGAGCAGTGCTCTGCTGTACTAGGCCAGAAAAACCCCAGACCCCAGGTAGGCCCCACTCCCCACTAGGTTAGTGGGTAAGTTCATAGGGAAGGCCCCTTAGGTAGGGACCCTGCTCTTAGCTGAGAGTGAGTCTAGTCAGTGACACAGCTGCAGTGCTGTGTGCTCTGACAAGAAGAGAGAGTGTGGCTTTGTAGTGCAGCTACAGTAGTCAGTTTGGTAGTTTCAGGAAAGGCCCCTTCAGTGCGAGGGGGGGTTGCTTTCTACAGTACAGTGTTATGTGATATCACTGGTGCCAGTTGCATGCGGTGTTCGCGGCCTGCGTCTGGGCTCAGACAGGCTCTACTGCAAGAGACATTCTGTGGGTGCGATGCTCCACGAGGGAGACACCTCATGCGGAGGCGGATTCCTGTTCTTGCGTCAGACCCTTTAAGAGCTTAACACCCGGGCACGGACGTGTGCCCGGGCAGGTATCTATAAGTGCACCAACTATACACAAGTGAGCAGCGCTGCTACACATCACGGTAGGGGTCCAGGACACTGTGACACTGGTGCCGAGCACCCGATTATTGTGGGCACTGTATGGTTGGGTTATTATTGGGGGGAGAGGCCAAGGGCCTTAACCAAGGGGACATTGATGCCCTTGCACCCAATGTATGTTTTGTTATGCATAGAGCTGCTGATTCTCTCTATCATGATACTGTGGGGCCGATTCACTAAGCTCCATTAAAGGACTTTAAGAGCGCAAAGTACCCTTTACGCCCGATAAGGCTGCAGTGATATTCACTAAACAGTGATAACTGGGCTTTATCGGTCATAAAAGGTATTTTTTTTGCCCTCGTCGCAAAATGTGCACGATCAGCCTATGGCGCTGATTTTTGCCAGTACTACCGATTCACTAAGCAGCATTAAGTGAATCGGCCTTAAAAACCGCGCCAAACAAACGCGCCAGCAAAAGGCAGGCGCAAAAGAAGCTGGACTTAGAAAATATTTCTTTGTTTACCTTTTTGCAGGCACACCATCCATACAACAGGCCCGCGGGGGTGTCCAAGGGTCCCCACGGGCGTCCGGGGGTATTTGAAGGTCCCCGCGGGCCTGCGGTACCAATGGTGTGCCAACAAAAATTAAACAATACTGTAAAAAAATACCCCCGTCCCCTAACACATACACTACATTAATGTGCAAAATTACTATTATCCACATACTGTATGGATAATAATGCATTTGCCCATTAAATATACATTAATACAATAAATACATTAAATACATTTTGTACTCACCCTTGTCCGTCACCCATGATGAAGGACACCTGCATCTTCCTCCCCGTCCATACACTGGGGTGCTGAAAAATATACAAAATAAGGAAAAGTGCCAAACTAATGTCCCCTAACCCCTTAATGACCTTAGCGGTTATTAACCGCTACAGTCATTAAGGGGTTAAGCCACCCTGACCGGATACCCACCCTTCACCCATTTATTTGTACAGTGGCTTCATCATATATATATATATATATATATCCCGCTATTCTAATATTAGAATATATATATTAGAATATATATATATATATATATATATATATATATATATATGAATATATATTTATATATATATATATATTTAAAAAAAAAATATATATATATATATATATACAGCTAAACCCCGTTATAACGCGGGTCTCGGGGTCCACCCCGAGACCACCGCGTTACTAACGGGGTCGCGGAAAAAAAAAAATGGCCGCCGCGCTTTAGCGCATATTCAACCCGCGGGACAGGAGATGGGAGCAGGCATGTCCCTCCGCTCCCCGCTTCCCCCTGTCACCGCGGAACAGGCCGCGGGGCAGGAGATGGGAGCGGGGATGTCCCTCCTGTCCCCGCTTCCCCCTGTCACCGCGGGACAGGCCGCGGGTCAGGAGATGGGAGCGGGGATGTCCCTCCTGTCCCCGCTTCCCCCTGTCACCGCGGGACAGGCTGCGGGGCAGGAGATGGGAGCGGGCATGTCCCTCCGCTCCCCGCTTCCCCCTGTCACCGCGGGACAGGCCGCGGGTCAGGAGATGGGAGCGGGGATGTCCCTCCTGTCCCCGCTTCCCCCTGTCACCGCGGGACAGGCCGCGGGGCAGGAGATGGGAGCGGGGATGTCCCTCCTGTCCCCGCTTCCCCCTGGCACCACGGGACAGGCCGCGGGGCAGGAGATGGGAGCGGGGATGTCCCTCCTGTCCCCGCTTCCCCCTGTCACCGCGTGACAGCCCGCGGGGCAGGAGATGGGAGCGGGGATGTCCCTCAGGTCGCCGCTTACCTCAGATTCCGCTGCCTGCATGGAGGTGGTAGCGGGGGGTTTCTTCTCCCCACCGCTGTCCCTGGCGCTCCCGCTGCCTGCGCGGGAGGAGGGGGGGGAGCAGGTGGTGGTGCTGGTCGCGGCCTTTCCTCTGCTCCGACCCCACCCCCCATCTGTGTAGAGTGAGAGAGTGTGTGTGTGTATGTATATATGGGAGAGAAAGTGCGTGTGTGTATATGGGTGTGTGTATGTGGGTGTGAGTGTGTGTAAGTGTCTGTGAGTGTGTGTAAGTGTCTGAGTGTGTGTGTAAGTGTGTGTAAGTGTGTATAAGTGTGTGTGAGTGTCTGTGAGTGTCTAAGTGTGTGTAAGTGTGTGTAAGTGTGTGTGAGTGTCTGTGAGTGTCTGTAAGTGTGTGTGAGTGTGTGTGAGTGTCTGTGAGTGTCTGTGAGTGTGTGTGAGTGTGTGTGAGTGTGTGTAAGTGTGTGAGTGTCTGTGAGTGTAAGTGTGTGTGAGTGTGTGTGTGTGTGAGTGTGTGTGTGTGTGAGTGTGTGTGAGTGTGTGTGAGTGTGTATGAGTGTGTGTGAGTGTCTAAGTGTGTGTAAGTGTGTGTGAGTGTGTGTGAGTGTGTGTGTGAGTGTGCGTAAGTGTGCGTAAGTGTGCGTGGGTGTGCGTGAGTGTCTGTGAGTGTCTAAGTGTGTGTAAGTGTGTGTGAGTGTGTGTGAGTGTGTGTGAGTGTCTGTAAGTGTGTGTGAGTGTGTGTAAGTGTGTGTGAGTGTCTGTGAGTGTGTAAGTGTGTGTAAGTGTGTGTGAGTGTCTGTGAGTGTCTGTGAGTGTCTGTGAGTGTATGTGAGTGTGTGTGCGTAACTGTACAGGCAAAATACATCTGTTAAAGTGCAGTTGTCTGTTTATTTCTATATAATAATTGTGTGCAGTGTGCAGTGTGTGTGCAGTGTGTGTGCAATGTGTCAGTGTGTGCAGTGTGAGCAATGAGGAGTGTGTGTGCAGTGTGCAGTGTGTGTGCAGTGTGAGCAATGAGCAGTGTGTGTGCAGTGTGCAGTGTGTGTGCAGTGTGTCCAATGAGCAGTGTGTGTGCAGTGTGCAGTGTGTGTGCAGTGTGTGTGCAGTGTGTGTGCAGTGTCAGTGTGTGCAGTGTGAGCAATGAGCAGTGTGTGTGCAGTGTGTCAGTGTGTGCAGTGTGAGCAATGAGCAGTGTGTGTGCAGTGTGTGCAGTGTCAGTGTGTGCAGTGTGCAGTGTGTGTGCAGTGTGTGTGCAGTGTCAGTGTGTGCAGTGTGAGCAATGAGCAGTGTGTGTGCAGTGTGCAGTGTGTGTGCAGTGTGTCAGTGTGTGCAGTGTGAGCAATGAGCAGTGTGTGTGCAGTGTGTGTGCAGTGTCAGTGTGTGCAGTGTGCAGTGTGTGTGCAGTGTGTGTGCAGTGTGTGTGCAGTGTCAGTGTGTGCAGTGTGAGCAATGAGCAGTGTGTGTGCAGTGAGCAGTGTGTGTGCAGTGTGCAGTGTGTGCAGTGTGTCCAATGAGCAGTGTGTGTGCAGTGTGCAGTGTGTGTGCAGTGTCAGTGTGTGCAGTGTGAGCAATGAGCAGTGTGTGTGCAGTGTGCAGTGTGTGTGCAGTGTGAGCAATGAGCAGTGTGTGTGCAGTGTGCAGTGTGTGTGCAGTGTGTGTGCAGTGTGTCAGTGTGTGCAGTGTGAGCAATGAGCAGTGTGTGTGCATTGTGCAGTGTGTGTGCAGTGTGTCAGTGTGTGCAGTGTGAGCAATGAGCAGTGTGTGTGCAGTGTGCAGTGTGTGTGCAGTGTGTTAGTGTGTGCAGTGTGAGCAATGAGCAGTGTGTGTGTGCAGTGTGTGTGCAGTGTCAGTGTGTGCAGTGTGCCGTGTGTGTGCAGTGTGGCAGTGTGAGCAATGAGCAGTGTGTGTGCAGTGAGTGTGTGCAGTGTGTGCAGTGTGCAAAAAAAAAAATGTAAAAAAAAAAAAAAATTTAATTTTTTTTTTTTTTTTTTAAACGGGAGCCATGGGAAAACCGCGTTATAACCGAATCGCGGTATAACGAGGCGCGTTATAACGGGGTTTAGCTGTATATATATATACTGTATATGCATGATTAACCAATATACAAATAAATACTGTACATGGCCAAATACAAATCTCTCCCAATATCAAACCGCACCAATCTGAATCAATATCTAATAAATCCAAATACAAACACTCAATTTGACAATGTGTACATGATACAATTAATCTTTGCATCATATATACTGTCAAACAATGCTCAAAATCAAATACACTAATCCAAACAAGATACAAATAATCAATTAATCCAATCACCAATCAATTACAATACAAATCAATTACACACTTCAAATCCAACAAACAAACCATTGTGAAAAATTTAATTACCATCAATTAATCCAATCACCAATCAATTACAATCCAATTCAATTACACACTTCAAATCCTACAATCAAACCATTGTGAAAACTAATCTATGTCAAAGTAACCATCAAACAAAATCTATCTTCCAAAAATAAGCCAATAAAATAATCTATAGCAACCAGCCTTTAACTAAACATTTGCAAAAATTTAATGTACATGAGCAACACATTTTAACACAAAGCAGCAAATTACAATTCAAAAAAACATCCAAACAAGGCAAGCCAACAAGTTTTTATTATACCTGTATGTATGTCCATCTATAGTTTACAGACATAAATACAGGTGCAATAATAGAGCATTAAAAACAATTGAATCACATTAAAAATCAACATACAATACAATCACTGATTTGTCCTGTACGTATGTATAACCATAGTGACATACATTCAGGCCAAATAAATGGACATAAAAAAAATGGACGTCAGGTTTTTTTGGCATTTTTTTCCTGACGTCCATTTTTTTATGTCCATTTATTTGGCATTGAAATCACCGTTTGAGTGAAGAAACGCGTAGGGATGTTAGTGTGAGCTACTGACGGACATTAGTATACTCGGACATTTTTGTGGCTGCTGCTGGGACATTACTTACGTTGCTGTGCTTTGGCGAACTGACACACTTGCTGGATCTCCCCTGCGGGGTCACGTCACCATTTCCCTCCATCCGGAGTTACTGTGGAGAGCGATCAGCATCCGGTTCATGTCGGGAGAGTGTGTGTTGCCTTCTGAGAGCCCTGCTGGATGGGGGCTCAGACTGATTGGGAATGCAGTGAAGATTGGTTTGGCGTGTGAGCAGAGCAGTGTGTTCCGGCAGCTGGCGAATGAGTATACTCATTACATGCTTTTTATTCACATATGTTTGTGAGTTCAAATTTGTTGGGTTTAATAATCGTTATTAAATGTGTATTTTCATATTACACTAGGATCGGGCACTTTCTTTCTTGTCGTTTTGTAGATCACTGGGAGGTCGTTGGTTCCTTGCAGAGAGCAGCCGGTATCCAGAGTAGTGGACCATCATTTATTTTAATTTTTTCAATTTTACAGGACTATTTATTTTTTATGTTTTTTTTATTTATTTTATTCATTTGCTGAAATACATTAGTTTGCAAACTATTGAAGCATATTTTTGTAATATTCAGTCATTAGCTCACACTAATTAGTTATTGTATTATGTTTGTATCACTGTGTGTATTTTTTAATTATATTATACTGCTGACATCTACTTATCACTTAGATAGATATTTTAGTGTTAGAAGGAAACACCTGAGGGGCGCAGTTTTTTTTCTTTTTGCCTATATATATACATATATATATATTATAGTATATATATATATATATACATAAATTTAAAATTTTAAATTTTTTTCTTTTTGCCTATATATATACATATATATATATTATAGTGTATATATATATATATATATATATATATATATATATATATATATATATATATATATATATATATATATATATATATATACATACATTTAAAATGATCAGTAGTTCCTATCAGGATCATACAGTATGACTTATTGTCTATATTCAAATCATTCACACACCCATTAGAGGCAAAATTTGCACTTGATTGTGTGTGATTGAGAATGTATATATTATTGCATTTTCTATTTATGGTATATGATATCTTGTGATCCTCTGTTTTGCAGTAACCATATATAGTATTAGCCTATATGTAGGTCATCCCTCTCTATATATTAGGTGAAGTTAAGTATTATTTACTGATGCACCTTATGGAATATCATAATAGAATCCATACACACATTAATATATATTCATTTGAGAGGTTGTGATTTACATGTAGGCTGAATGTTTCCCTCTGGTTTTATCCCTTTAGGACTTTTGTCTTGATGTATTTGGCCTTGATGAACTATGTTATGCCAGTCTATGTGTAATATAAATCTAATATACATTTATGGATTTTTTATATAATGATTTTTTATTAATGAGCTTGTATGTATATGTTTTGTATACTATGTGTCATCTATCCAAAATGCAATACGATGTAGACTGGTATTTAGAGTTAAATCTTGCTTTCTCCTCCGATCCTTTTAGGGTTAATTACCTGTATTTTATGTAAGTATAAGTGTGTATAATGTGTGTAGCAGCACGAAAAACGAATGCAGCTGAGTAGGGGAGGAGATTTCCTTTAATTACCACTTTGAGGTTGTATATATAATACCGGACCTCCCCCTCTTATGACATCCCTTTGAGAAAGTTAGCCGTGACTGACGAAACGCGTCAGGGAGCGTCGTGACGTCAGACGCAGAGACATTGGAGTCCACACTAAGCGCTGGAGCGTATTGATCCAGGCACGAGTGCTAGAGGCAGCATTATACGGGACCTCTTTCTTGGACATTTTCATAGCCTACCTGCTTTGTGAATCTGCTGGGACGGTGCTCCACTACCAACGGAGCCTGGGACGGCCCCTGAAGCCTGCAGTTTGACCGGATGGTGCTACCAGCCCTGGAATCTGCAGTGACATTGCCCCTTACCAACGGAGCTTAGGAGTGCCCCAAGAGTCTCAGCTAAACCAGATGGTGGTGATTATGTATATCACATATGCTTGATTTTAATGCATTTTTTGTAAGTGCGTTTTTTACTCCCTTCTCTCCCCCTCCCCCCTTCATTAAAACTTTTATACGCTATGGGCGTGCGCTCTCTCCTCTTTTTTTCTTTTTAGATACCTTATGGACATGGTTGGTCCATACTGAGAGCTCCCGGAGACCCTGCATACCAGCACCTATACTTTTCATTGGACTATTTGAGGACTGGTTTATCCTTTTTTGCTTTTATATTATTATATTGTTCATGTTTTTGTGGGCCTGATATCATTATAGGTCCACATTATTACTATATGTGTATATATGTATTGCTTATGTAATTAAGACATTTACATCATATCGTTATAGCACATATATTTTTATTGTACATGTTCCTTAGAGGCGCAGCTTATCTCCCTGTTGTTTGATATATATATATACATATATATATATACATGATGAAGCCACTGTATAAATAAATGGGTGAAGGGTGGGTATCGGGTCAGGGTGGCTTACCCCCTAAATGACTGTAGTGATTAATAACCACTAAGGTCATTAAGGGGTTAGGGGACATTAGTTTGGCTCTTTTTCTTATTGTGTATATTTTTCAGCACCACTGTGTATGGACGAGAAGGAAGATGCGGGTGGCCTTCATCGTGGGTGCCGGACAAGGGTGAGTACAAAATGTTTTTATTGTGATTAATGTATATTTAATGGGCAAATGCATTATTATCCATATGTGGACAATAGTAATTTTGCCCATTAATGTATAGTATGTGTTAGGGGCGGGGAGGATGTGTGTGGTATAGCCGCTAAGGTAATGAAGCTGATTTTTTGTATTTTTTATTAATATTGTGCGGTAGCAGGGGACCCCCCTGCTCCCGCACACTATTATTAAAATGTACATTAATGCAGCTTCATTACCATAGCGGATAGCTATGAATTATGGTAATTGAATTATTATTTATTGTTATGTGTTTTTTAATACTAGTGTAGATGTGCAGGGGGTCTCCTGAGCTGAACCGCATTGGTTTCAGGTCCGAGGACCCCCTACTTCAGGAGTTACAGGCCCCTTTATGGGGTGCCGGTATCCTCTGCACTTTAAAGCTCCCGCGTCACGTGACCGGGACATTGACGCAGCGTCTCCATGCAGTTCTTACAGGCTGCTTTGTTTTTAATACTGTAGTTATCGTGCTAAATACATTTTAGCACGATATCAGGGGGGGGGGAAGGTGATTGCGCGCTATGGCCCTTTTGGCCAAGGCTGGCTGTAAACGCGCCAAACAGCCTTAGTAAATAGCGCTTATGGCTTCAGTCTTTTGCGGCCGAGCGATATAACCCATTTTAGCGCTAGTTAACGTAGCTTAGTGAATCGGCCCCTGTGTGTGTTATGTTACTGATCCCTATAGTAAAACCTTTTAGCCATAACCTTTGGTGTTGGCTGGTTACTTTATGGATGTTCCTGTGTCAGGGGTCATTCTATACACCTAGAATCCCTGCACAGGTGGAGGCGCTGAAAGCATACATTCCAGGATACACCCCAGGCTCCCAGTGGCGGAGGTTCAGGCCTCCTGTGAGCCTAACAGATATTGCACCACACTGTAACAGATGTAGATTTCCCCATAGGGTCCCTATCTGCGATTGGGGGGGGGGGGGGGGGGGAATACCCGTTACACAGCTCATTCAGTTGAATAGGCTGTGAAGGGCCATATTTATTAAGCAATGCCAGAAAGTGTCTTATGGAGTAGCCTTGCTTAGTAACTATATCTATCTATATTTTCTTTCTCCCTGATAAAATTTCACCCATTACATTGCATATTATGGGAGCTTTCATATCTTGTATGGCAAGTTAAATGGCATTATGTATTAGTCAATATCACATTATGCATTAAGTATATAATTATATGCTTACTATAAAACTTAAAGTTTTAGCTGATCTAAAGGACTGCAATCTTTTGAATAAAAAATCTCCAGAGGCCATACAGTAATATAATGTCCAGTGAACTTTCCATGCTAAGTGGTTCAACAACTCTCTCCATGACGTAATAACTGCAAATGTATCTTATCAGTGAGGGGAAATGGCTCCACCTATGTACCTATAAATAGATATTTCAGCTGAGAATTTCTTATCCTGTTGTCAGCTCAGTTATATTTTGATCTTATTTTACATTGGCTTTCCTTTACATTTGCTTCTCATATATACTGTATTCTAGCGGTGGGCAACTCCAGTCGTCAAGGTCCACCAATAGGTCAGGTTTTCAGGATATCCCGGCTTCAGCACATCCCAGCTTCAATCAGTGACTAAGTCATTTATTTAATTATGGGGGCCTATGTATTAACTACCTTTTTTTTTTCATTTGTGCTGCAAAGTAATACAAACCTTTAAAAATGCACATTTAATTGATTTTGTGTAAATATTATTTTTTATTACATGCCTTTAACATCCCATCCCTTATGGTTGGAGGAAAGGAGATTTCACCAGCAGCAAAGGAAAGTGTTCTTTACAGTAAGGGCAGTTAAAATGTGGAATTCATTACCCATGGAGACTGTGATGGCAGATACAATAGATTTGTTAAAAAAAAGGTTGGACATCTTTTTAGATGGGAAAGGTATACAGGGATATACCAAATAAATAAACATGGGAAGGATGTTGATCCAGGGAACAATTTGATTGCCAATTCTTGGAGTCAGGAAGGAATTTATTTTTCCCCTTAATGGGGTTTTATGTTTGCCTTCCTCAGGATTAATAAGTTAGTATAAATATAGGATAAGTATCTGTTGTCTAAATTTAGCATAGGTTGAACTTGATGGACGCTTGACTTTTTTCAACCTCATCTACTATGCAACATCACTAAGCGCAGACAATTTCTGTGCATCAAAACAAATTATAACATTTTTTTTCATAAAGCTGTTGAATATGGAGAAATTTGAACTTAGTACATAAGCACCCACATGTGCAATTAAAATTGTGTTTGACAAGCACCAAAAAAACTATTTGCAACACTTAGTACCTACAGTAGGCCCCAGAATTTCTCTCTTGATAAATCTGGTGCAACTCTTTTGAACTAGTTTTACCCAGGTTTTACCGCTTGGAGATTTGCTATTAAGGTAAGTGGTCCAATTCTGGGGCAAAAATATTGTACCATATGTATTAAATAGAAGTAGCAGGGTGCTCTGGGTTCTCCTTACCTCCACGCTGTGTGGGCACATTAGCTGGGTGTTGGTTAGCTGCGGGGGTGGCCACGTCGCCAGGGGATCCCGGTGGAGCTATCTCAGGGCGCCACCATGTCGCGCGCGGTTCTCGCATTCGCAGTAGCGTGAGAGTTGCGGCGGCCCCTTCAAATGGTTCGCGCATGCGCAGTGTGGAAGCGCACGAGATGGGACCAATCTGGTGCAGGCTCTGAGCTGGGCCTACAATTCCCATGAGCCTCAGCAGGGTCACATGGGGTGAGACAGCCAATAGGACTTAAGGGTTATGTGCTGAAGGGAAGTAGGAAGCAGGGCTTGGAGCCCGCGAGGGAGATGAGATTAGGAGCTATAGGGGGAAGGAGGTGTGTGCGTGCAGGTGTCAGTGACCCACTGCACTAGGCCAGTGTATCCCCTTAGGCCCCAGTTAGTGCCCTGAGTCACCTTCAGCTTGTGTTGCTGTAATGACAGGCCCTTTATGTATTGACCTTTCCCTTTTAAAGTGTGTTAGTCAGGGACACAGTGCTGCGGTTAGGAGCCTGTCATTCTTAGTCTGGATCAGACTACGCTGCGGAGTCAAATCACGTGGAGACAACCCCTGCAGTGGGAACTCATCGTTAGAGACTGCGCTGGATCGGCGTATCCTTTTTGAAGTGTCAGTGACCGGGTGCTGGAGTGCCCGGCAGGTATTTCCACAAGTGCATCAACATACCGGTACCTACAGGCACTGATCCTGCCTTGGGGGTGGGTTTCTTGGGGACACTTGGGAGCTTAGTGACCAAGAGTCTGGTTGGATACGTTGGACATGGTGTGGGATATACACGGTGGTGGGAGGACACTATTGCACAGTGACGTGTGGCAGGGGCCACTGTTATCTCAAGGTTATATATACAGTCATACCCCGCATTAACATACGCAATGGGACCGGAGCATGTATGTAAAGCGAAAATGTACTTAAAGTGAAGCACTGCCTTTTCCCACTTATCGATGCATGTACTGTACTGCAATCGTCATATACGTGCATAACTGATGTAAATAACACAAGTGTAACAGGCTTTATAGTCTCCCCTCTTGCGCACAGCTTCGGTACAGGTAGGGAGACAGATTGCTGTTCAGGACGTGCAGACAGGCGCATGCGTGAGCTGCCGTTTGCCTATTGAGCTAGATGTACTTACTCACGAGTGTACTTAAAGTGAGTGTCCTTAAACCGGGGTATGCCTGTATGTGTGTATATATATTCTATATAGTAAAGCATTACGTTATACATATTGTGAGCTGTTATTATTTTTCTTGTTCATGGGAATCTCACATATGGGGGATTCTGGGCAAGTGGAGGCGATGCCATTTAATATATTGTTGCCAGTGGTGGAGGCTCAGATCTCTGTGAGCCCACAGGTAAAGCAGTACCAGTAGACCCTTCTATGATAGAAGGAAAGAGGGCTACATAAAAAAAAAATCTTTAATACATTGAGTGTCTTTTTTGCACAATACTTGCACTACTACTGTACGCAAGCCCCATTTTATTTTGCACATAGTACATAAACATTTTCTTCTTAAAAGGTATTAAGGCAAATTTGGAACAAAATTAATTTAATTGCAAATGCGGTTTGGGGAGTACCAATAGAAGGTATTATGGAGGAGTTACATGATACCTAGGTTATAATGAGATGTAGAAAAAATAGGCTAAAGCGCTCCAATGCCAGGAAATAAAGAATATTGTAAGCCAAAACCACTTCATCCAAGGTATTAGGAATGAGTAATAGTATTAATGGTAGTACATAATAACCACTTGTATGGGTACTATCCTCCTGAAGACAGGTGGTAGATGGTACAAGCCCACCCACAATCAGTCTTATTGGCAGGTTCCCCTGAATAATAAGCAATACTCACAAATCCTAGGAGTGGCAGGCAGGCTGTGCAGCTTCCAATGGTGTAGTGAGCAGGGATAAAATGGTGAAATAGAGCGCACAAGCAAAAACGGAGCAGGAAGGACCCAGAATCAAAAATAGAATAAAAGGGCACTTTAATGTGACAAAATATAATGAGATGTATCAAACTCTGGATCTCCATGCATCATGGTTTTATCTGGATTTTTTTACATTTGACACAAATTCAAACAGAAATGGAGCAATGCGTCAAAACAAAGTATATTTCTGTATAGTAGATTTACATTTCAGTTATCAGTATTGTAACATTTAAATCTGTTTATACAATAAAAAAAACAACACTTCAAGTAATTATAAAAATATAATCATCTGATAAAGAACTATTGCCCCAAATTTATGCTAAGCATCTAACAGTATATTATAATATTATAAAGTGCAATAGCACAGATCCGACATTACTACATAGAAAGACCCATTTCCTTCAATAGGGCTTTCCATCCAGTAGCGCTGGATCAGCTTGTCACAAAGGGTGTTGACCCAACTACCGGGGGTCCCTGAACCATGCCATGACATGTTAATATCTGCTGCTATCAGATACAAATAAGTGATTAGTGCGCAGCTGATAATTAGTGAAGCATTAAACAGTGAACAGTGCACAGTGAATGAAACAAATTATTCAACCTTAAATGTGGAGAAATCACTAGTAATGCGTCTGCAGCCCTTCTTGGGGGTGTCTCGACACCCCAGGAGCTATAGAAAAGACAGGAAAACAAGGCGCACAACGCACATAGTGAAGTATAGTTAAAAGTCAATTTTACTCAAATAAGAATTAAGTTCTGCGTACATCAATGTAATAAAAAATGTGCAGTTGGTAATTGGGTATTCCACACCAGTCGACGGCTGCAAACGGCACTCCTCACTCAGTTGTTGGGTGCAGGGGATCAGCAGTCATCAACAACCTACCTACAAGTCATCACCCAACAACTGAGTGAAGAGTGCCGTTTGCAGCCGTCGACTGGTGTGGAATAACCAATTACCAACTGCACATTTTTTATTACATTGATGTACGCAGAACTTAATTCTTATTTGAGTAAAATTGACTTTTAACTATACACTGCCGACACACTTTATTCGAGCTCGGCTAGTCCCACGAATTCGGGTATACCCGGGTGTATTGAGGTTTGTGACTGTTTTCTGCCCGAGTGCATTGAGGTATTTTCCAGGCAGGGATTGAAGCATTTTATTCCCGCTGGCTGCAATACTGCACAGTATATATATATATACTGCATTACAATTCATGAATTTATGCCATCTGGTAGACACGCGAAGCATTGCAGCCTATTAAATCCTAATCATTATCATTTAACAGATCAGCCGCCCGTCAGTCAGGCATGAACCCAGGCTGGGAAGGCAAACGCAACGGGGCTTGTCAGAGGTGAGGAGCGGCGCATTCCAGGTATCTGCCAGGTACATACTGGGTATTTGCTCAAATAAAGTGTGTCGGTGCAGTACTTCACTATGTGCGTTGTGCGCCTTGTTTTCCTGTCTTTTCTGCTGCTACCAGAGCCTGTAGGCTAGGCTCAATCATTCACTGTCCACTGCCTTTCCCAAAGGGGAAGCTTCCCTGGGACCCAGGTTCATACTAGCCAGACACAAGGAGCTACTGATGGAGCAGCCATTATTCGAACACATCTCGGCTCCGATTTTGAGTTATCTGTGTTCCCCATGCGGCCAATCGCCCCAGGCATCCGCGCTTATCGCGGATGTTTTGTTTGAATTTCATGGATTCTGTTTCTTCGTTTGCAATAAAATGGATGAATTTTAATGTGTACAGAACTGTGCTACTGTGTTAATTTCATGTTTTTAATAGCCAGAACAGAACACTAAAATTGGTTTTTCTGCACTCGCCGTGCTCGCATCTTGGTGCGGGAAGGCTGGAATTCATCCCACGGTTTTAAATCGGGATTCTGATGTACATGACGCGTGAAGTGTTCGAATAATTGCCGCTCCATCAGTAATACTTTTTAAAATTTATTAGTAACAAGGTACTTGACACCCCAGTACATGTATCACAAAAACAGTCACTACTCATGAAAAAAAGATGGTCACTTCTTTCCAGGCTGCCTCCACAGTTGAGAAATCCTGGGTGCTGCAGTTCAAGTCTGATGACTCCCCTGACCACAAGTCAAAGTCCAGAGCAACAAGTAGTTCTCAGGCAACTTCCCCAGACTACAAACAAAATACAGGGGTGCCCAATGCTACATCCAATTGCCAAAACATATAAAGTAATAAGTTTGAAGTTTAAGTACTTCAATAATAATAACAAAGTAAATATTATTTAGTTAAACCCTTTGGCCAAAGCATCATAAGCCTGCATACCACGTCAAGGTAAACCAAAATGAATGCAGGTCCTAACACTAAACTGTGAACCCTTCCTTTTACAGTGGCGGCCACCTTTAGCCTCCTGCGGCCGTTTCCTCGCGATTTTTTCAATCGCGGTCAGATGCGGCATGTTTTTGGCCGTTTTAGGTGCCATGGGCGTTTTACATTGTTTAGCGCTATTAGCGCTGTCTAGTGAATCGGCTGACGCGCGGCAAAGTGCGTGACAAACGAAAAACATCCCCAAATTTTTTCGGGGATGTAGGAGAATAAAAGGGGCCGCTACAGCACCTCTGTATGAGGGGAAACAACTACAGTGAGTCCTGTCCATTCAGCAAAATGCTAGAACCCCCCAAGTTAAACAGGTGGGGAGGGGTGAGCTCTGGGAGGAGGGGTCACTTAGCTCCAAGCAACTGTTGCCAGTCAGGAACTAAATTAACACACACATTCCCAGCACGGTCTAACTCCAACACCCACCACATTATATATATTTATTTCTGTCAATAACACCTTAAAGATACCATCAAGTGATAATACTTCGCATACATTATTGCACTATGTTGTTTAATTTAATTTTTCATATTTGATGCCCACTGTGCTTCCCAAATCAGTTTGCTACACTGATCAACAGAAGAGAAGTTTGAACCACCCTCTATGGGTTTTTGAGCTGCACACTATCACATATTTCACTATGCACCTATCACTGTGTTTACTGTGTTGTTTCATAAATTGTGTTTCACTGGCATAGCCAATGTATAATTAGAGCACTTCATTTGAATTAGTAATTCCCTAACTATTGCACAAATTAACTCTTCACTAGAGCGCGTAATTTTTCTTTCTTGTTACCGGTGTAAGTGCCCTAAAATGAACCCTATCCATTTCTTGCCGCCCCTTTCCCCTTAGTGCCCCACCTGTCTTGGTATAACTCACCAGCCCCACGCTGCTCTGAGGCTGGCCATATCCTTTTCTGTGCCAGCTGGGCACCTAGCGCTGTATACACATCCCTCCTCTCCTGCCCTGATGGGCTCAGTCTCAGTGGAGGCTAGTACCGCCATAGGCCTAGCTGTTCCCTGCTGCAGATCCTTCTCCACTGCTCCCTACTACCTTGGGAGGTCACAGGCTCCAGCCCGCCCCTTGCGCTATCCCGTGCTGGGGAAGCATTGCCACTCCCTCTCCTCATGGTGCATCCTCTCCTTTCTGTGCTCTCCGGTCCAGATCCTGACACCTCCAGGCCTCCATCGTTGGAGCTTGCCCTGCTACTAAAGATGGGTACAAGCATCAAAGTCCATTTCCCTAATCTTTTCTCTAGAATTCGTTCCGTGGTTCAAAATCCATTGATGGATTTAATCAAGTTTCTATCTGCACGGATTTTCTCAAAAACCGTGTGTGGATTTTCCACAGAATCTGCGCTTGCATACAGTATGATCCATGCAGAGACCCTCGAAATCCACCATTTTGTTCAATCCACATGTATTCTACTTGGAATCCGCCCCTGTAACCCAATCCGCACGAATTGTAACCCTGAAATCCACCCTTACATTCTATCCGTGTGCATTTTACTGGAAATCCGCTCCCATGTTCATCTGGGTGAGTTTCCCCTAACAAATCCAACCCCCTTCACTGAGTCCATGTGAATTTTACCCCAAAATCCCACCCCTGTCAAAATCCACACTCCCCTACCAGAATCCTCCCAAGTCCTATACAATGTCCACAAAATGTCACTTAATTTGAATCTGCACTATTCCGCTCATCCAGCGGCAGATCCCTACCCTGGTGTAATCTCCGTAATCTGTCTGAAGATCATCAAAACGTCAATTTCTCTGTGGATTGAATCTGTACTGATTTGTTGATTCCGCACCATCTCCCCCCCTCCCCCCCCCCCGGTGGATTATTCCCTCCTCAAAACAGCAATCCACAATCGCTCCACCACTCAAATTCCACCCAAACACATTATCCCTCCTAGACCCAACCTGGAGAAATCCCCAGACCCAAAACTGCCGGAACCGTGGTGGTTTGAAAAACCACAAAATAAAATTCCCCCTTTTCTACCTTCCACCTCTGCTGCTGCCTCTCCTCTGCATCGGGCGATCCCTCTGGCCAAAATCACCGCCTCGCCGCCAAGCACACGAACCAGCAGCCACTCTGCACCACGCCGCCGTGCCTCCTGCTGCTGCTCCCTCATCCATGCATCTCCGCCGCCAGCATTGACCAAAACAGCCACCATCATCTCCGCTGGGCCCTCAGACCAGTATCTCTCAGATCACGATTACCAGGAGTCACGAATCAGGAAGAGCCTAGAAGAAAGAGGAAGCTAGGATCCCTCTACCTTTTCCCCAAGTACCCCTTACTTAACCCCTTAATTCATACTGCCCCTTCCTTAGAAGTCCAGGGTTTTCTTGATGTCGAGGTTATAATAAATTGTATCAAATTCTGCCTCATTTTCTTTTAATTGTTTTAAAAAATCTGCCAAGTCAGAAGTGGTTTACATTTGTATGGTTCATAAATTGTGTTTCATGCAACTCAACTCTCTTTGCATTGCTGCATCACTCCCTTGGTGCAATGTTTTGCCCTGAATTGCAAAATGTACTGTAAGCTTGAGCTCAGCAGCTGGATTGAAGAGTGCAACATTATTGATCACATACTTTAGTTTATCATCATGAGATTTATTTTGATGATTTTAAAAGGTGGATAAAAAAAGAACATACTGTTATAATAGGGGTGGTGTGCTATATCAATTTAACTTTAAAAGTCTGCTAGTATCTCAAATTGTTGCTGGAACATACAATGTTATTATAACTCTTTAGGTGCTGGACAATACTAGATCAAATCACCAAGTAATGCAAATGGAATAGGAGGATCGTGCTCACAGCAGTGAATGCGATCTCCACTAGAAAACAGGCATAATAGCATGACGCAGCTATTAAGTCATATTGAACGCTAAGGATTATCAATGCTGCAGGGAATATGATAAGAGAGGTACAGAATGAGTTTTGGGTAACTGTAAAAATAACTTTTCACAATGGGGAAAACTGAATTTAAAACATTGATACATCCCCCCTTATGTATCAAGGCATTTCTGGAGAAAAACCAGGGCATTTGTACACTGCAATCACAGTATGTATTAAACATGTTCACCAATTTCCCCTCGTCGACCCTTGCATGCACCTTGGGGAGCAGTTGTGGAGGAGTTAAATAGTGCACAGGTTAGAATGATGTGTACAGTATTGCATTCTCTCTGCACCATTCTTTTTCCATTTTATCTCCCCCCAGAAAATCCTCGATATCTAAAGTGACGTATATTTAATATGCTCCATTAAATGTTGGAAGCTTTTCTTACAGTACATCTGTCGCAGCTCTGTTCCAAAAACAGGGTAGTTCATTTGAGTACTTGACCTTGCAACATTACCAGTAGAGATGGGCGAACCTGTCAAGATCCAATCCTCTGATTTTTTACCTGTAACCCATGTTCCCCCCCCCCCGGTCGCAGATCGGACCCCTAGGGTGTTATGAGGGCTGGCTACATGTCTGTGGTGGTGCGTACCTGCGAGGAACAGGAGGGCCTGAGTCTCCCGCGATGGTATAGGGGATAACAGGGACCGGCTTCTGGGGTATATGCCTCCATCTTCTTAGCAACGGTGCAGCGCCTCCATCTCTGGTGAGCCCTATAGGGGTAGGGTGAAATCCTCCCAGAGAAGCCCGGGTCTCAGGGCGAGAGATTTCAGTCTCACACACAAGTCTTTGATAAAAGCAGCAATGTTTCTTTATTCTCTCTGTAGCAGCACACAGCAGCAGTTCACACACAGCAGCAGTTCATGGACAGTGTACAGGGTCTTGTCCTCTCCTTCTCCTCCAGGCTGTACTCCTGCAGGATGGGCAGTATGGGGCTTCAATACCCCTGACACCCACCCCAAGGGTATACCCTCTGGGTGAGGCAAGACCCCCCCCCTCACCCCCTGAGCAGGGTGAGGGGCATTGGTCCACCTCACTATAGTGCTATCAGCTCTAAACAGGCTGGTCTTTAGCTTCTCCTCCAAGCACAGGTATCACTCTAATCATGACCTCTCAGGTCAGTCACTCCAACACTCTCTGCTCCCAGGACAGAACTGCTTGTCACTTACAGGAACAGGCAGGACTAAGTTTAGTCAGCCCCATCCCTCATGATGTCAACAGGCCCTCCCCTGTGTCTCATGCCTTCTACACAGACTCAGGGGCCTACCTTTACCAATCACGACAGGGCTTGAAGCGGGGGAAACCCATGATAACTACTGGCGGCCTACCCTTAGCAGGACTTACACCAGTAGGAGAAAGATATATAGCCCCCATTTCTTACCAGGGCTATATACCAATATCCAATCTGCACATGGTAATCCAAAGGTGAATTGGGCGCTAAAAAATTCAGGCAGATACATACTAAGTAATTCACCATTTGATCCATTCCAGACATATTTTGTGAAATCAATCATCACATTTTATATTAAATATATGAGAGAGAAAGGTAGACCACCTTAAATACCTAGGAGATATGCTAATGGAATAAGTAAAGTTTATTTCAATGGCAGATTTGAATTGCTCTAATTACTACCACGTAATAACTTTAATAGTAATCACAGTCATGACCCGCTGACATTGTGATTGTAAGAAGTCCTCCTCTGATCACATTTCCAGCTACAGAGAGTTTTGAATATGATCATCCTTGGAAAAAAGGAAAACAATTACAATATCCACTGGATGTCACGGCGTGCTGCCCCTTGTGACGTCTAGGGGATGTCATTAGAGCACTCTAAATGTTAATTTATAGCCAGACAACATCCTCTATCCATCCCCAGTGCTTGTATTTATAGTGCTACCACTATGAAACAATGCCAACGTTCGGTATACAGTTATATTAAAATTCCATTGTTATTTTGCATACAGAATGTGAAAGTGGAACAGTACATAAAATTGACCCCTTTTCTCGTAGTAGCATTGACTGGATCTTTTGTTTGGATTCACTAGAGGGAATGGATTGTGCACTGTAAGCATGAGATCATATTACAGCCAGACCTGTGCATCCTCCAGTCATTGATTTCTGATACATACTGTAGCTCTCTGGCATGATTCTCTTTCATACTGTCTGTCACTGTGTTCTGGGTGCTGTAGTAGATTATACCTACTGTGCTTTGAGGTTTTTTTTCTTCTAATGTTCTTGAAAAATTTACATTTTGGAACAAACAATGTCTATGTAGAGTAATAATAATAATAATAATAATAATAATAATAATAAAACACTGGCTTTGTATAGAACACTGTACATACTTGAATTTCCATGTACAACTACTGTAGTTACTCCCTCAATCTAATATTTCGTACTGGAAACATATAAAGCTAGGTATCAAGGCTAAAGTGGTGCAATGCTCGGTAATAAATTGATCCTTATATAGCAAAGAAAAACACCCTATTGCTTTGAGTTACATTTTTCTTTTGATACTCTACACAGGGTGCAGATAATTTTTTTGCACTAGAATTGCACTACATAAACTCCCATTATGTTAAGGTATCAAGGCATATTTGGAGCAAAGGTTATGCCAATTGTATTGCATTTGCAACGTACTGTAGTGCCCACAGTTGTTCTAACACAAACCAGTGGAAATCGCTAAAAAGACCAAGGTACACCCAGGTACATGCTGGATACATGCCTTAAATTTGCCTTAAACTAGCCCCAGCATATCTGCATTGATTAATGGCCCATCAGATTAACAGCGGGGGTCCCTGGCAGTCCCATTCAAACTGAATGGGACTGCCAGGGACCCCTGCTGTGTTAATCCTATGGGTCATTAGTCAATGCAGAAATGCCTTAAACTAGCCAGGTTACACCCAGCACATACCCAGAATGTTACCGGGCTAGTTTAAGGAAAGCTTTAGAATACTCGTGGTCTCGTCTGTATGTGTTGCACGGTGACAAGGACAATTTACATGGAATCGTAAATACCAGATAGAAAGAAGGAATTAAATAAAACAAGTTTATTTCGTCTGGAGCCAACAGGAGCAACACAATGCACAGTTTCAGGGTTACATTCACTAAAACATGGGTTACAGGGGGGAATTATTAGGTGTTGGGCAATAACTAGGCTCAGATGTCTTCCACACGCCGAAAGTCTCAGTGTACTACAATACTGTAGAGATGCTAGTTAATGCCTAGCAAGTTTTAAAGTCCCGCTCGTTTATACAACTGAGCCTCATTCTGGATCTGTGCCACTCAGACAAAAACCTTGGAGTAACACACCATCTGTCTCCCAGACTGCGAGTCTGGATCTAATCTAACTAACTGTGATCAGCAGGGGTTTATATAGTTTCCCGTTCTCTAGAAGCATGGAAGACTGGGTTTTGACCAATCATACCACAGATGCGACGTGCTGAACAATTACAGCATGGACGTTATGTTGGCCAATAACAGTGTGACGGCTCATCTGTGATGTGGTGATCTGGGCCGTGGGAGATTACAGTGTTTTAAAATAGCCCAAAGATGTGTGCTTATGAAGAGTGGCCAATTAAAACTGAAGAGAGTCGGTTGGGGCTACGACCATGGCCTCGGTTTCTAGTTTCAACCTGATAGCTCCTGCAGAGAGAGATGCCTCTGGGATGATCAATGGCTCTGCTTTTGAAGTTCATTGTTCTCTATACTTGAGTAAACACCCCTCCCAACTCCTCCAGTGTCCAAAGTACCTCCACCAGCCTCCTTTGTGTGCTGGCTGGCTTAGTGAATTACAAGACTCGCACACAAATGAGTCATATGAATAAATTACATTACATATGTATGGGGAATAAACTGTATTGCAGGGGGATATACAGAAACACACTTGTCAGGCACTTTGGCTTCAATAAGATGCTCTTAAACCTGTAACATAGGCATCCATCTTGATAGGTAGGGGAAACTTAACCTTTAATGTGCTAACCAGGCTGCCCCTACTGTCACATGCATCACCTTGTGATTTGCAAAGTAACAGTAGGCGTCAGGTAGCAGTTTCATGATGCAGAGATTATAATGAGGTGTAGCAAACTGAGCACTACTTTTGTATCTTGTTTTTGTATCACAATAATCTGAAGTGATTCATCAGAAACGTCTTCAGGCCATTGACAACCCCCTTCAGGTGGGTTCTATCTCTACCCCACCTGCACTGGCAGCACATCCGGCACCAGCTCCATCACTCCAGACATTCAGGGAAACACAAATCCCTGCACCTCTTCTTTATGGAGGAGATCCCACTATGTGCCGAAAATTCCTGAATCAATGTTCTATTCAGTTTGAACTCCAGCCCTCCATGCTTTTCACCCACATGGAATGGGTAGCATACGCTGCTTCACTGTGGGAAAGTGAGACTCTGCTTATTAATGGTCTTCTTACAAGCATTCAAAAGAATATTTGATGCCCCACGTCGAGTGCCTTCCGTTTCCTTATTGCTTCCTTGCATTCATCAGGGAACACGTATGGTGGGCCATTTTGTGATTGAATTACATACCCTCACTGCTGTGACACGATGGAACAATGAAGCTCTGTTGGTAGAATTCAGGCAGAAGCTTTCTAAGCATTTGAAGAATTAACTGATCTGCCAGACACCCCCAAGGACCTGGAGGAACTCATCGCCTTATGTATCAGGGTGGATGTCGGATGTCCGGGTACGAGAACGGCAAATCAACCGGGTCTGTATTCCTAGAACTTCTACTATTAAACTATCTCTCCATTTCAAACCTCCTCAAACCGCTCCATTCCCAGTTAAGGAACCCATGCAGTTGGGGAGTACAACTGAGCAGGAGAACAGTAGGATACATTCCACAGGTCTGTGCCTTTACTGTGGGCTCAAAGGTCACTTTACCAAAAACTGCCATAACAAATCAGAGAAAATCCAGCACCCAGGGAAGTTAAAGGAATATTCTCTGGGCATTTTTATACTGTTCCTTCTGCCATCACAACCTACCTGACTCCTTCTGCCAACCACCGCTGTTCCAGTGCTGATCCATCCATATCTGACACAACCTTTCGTGCAAGAGTTAAACGTATACGACTTGGAGGCCAAAAAAAGTTATCTTCCAACTCAGAGATTTTCATGGGATACTCCATCCCATGGAGTGCCTTCTCTAAACAATTCTCTGCCACAGAGAGCAATTATGATGTTGGTAATCAGGAGCTGTTAACCATTAAAATTGTCCATGAGGAATAGAGACACCTGCTCAGAGGACAGTTTCTCCCATCACAATCCTTACGGATCACAAGAATATTGAGTACATTGATTAAGCAAGGAGACACAGGATGCGTCAGAATAGATGGGCACTTTTCTTCACTTGGTTAAAATTTGTGATTTCTTTCCGCCAAAGATCCTAGGTCAACATCCACATGTTCTTCCTAACTCTTTGTTCCCCAACACAATTCGGAAGAGACGTGCTGCTATGCAGGCACCAATCCAAGATGGTTGATCATCCAGAGGTGAGGAAGACCTGTGACTTCCTGGAGCACATCTTTTGGTTGTGTGAGAACTGTGTAGATGTAAACAAATTTGTGGCAGCCTGCACTATCTGACTAAGATGCTTTGAAGACTACCCTGTGGATTGCTCTAGCCTCTACCTGTTCCTATCTGTCCTTGGACCCATTTATCCATGGACCTTATTGTGGAACTGCCTCCATTAGAAGTATGACCACAACACTGGTGGTGGTCAACCATTTTACTCACCAAACCCATTTTGTTTCCCTCAAGAAGATACCCACGACTTCTGAGCTTTTGGAGATCTTCTATAAATAAGTCTTTCGCATTCATAGAAGTGATGCAGACATAGGGCCTCATGCAGTAAGCGTTGATTAAGTGAAATCGGCAAGCTTACCGATTAGTCATGTTAATGGTGATTTTTCCTCTCCGTATGCAGTAAGTGCCGAATACATTCAAAATCAACCCGAAAACAAATCCGCCCACTCTCACGATGATTAGCCGATCACACACAGGTGTATCGGCGTGCGTGGCGGGGTGCTGATAGGTTGCCCAATCACAAATCTTGCTGAATCAGGCGAAACAAGCATGTATTGGATTGCGCGCCATATTTAAAGGCAACGTGTACTGCTAATCATTCTCTGTGTTGTTGGGAGTGAGAGAGAGAGAGACGCACAGAGCTGGCTGATTGAACATTTGCATATTGACGGAGAGACTTGTTGTGTATTGGGTGAGCTTTGTCCATTGTTGTTTTGTTTACATCTTTGTCTTGTTTTATATGTGGAAGTGTTTCGTGTGATTGGCTGTACATTTCTTGTCTGTTTTTTGTGAGTGCTGGAAGTATGCCCGCAAAGCGTGGGAAGAGTGATGCTGGTGGGAGTGGGAGTGCTACTCGTGCAAGTACGCGTCGGAGTGAACGTACTGTTCAGGGGAGTGATGTTGCTGGTGCACCGAGTGGTGTTGCTGGGAGTGGGAGTGCTGTTGCTGGGAGTGGGAGTGTTGTTGCTGGGAGTGGGAGTGCTGTTGCTGGGAGTGGGATTGCTGTTGCTGTGAGTGGGAGTGCTGTTGCTGTGAGTGGGAGTGTTGTTGCTGGGAGTGGGAGTGCTGTTGCTGGGAGTGGGAGTGCTGGTGCTAGGAGTGGGAGTGCTGGTGCTAGGAGTGGGAGTGCTGGTGCTAGGAGTGGGAGTGCTGGTGCTGTGAGTGCTGCTGGTGGCGCAGTTGCTGATGGGGTGGATGGTGGTGGCGTGCTTGCTGGTGGGCAGCTTTTGGAGTCTCTTCCATTGGAAGAAGGAGAGTCCAGTCAGCACCAGCCAAGCTCTGACCCTAAACCTGCTCGGAAGAAACGTGTGGAGAAGCCACGTAATCCTCGCTTCAATGACCAGGAAAATACAGCTCTTGTCACTGGCATTCTGGAGCACTATGACAGTATATATGGACATTTACTAGGTAAGTGTACCTTTACATTTACTGCACCGACACACTTTATTCGAGCAAATACCCAGTATGTACCTGGCAGATACCTGGAATGCGCCGCTCCTCACCTCTGACAAGCCCCGTTGCGTTTGCCTTCCCAGCCTGGGTTCATGCCTGGCTGACGGGCGGCTGATCTGTTAAATGATAATGATTAGGATTTAATAGGCTGCAATGCTTCGCGTGTCTACCAGATGGCATAAATTCATGAATTGTAATGCAGTATATATATATATACTGTGCAGTATTGCAGCCAGAGGGAATAAAATGCTTCAATCCCTGCCTAGAAAATAACCCAATGCACTCGGGCAGAAAACAGTCACAAACCTCAATACACCCGGGTATACCCGAATTCGTGGGACTAGCCGAGCTCGAATAAAGTGTGTCGCCAGTGTATTATTCAAATACATGTGATCCTAGGTCATCTGAGTTTTGTTCATACAGTATGCAAATATGGGTTCAGAATATCTTTCTATGTTAATTAGTCTGGAAACACAGCTTTTTATCATGCCTTACAAGGACAACTAATCACAGGCGGTCAATTTGCCATAACTGCATACAATATGAATGCAACCTTGCTTACATGTATAGGTTTAGTAGTGAATGCTCATGTGCTTCACATATTACACCTAAAACAGCATGTTTGCTATCTCTTGGAACAGCTAGCAGTGTAGGAAACTGGTGCTTCTATTATTATTAATTTACCTCATATATTTTATATGTTTTTCAAGGGCGGACAAGTTCAGCAAGCAGAAAAGAAATGTGGGACACAATAGTCATTGGTGTCAATGCGTGTGGGAATCATGTGAGGGACAAGCGGAATTGTCACAAGAGATTTGATGATATTAGGTCCAAATTGAAAAAGAAAATACAACACCAACGCGTGCATGCTACTGGCACTGGAGGTGGGCCGACACCACAACGTCTCATATTAAGTCCATTGGAGGAGCTGCTTCGGGCAAAATTACTTCCCGTCGTCGTGGAAGGCTTACCTGGTGACCGTGATATAGGAATTTATCCCTCACAATTTCCACCAGGTGAGAAATATTAATGTACTAGGCGTGTCGTTGCTTACAGTTATTTTGCATATTTACACTGCTTTTTATACTGTCTTCACAATATAAGCATACCTGCATCTATATATGTATATGTCTGATTCTGTATATATATATATCTCAAAATAGACATATATGTTGTAGTCCTACTAAAAGCAGTAACTAATATAGCACGTGCCATTGTGTGCTCATTTACATGTGAATTCCCAAAATGCATTGCTGCAGTGGAAGCAATTGATGGTGGCCGAAGATGGGGAACAACAGGGTAGTACACATGTGTAACACATGTTAATGAGAAATTATTACTAGCTACAGGTATAGAACATAAATATGTATAATATTATTGTGTATTTTATTTATTTTACTCCGACAAACATGACATTACTGCCTATTTTAAGCATGCATCAAATATATTGCATGCAACGGCCTACAAACATCACTTGCACTAACACATCTATAGTTGTTTATGAAAAGGTCCATTTTTGCTTTAAGTCATATACAGACAGCATAATGAGGCACACGTATCATATGTTATGTCATTGTTTTCATAACTTAAAAACTGCACACGACTATTTAGGTCATCTACCATTGTGTTAAAGCAGCTGCAATTAATATCTCATCACAGCATACACTTCAACAGAGGGGGTGGGGTTCAGCACACACACTAATTACAGCCTCATTTTAGGGTCAACTTAGTTCACACCATTTTCACCTGTTTCAAGTAATTGAAAGGTGTGGCTGATTAGGCTTTTTGGGGAAGGGAATACCGTTCTTACAACCTGATTAGCACAACTGAAGTTAATCACACTCATTTGAAAGCTTCACTTTAGCTACTAAATGCCCCAACAACTCATTACTTATCAAAGCGTACGTCACACATTAGTTCACTCATATCTATAGTTGAACTACTACTATCAACGACACATTATCACACACTGCATGTGTTGTCTTGTTTAGTCACAGCCACATTCATGTGTGCCACATCTTATATTAATGTACCACACATATCCTCTACCAAAAACAACACTTTTTGCAATATGACCACCTTCATGATAACCATTGTGAATGGTCATCTCATGATAGTTATGTACATTATGATACTGATATCACTACACAACATATGATTTTTATGTACAAATTTGATCTATTTATCCTCACGCATTACTGCAGGAACATAGTATGTTTTATGTTAGGGAACTCAAAAGTTCTAAGTACACAGGCATGTACATTGTTATTACAACTATTTATGTTCACTTTCACACACACATTTTGGGTTAAGGAAATGATGCTGTTAGGTACTCATAAATACAGAACATACAATAACTGTTTGTTCAATATTTACACATGTAAATGTAAAACTTATGTTATTGTTATATATAGTTGCCCCTGAAGGACATGTGTCACCTGAGACTGAACAAGTGTCTTCACCTGGGTCAGCCAGCTCAACACACCTAGAAGGTGAGTGTATCAGTTGGTGGCCATATAATATGTGCTCTTCTATATGTTATGTTGTCATGTTCATTATTTGTTTTGCACATATTCTTTAAATAGGATTACTTAGTGTCAGTGAAAATGAAGTGTAAGGCAACATGTATTGTGTTAGTGATGTTAACTATCATGTAGGAGTTGTGAGTTTACAGCAAGTTTTCATTCACTCATATTTCATACTGAGTCCAAACATTATTCTTAAGTCAAAGTAGTTTTTAATGTGAGGTTATAAAACGTATGGAAACATGTTAGTTGTTACTTATGACACAGTAGAATTACATAGTAACACAGCAGAGATTAACATGCCATTTAATAATGTGTACATTTATTTGTAGAACATGATGAAGAGGATTATGATGATGATGATGATGATGATGCCGCCGCCGCCATAGACACACAAATACAAGCAAGTGACCATGAAGAGGTTCCAATTGAAACTGTTTTACCGCCAAATCGTCCAGCAAATACCACATATGATGCAATTGTAGCTTCTGAGGGAAAAATTGTGGAAGCAGAAAATCGTCGCCATTCTGACCTGATGACAGTGCTGGAAAGGATGATTGCACTGCAGGAAGAAACAGTTTCACAATTGGCACATCTCCACAGAGTCTTCATTGAAGTGCCTAAACAGTTGCAAAAAATCAACACCTCATTCGAAGCATTAGTTGTTCAGCAAACACAAGCTAATTACTGGAGAATGACTAATGTACCACAATTCAACATCAACACGTCACAGGCAGGATCCTTACATGCTGGGCAGTTTTCACCACATTCATCTGATCTTCATTCACCAGGCCCGAATGTCGACATCCTACCGCTGCCATCTGTACAAATTCAGCAGCTGACACCTACAAAGGAGGCCACAAAAAGAAAACACAAGCAGTTACTACTGACCAGTTTTTGGTCAAAAACAACAAAAGACACACATGAAACAGACCAACCATCATTTGTGCAGTGTCTACCAACTTGCTCACATGTGTCAGTGGGCACAAGCCCTGTCCGTGAACAGTCACTACCCAAAAGCCCTGTAGGTGAGTCACTGCCCAAAAGCCCTGTAGGTGAATCGCTGCCCAAAAGCCCTGTAGGTGAATCACTGCCCAAAAGCCCTGTAGGTGAATCACTGCCCAAAAGCCCTGTAGGTGAGTCACTGGCCACAAGCCCTGTAGGTGAACAGTCACTACCCAAAAGCCCTGTAGGTGAGTCACTGCCCAAAAGCCCTGTAGGTGAATCACTGCCCAAAAGCCCTGTAGGTGAGTCACTGGCCACAAGCCCTGCCCGTGAAGTGCCAGAGGCCACTCAAAGTGGCTCTGGTGTGGCTAAAGTTGGTGGCAAAAAAAAAGGAAAATTCAAGAGACAACAAGCAGGCCTGTTACTCGCTCGCAAAAGGAATAAAATAAATAAATTTTATAATTCACAAAATATGTCTTTGGCCTTGTTTTGTTGACTTCAGATTATCTAATTACTATTGTATGTATGCTGAAGACTGTGTTGTTTCCAAACTTTCAAGTATGTTCTTGTACACGTGAAGTATTGGAAATGTTAACACTCCTAATTAATGAATAGTGTTATAAATATTGATGTATTAATCGTCTGTTCAGTAATGGTCCACCAGGAGCCAGTTGCTAAGTTTAGAGAAGCTGCCATTGACTTTGCAGCAAAACATTGCATTTGGGTGTGTTAATTGATGTAATCATTGCATGTGCATATTATTTTCATGCAATTATAAAAGCACCTATTTAACTGCAAACATCTTTCTTGTACGTGTACAGCAGGATTTTGTGTTAAATATTACTTACCTTTGGTGGCCATTGTAATGTTGTCCTTTAATCATTTATGTGTTCTTGTTTCAAGAACATCTCTGAATTTATACTAATATATATGTAGTATGTATTGATATATGCACACACACACACACACACACACAGACACACACTGTGTGTGTGTGTGTGTGTGTGTGTGTGTGTGTGTGTGTGTGTGTGTGTGTGTGTGTGTGTGTGTGTGTGTGTGTGTGTGTGTGTGTGTGTGTGTGTGTGTGTGTGTGTGTGTGTGTGTGTGTGTATATATAGTACTATCTAAACTGGTATAGATGTATTTACAAAAAACATACACTTCATGCTTCCTTGTGAAAACACACTAATTTAATAATACAGGCCTAATGTTTGACAACTATACTAAGTGTGAGCCTCTAACATTATTGGGTGCAAACAAATGTTTATTACTTAATTCACTCATGTTTATCACCATTTAAATAGGTTTCATACAAGGCCTACTTACTGCCATCAATATGTTGTGTGTACTCCTGCAATATAAAAAAAATAACTAAATATATATATAAATATATATATATATATATATATATATATATATATATATATATATATATATATACATACACATATATATATACATACACATATATATATATATATATATATATATATATACATATATATATATATATATATATATATATATATATATATATATATATATATATATATATATATATACAGTGTTCGACAATCCTATACATTTACTCGCCCGGGGCGGGTGGATTTAACACCCAGGCGAGTAAACATTGGCCCAAGCAGCACACGTGTTTTTTTTTTAAATTTCCCCCGTTCGCGCTGAAATTTCCCTGCTCGCGCTTAAAAAAAACAAAAAAAAAAAAACTCCCTACCTGACTGCTGTTTGGTGCGCGCTCCCAGGATTTGTGGGCGCGCGGCCAGGCTCTATATGAGCCCGCCCCCAACGAGCAGCCATTCTTTCTGCCCGGACATCAAGAGTAAGTACACGCCATGCTGCGGCCCCTCTGCTCCTTCCCTGCGATCCCCCTGGTCCCTACATGGCTCCCTACTCCCCACCGCGGCAGCTCTCCTGTCCCCTCCTCCTGTCCCCGTCCCCTGCTCCTGTCCCCTTCCCCTCCTCCTGTCCCCTTCTTCTGCTCCTGTCCCCTTCCCCTCCTCCATTCCCCTGCTACCTGTCCCCTTCCCCTCCTCCTGTCCCCTGCTCCTGTCCCCTTCCCCTCCTCCTGTCCCCTGCTCCTGTCCCCTTCCCCTCCGCCTGTCCCCTGCTCCTGTCCCCTTCCCCTCCTTCTGTCCCCTGCTCCTGTCCCCTTCCCCCTCGATCCACCGATCGCTGCCCCGGGCGGGAGGTCCCCACTGCTTGCGCCTCACCGCCAGCTAGCTTCATGCCGCCGCGGGCTGGGGGGAAGAAGCAGTCTGCAAAGCTGCTTGGCCGTGCACTGTGAAGACATGCCGGCGAGAAGAGCAGGGTAGTGGCGGCCACTGCGGGGCTGACTGTCCCCTGGGGGATACCTCGCCACGTGCCTCCCACCCACCCTGCCTCCCCAAAGCTTCCAATATGCCCGCGTGAGGTATGGGGGGGGGGGGGTGTCGGCCTGCCCCCCCCCCCACGAGCGGGGGGTGGGTGGGGGAGGAGCGTGGTGGTGGTGCTGGTCGTGGCCTTTCCTTCCCCCCCCCCGTGTGTGTGTGTGTGAGCAAGTGTATGGGAGCAAGTGTATGTGAGCAAGTGTATGTGTGTATGTGTATGGGAGCATGTGTATGTGTATGGGAGCATGTGTATGTGTGTATGTGTATGGGAGCAAGTGTATGGGAGCAAGTGTATGGGAGCAAGTGTATGTGTATGGGAGCATGTGTATGGGAGCAAGTGTATGTGTGTATGGGAGCATGTGTATGTGTGTGACACCAGAGGTACCCCCCCAATCAGTCACCACCCCCCCAATCAGTCACCACCCCCCCAGTCAGTCACCACCCCCCCAGTCAGTCACCACCCCCCCAGTCAGTCACCACCCCCCCCCCATCAGTCACCACCCCCCCAGTCAGTCACCCCCCCCCAGTCAGTCACCCCCCCCCAGTCAGTCACCCCCCCCCCCGTCAGTCACCCCCCCCAGTCAGTCACCCCCCCCCCAGTCAGTCACCCCCCCCAGTCAGTCACCCCCCCCAGTCAGTCACCCGCCCCCCAGTCAGTCACCCCCCCCAGTCAGTCACCCTCTCTGTGTATCACCCACCCTCTGTGTGTCACCCACCGTTTCTCCCCTCTGTGTCTCTCTTTCCCCCACACTCTCTCTTTCCCCCACACCCTCTCTCTCCCCCACACCCTCTCTCTCCCCCCCACACCCTCTCTCTCCCCCCACACCCTCTCTCTCTCCCCCACACCCTCTCTCTCTCCCCCACACCCTCTCTCTCTCCCCCACACCCTCTCTCTCTCCCCCACACCCTCTCTCTCTCCCCCACACCCTCTCTCTCCCCCACACCCTCTCTCTCCCCCACACCCTCTCTCTCCCCCACACCCTCTCTCTCTCCCCCACACCCTCTCTCTCTCCCCCACACCCTCTCTCTCCCCCCTCTCTCTCCCCCCACTCTCTCTCTCTCTCTCCCCCCACTCTCTCTCTCTCTCCCCCCACTCTCTCTCTCTCCCCCCACTCTCTCTCTCCCCCACTCTCTCTCTCCCCCCCACTCTCTCTCTCTCCCCCCACTCTCTCTCTCTCCCCCCACTCTCTCTCTCTCCCCCGACTCTCTCTCTCCCCCCACTCTCTCTCTCCCCCACTCTCTCTCTCTCCCCCCACTCTCTCTCTCCCCCCACTCTCTCTCTCCCCCCACTCTCTCTCTCTCTCCCCCACTCTCTCTCTCTCTCCCCCCACTCTCTCTCTCTCCCCCCACTCTCTCTCTCTCCCCCCACTCTCTCTCTCTCCCCCCACTCTCTCTCTCTCTCCCCCCACTCTCTCTCTCTCCCCCCACTCTCTCTCTCTCCCCCCACTCTCTCTCTCTCTCCCCCCACTCTCTCTCTCTCTCCCCCCACTCTCTCTCTCTCTCCCCCCACTCACTCTCTCTCTCTCCCCCCACTCACTCTCTCCCCTACCTCCCACTCTCTCTCTCTCCCCCCCCCACTCTCTCTCTCTCCCCCCCCACTCTCTCTCTCCCCTCCCACTCTCTCTCTCTCTCTGCCCCCACTCTCTCTCCCCTCTCTCTCTCTCCTCTCTCTCTCCCCCTCACTCTCTCTCTCTCCCCCCCACACTCTCTCTCTCTCCCCCCCACTCTCTCTCTCCCCCCCACACTCTCCCTCTCTCCCCCCACTCTCTCTCTCCCCCCCCACTCTCTCTCTCCCCCCCCACTCTCTCTCTCCCCCCACTCTCACTCTCTCTCTCTCTCCCCCACTCTCTCTCCCCCCACTCTCTCTCTCTCTCGCCCCCCACTCTCTCTCTCCCCCCACTCTCTCTCTCTCTCCCCCACTCTCTCTCTCTCTCTCCCCCACTCTCTCTCTCTCTCCCCCCCCACTCTCTCTCTCTCTGCCACCACTCTCTCTCTCTCTCTGCCCCCAGTCTCTCTCTCTCTCTCTGCCCCCACTCTCTCTCTCTCTTCTCTCTCCCCCCACTCTCTCTTTCTCCCCCCCACTCTCTCTCTCTCCCCCCACACTCTCTCTCTCCTCCCCCCACACTCTCTCTCTCTCCCCCCCCCCACACTCTCTCTCTCTCCCCCCCCCCACACTCTCTCTCTCTCCCCCCCCCACACTCTCTCTCTCTCCCCCCCACACACTCTCTCTCTCTCTCCCCCCCCCCACACTCTCTCTCTCTCCCCCCCACACACTCTCTCTCTCTCCCCCCCACCACACACTCTCTCTCTCTCCCCCCCACTCTCTCTCTCCCTCTTTCTCTCTAACCCCCCCACACTCTGGATCGCTTATTAACCCTATATATCTTACTTGCCCTATACTACACCGAAATAACCTATACTGCTGTCTTGCAGATCTGACTCAAGCTTCACACGGAAGATATCGGAATCCCCCCCTAACCCAGAAGACAGGTAGGGAACACATCCCCTCCAATGTGTAACATTGCGGGAATGAGGTACCTGGACATTGAGGGACTGCGGATCAGGTAAGATCCCAGGCGGGATTACTGCTTTAGATATTGTGAAGCGGGGGCTTCCAGACACTGGTTAAGAGGTTCAGGAAACTAGTCATTCACATCTGGCTTTTATTTCTAGATCTGAAATTTACTCACACACACACGTAACAAGGCCTAATTGTAGTATAATGTAATACAATAAATACATTTATGTCAAAAATGAATGTTGTTCTGACTAGGAATTTATTAAATGTATTTTATTTATATATTTTATTTTAAAGCGGGGTTGGGGGCGGGACTAGGGTTGGGGGCGGGACTAGGGGCGGGGTTGGGGGCGGGACTAGGTGGCAAGTAGATTTTTTGGTTGGGCGAGTAGATTTTTGGGTGATTTGTCGAACACTGTATATACATATATATACATACATATATATATATACACACACACACACACACACACTATACATATAGTACAATATACACTTTATATATATATATATATATTTATGAGAGAGATATATTTATATATATATATATAGATACACACGTATTTAAATTCATGCAGACAGGTAGTTAACCAGACTTTCAAATACACACAGAAATGTATGTGGGAAAAAAACATTTCATTTTGCAGGTGTGTGTATTTACTGATATGGCTGTCTAAGCACTATTTTCACACAGTGCTCTTTGTTATTTTTCAAGAAAACTCAATGTTACTGAAATAAAAGTGTAGGAATGTTTTCACAAACGAGATAAAAAAATGATACATGTTTTTCCCACATTCGCCTATCACTAACCACAAAAGTTAAACCAATTAAAAGGACACATCCAATTGGCGTTTGAAATAAGGAGTAAAAGTAGTTACTTTTGTTGACCTTGAAAACGAAACACAGGAATTTGTTAGCCATTGAGCAGAATCATTTTGATGAGCAAAGAACACAGAACTGCACACATCTTTTGTGCTACTCTGACATGGCTGATGAATTCGTTAACAATATGAATCCACTCTTAGGTTATAAGTACATGGTTTCAGAAGCAATTTTGAACAGTCGCGGACACAAAGCGAGCACACGCCAAATCTATGATTTGATTCGAGCAAAATATCCTTATTACCAAGACCGTAGGCATGCGCGGAATTTTAATTCATCAATAAGATTCACTTTATCAACTAATGACTTTTTTGAACGTGTGCAGGATAAGCTAGAACACACCTATGGTTTCTGGAAGATTGCAAAGGAAAAGCATTTTACCCTGAAAGAGGGCACATATATTGTTGTGAAAGGCATATTTATTCCTAATGCCAATAGCAATGGATCCGCTACTACTGTTCCGTGTGAATCGATACCTGCTGCAATATCTGCACCCTCCATTCCTGAAACCCACATTGTACAAGAACAAAAGTACTATGATTATGTACCAAGCCTTTCAGCTGAAAATGCATTGGAATGGGAACCCGAAGAAATGAACCTACCTCCCGACCAATTGTTTGAAGAAAGCAGTGGCGATTCCTATGAGCGCTTCATGGAGGAGATGTGTGTCATACTGGATTCAGCGGGTGGGTCAAGCGTGGATGAAAATGCCTTGCATTTCTGGAGCGACCAGTTGCAGCCAGACGATGAGTTAATTCTAGAAGAATGGTAAATATAACAACCGTTATGCGTTGACTGTGCGTTTAAATGTTTTTTTTTTTTTTTTTTTAACCACCATTTTCACTTTCAATGCGTGGATACAGCGTAACATTGCAGACTGCATAACATGTAGCGATCACAAAGAAATTGTTGCCGAATACAATATAGTATAACCTGAAAGAGTAGTACACATTGCTGACGGAATAAATATACGTACTTTCCTATCCCTTTAACCATATTAGCAACATTTTAACATAACTCTAACACATACCTGTTTTGTTATCATGCAACATTTAAAAGCGGGTCCACCACGTATGACGTGGGCCCCTTGTCATGGCCCAAGGCGTCCTTAAAAAGGATTATGGATGTAAGTCCCGCCCCCAAGCGACGTGCGCGCCTCAAAGCCTATTGGCTGTCATGTTTTGTTATAGTAACGGTAACTGCAGTGTGTCATGTGTGCGGCTCAGTGTTTGTAGGCGTCAACTGGGCGTTAGCCGAATGTTAATTGAGTGGGAGGAGTGTTAGCGTGCGTTTCACGCTGGTTTAACATGACGTCACACGTATTGCATTTGCGCATTGTGTTATCGGCCGTCCTTTCTGTCCAAACACGTCTGTTTAAAAAGAATACAGATGTACTCGTTTAGAACGAATGTAGTTTCGTATTCATTGTATTTGAAATAAAGATTTTATGTTTAATGGTATTTTCAAGATGTATTGAACGCACAACGTACGCTTTGTTTTGCGCATGCGCTAACAGTTAGTGCAGCCAAGCCTGAAGTGCGTGCGCACACTAAGATGTGCGCGCACATTTTTCAGTATACAGGCAACGTTCACATCATATACATAGTTATGCCTGCTACAAATTTAAAGAAACATTACATACTGATGTACACTTGTACTTCTAACATATAAGTGAGTGACGTGTGTATGTACACAATCATATAGAGCTGTGTAATGCGTTGTCACGGATACATATATAGTAAGGTGCCATATTTGACCATCATGTGTTTGCTGTATTTCAGAGATGTCGGGGAAGATACAATCGGATCAATGTATGATTTCAGAAGAGTCTACCTTTATATGAGATGATTGTGAGGAGGAGCCACCGACTACTATACTACATATGGAACTAATTTTATATTGCTTGCAGCGCTTATTAACAAACAATTAAAAATGTGATACCCTTATGCCTATATTGCATAAGCACTTAATTAACATAATGATGTTGCAAAATAGTGCCTCATGAATTTTTATTGAGTGTTCTTTAATGACTACTATCATTTTATGGCATGGTGTGTTTTATATATAACAACCATTCCCACTCTGCTAACACATTTGTGAATTCTATTGTGTAATGGAACGTATGACTGTCGAAACTATGTAACAATAATAATAATAATAATAATAATAATTATAATATGAGCATGTTCATGTTTAGCGCTGCTAGTTGTACACAGCGCTTTACAGACACATTTTTCAGGCTGAGGTCCCTGGCCCGTGGAACTTACAATTTATTTTTTGCCGCCTGAGGCACAGGGAGATAAAGTGACTTGCCCAAGGTCACAAGGAGCCGACACCGGGAATTGAACCAGACTCCCCTGCTTCAAAATCTCAGTGCCAGTGTGTGTCTTTACTCACTGAGCCACTCCTTCTCCCAATGTAAAGGACACTTACAACCAACTAGCCATTTCTTGTTAAAAATCTCTTGTTACATGGGTATGTTGATAAAATGGTTTGGGACTGTAGCAAATAATGTTATTGGCCAGATGTTGTGGTCCCCTACAATGCATGATGTTCTGAATATGACATCAACATCATGTAATGAAGTACGTTTCTGTGTATATTTCATTAACCTAACTAACTATAGTTTACTGTGTTTATTAAACGTTCTAAAAATACATAGTATAGTCAATATGATGATATAAGCTACCATAATAAAGCTGGTGTTATCATTTGTCGGTGTTATACATGGATCCTACACAAATTGATACAGACACAAACAGTTGTCTTAAAAAGTGTGTCTATGCTAATGTGCACGTGATTGACGTTACAATTGTGAGAATACTTGATAATTATCATCATGATAATGATGAAGTGACGTGATTTATATTGCAAAAATATTACCAACATTGTCATATTGGTAAATTAGAAATGCTAAATGACAGTAACATTTGCAACAAAATTGTGTTTTCTGTTAACAGTTTTACACTTGGTACATGTAGGACACATCCACACACGTGTGACTTATACATACACATGTCACAAATGTAAATTAATGTTGACTATTAATTCCTAGCATTAAAAAACACCTACATTGCTAAATATAAGATGTAGTACGCATTGTTGTGATTACAGGCATTCATGCATGGAGTGTTAGGATCAGTCAATTTCATCCGTGATGAATGAGCTCCCGTAAGTAAACAAATAAGTACAGTTATCCCCTTGTCTCCAAACACATCTATATTACATTAATGGAATTTATAAGGAAACATACATAAAATGTGATGAAATGTGAGTAATCATTTTCTAATACAATGCACATGAAAGCTCAAGAGTAGCTAAATGCATATACATGATACAGAAAGTACATGTATGTTACATTTGTGTTAAAACCAATATGTTGGGTTTTGACTTCAAATAATTATAGGAAGATTGAGGTAGGCACATCTTAGGAGAGATGTCAGCAAATATACATACCATGATCAGTCATACTGGAGATATACCTATAATGCAAAGGAACAATATATAAATTGCAAACATTGACATGCCATCTTCAGTACCGTAAACAACACAGCAAAGTGTGTATTTGGTGTTAAATGTGCAACACCATGTATATTTCATGACATTCAAACTGTAAATCAGGCTGGTGTACACATCATATGGATGTACATGTTACACTGCACCAATAACATTGTATGTAAGCATACTAGAAGCATGAATGAGTATGGGCATAATATGTGTATTGTGTTAGCATAAGGAACAACACAATGCTACAATATTAGTGCTTTGTTACCCCAGTTGTATTCACATACACACAACTAAAGTAAAATTGAAGAGGGATTATATAACCTGTGCAACAATAACATACCGGTGCCACATCCCTTTGTGCACACAGCAGAGAGAAGAAAGGTGTGCAACCCATATTCATCTGTGTCCTACCAGAAGGGTATATAAAAAAACATTATTGTTAAGATAACATAATGTAAGTATAAAAGTAGAACTTGGAACATATATGTTTTTACTTACAAGAAAAAAATGAATTGATGAGATTCTGGCGTGTCTGGCCACCACTGGCTGTTTGTTCATTTTCAGCAGCTACATGGGTGGGATGCTCGTCTACCACAGGCTCAGCTAGGTCTGACTGTACATTGTGCCTGAGTGCAACATTGTGCAAATTGCTACAGGCAAGGATAATATCAGACACTTTTTGAGGCTTGTATAGAAGAGCCCCACCAGTTCTGTCCAGACACCTAAATCTGGTCTTGAGTAGGTCAAATGTCCTCTCTATAACAGATCTTGTAGATATATGGGCTGCATTGTACCTGTCCTCTGCTTCAGTTTGAGGGTTTAGCACCGGAGTCAAGAGCCACGGCCTAATTCCGTATCCTGAGTCACCTATAATGAATGGAGCACACATAAGCTGACATTAGTGATCAAATTGTACAATGCCAACATTCCTAAATAAAAATGTGTTTTGTGTTATAACATGTAAATGTGTACTCACCCAGCAGCCAACCATGTTCAAAATGTCCCTCTTCGAACGCATGGAAGACTGAAGAGTTCCTCAGGATGGAGGAATCGTGACTGGAACCAGGGAATTTGGGTACCACATGCATTATCCTCATCGTCGCATCACATACCACCTGTACATTGAGTGAATGGTAGTGCTTACGATTGCGGTACACATGCTCACTGTGACTAGGTGCAATCAAAGCAACATGTGTGCAATCGATTGCACCCAGCACACATGGTATCCCTGCTATATTATAAAAGCCAGTCCTGACTTCCAGCCACTCTGTCGCCTCTGTAGGAAAATGAATATAATTCCTAGCGCGTCTATTGAGTGCATAGAGAAACTGGGTCAAGGCCCGCGAGAATGTAGATTGCGAGACCCCGCCCACTATGCCCACAGTTGTCTGGTATGACGCGGAAGCAAGATAATGTAATGAGCACAGCATTTTAACAAGCCCAGGGACTGCACGACCTCTGGCTGTGAAAAAATCTAAATCTCCCCTTATCTCCTGATAAAGAGACAAGATTGCTGCTGAACTCAAACGATAGCGACTTACAATCTCCTCCTCACTCATCCCATCTAACAGGGTTCTCTCCCTGTACAGACGCGGACGAGGCACAACTTGTCTCCTCTGTCTTCTCCTCTGATCTCCTGTCCCTCTACCTGTCCCTCGGCCTGTCCCTCTCCCTGTCCCTGTCGTATCCGCGTGACTGTCCCTGTCACTGTCCCTCGGTGTGTCCCTCCCTTGCCCTATATGATTCTCTTCATCATCAAGCATGTCATAGAAAAGAATGTTCCTCCGTCTCCTAAACAATCTCAACATTTTGAAATGAGTAGCTGTGAATGAGCAGGTAATGGGCGTCCTTTAAATAGGTATGTGATGATGTCAGGTGACATAGTAAAATGCAAGGTGTTACATTAACATAATAAAGTACTTCTGTGGCAAGCTGTGTGCAGTTCTTGTTAGAAGTATTTGTTGTGTGTATTCTGCAGGGAATGATGATATTTGGCAATGATGTGACGTGAACCTTTGTAGAAACATTGCTTGCAAATAAATAGTTGCATGTGCAATGCATGTAACACTTGTGAACGCAACAGTCAGTCATGTAATTAGGCAAAAAGGCTGAGATTGACGTGGGAAAAGTTTTGTGTAACATGTGTAATTAGGCATGTTATTGTGACATGTTGACAACAATGAATAGTCGTGTGCATATGCATGCATTTGTGTAATGAGGATAGTTGCTATAGAATGAGTTTACAAGGTGTCCCAATGCTGAATTACTGTACATGTGTGTATAAGTTAGGTTGAAGTGCTTGTAATGCTACGGTTACAATGTAAACATGCAATGTGATTGAGCGTCCAATAAGTGACGTCATGAAAATAGGGAGGACCCAAAACTAGATGTAAACATGAGAAGACAGATGTACATGAACGTTTAAAGATGCGTGTCACATTACAAGCATTGTGTAATGTAAAGGAACATGAATATACGGTGTATGTGTGACATGTGTGACATGTGTAACATCATGTAAATAATTGTCGCTCAGTTCAGTAAAATGTGTGATATGATGTGAGGTTCTCCTTTAAGAGTTGAGTATAGTATTTTCCCTTGGCACATCATCACATGATGAGTAATGTGACCCGCAAATGCTGCAAACATGTAAAAGTATAATGTTATGCAAATAATACACGTCAGCTGTGACACAATGCAGGGAATGCCCCCACACTGTAATGCAAATGACGTTTGTATTGTGAGCAATGAAACGTAAACAGTACTATACTGTTATACACTGGCGACACACTTTATTCGAGCTGGGCTAGTCCCACGAATTCGGGTATACCCGGGTTTATTGAGGTTTGTGACTGTTTTCTGCCCGATTGCATTGAGGTATTTTCCAAGCAGGGATTGAAGCATTTTATTCCCGCTGGCTGCAATACTGCACAGTATATATATATATATACTGCATTACAATTCATGAATTTATGCCATCTGGTAGACACGCGAAGCATTGCAGCCTATTAAATCCTAATCATTATCATTTAACAGATCAGCCGCCCGTCAGCCAGGCATGAACCCAGGCTGGGAAGGCAAACACAACAGGGCTTGTCAGAGGTGAGGAGCGGCGCATTCCAGGTATCTGCCAGGTACATACTGGGTATTTGCTCGAATAAAGTATGTCGGTGCAGTACGTCCCCGCTCCATTGACTCCATTGATGTACAGAAGTTTTTTTTTTTCTAAGTGCCGTTCCGGCAGCCTTAGCGATCGTTCTCCCCTCCAAACTACCAACTTTAGTTGGCGGGAGAAATTGGCCATAACATCTCAATTTCGTAGTGCCGATCAGCCCCGATAAGCTGTTTTTTTTTGTTGAATCCAGCCGATTTAAAAAAGTGGCGATCAGTGGCGAAAACAGGCTTATCGGCAGGCGAATGGCCATAACAAAATAATCGGCTCCGAAACCTGGCGAAATCAAGCACTTATCGGCGCTTACTGAATCTCAAACCCAATTTTGCCTATAAAATGGCGATAATTCCCTTATCAACGCTTACTGCATGAGGCCCATAGACTCCAATCATGTGTCCAAATTTTATTTCTAAAAATTGAATATCCCTCCCCTTCTCCTCATCCTCCAATCCCCAGTCCAACAGACTTATGGAAAGGACCATTTAGTCCTTAGAACAGTTTGTGCACTGTTTTGTGTCAGAAGTATAGGACAACTGGGTAGAGCTGCTTCCATTGGCTGAATTTTACTGCAACTCACTAAAGCACGATTCCACACTGGTGTCCCCCTTTTTTTGTGTGAACGAGTATGACCCTTCTGTCCTTTCCTCTTCTGCCTTTCCCTCTGGAGTTTTTGCAGTTGATGACCGGTTCCGAGAAATTCAGGCGTTCTGGAAAAGGATCCATACCAACCTGCTTAAAGTGTCTTTTTGGCAGGAAACCTAGCAAACAAAAGTAGACAGCCATCACCTCCATTTCAAGTATGGACCAAGTCTGGCTGTCTATGAAAAATATCCACCTAAAAAATAATACTAATAATTATAGTTTGTTCTTGTATAGCGTGCTAGTTTTACGTAGTGATTTACAGAGACATTTTGCAGACACAGTCCCTGCCCTGTAGAACTTGCAATCTATGTTTTTGGTGCCTAAGGCACAGGGAGATAAAGTGACTTGCCCAAGGTCACAAGGAGCCAACATGGGAATTGAACCAGGTTCCCCTGCTTCAAACTCAGTTCCAGGGGCAGGGTCTCACTGAGCTGCTTCTTCTCCATGCCTTCATCCAAAGTTGGTCCCAGGTTCTTTGGACCCTACAAAATTTTTGGCAAATTAAGTTCAGTAATAGCCAAACCATTACATTTAATATTCAAGAACTGCATTTCCACAGGCTCAGTACCACAAGATTGGCATAAAGCAGACGTGGTGCCTATATTTAAAAAGGGAACTAGATCACTGTGATGATGAGGGGTAACCAAGCTCATAAAGGTCCAGCCCACTTGGTTGCCCCTGATCCATGTTTTGGGGTCCTAGATTGTCAGCTCTTGGGCCTGACTGTTGTATGTGCACTGCCATGCATTGTATGTAAAATATGCGACAATAAAGAATTTGTGTCTTTTGCCTTTCCAGGAGTGCTAACCAGTGGAGATTCTCAAGCTATGAGTTTCAGGGTGGACTTTGCGGAAAAAGTGTTGTCGGATTGTATCTAGCTAGTCAGGGTCCAGAGTTTCTGGCCACCCCAAAAATGTATCTGAGAGCCGAGTCAGATTCCCGGGTACAAGTAGACACAGACCTCCAGACAAAGTCCTCCCTGGAAACCAATTACGCGGCTCACCGCCAGGATGCCCTGCTTCAGCACAGACCAGAAAGTTAAAAGGCGTCATAGGGATACGCATATCCCGAATATAGTCTGGTGTCCCCGGTTTAGGGGGAGTCCCCCGCAATATATGCCTGAACACCTGGACCTGGTATATGGCTTCGGAGTGTCTCCAACTATCCATAAGGTTGCGAGAGTGAAATTATTTCTAAGTCCAGCTTCGGTACAATAGAAGCAATTTTGAAAGAAAGAGTTTTGTGAGATTTTTTTTTTTATTATTACTTAAATTTTTTATTAATCATTTTTCCAAAAGTAAGAGGGGTACAAAAAGAAAAAAAAAGGGGGGGAACAATACAACGGTACAAAATTGCAGATAGTCTGATTACACATTAGGAGGGGAGGAGAGTATGGGAAGGGGGGGAAGGGGATAGCATTTGAAACCATGCATCATATTAAATACCAGGTGAGGTACAACATAAATCAAAAATCATGAATCATAAATCACTCTGTTCAGAATAACTTAGTTTAAATATGGGGATAGACCTGCATGTCTAAACCAAGGGGCCCATGTTTCTGAGAATTGTGAAGTGGAACCAATTAGGTAGGCAGTGAGTTTTTCCATGTAGACTATATGCCAGATTTTGTTATTGATTTGGTTAAAGGATGGGGGAGTCGGTTGTTTCCAGTTTTTGGCGATGGTGCATCTAGTAGCATTTAGAATTTGGGAGATAACTTTAATTTCTTTTTTGTTACGATTGGCCATTGGTTTTCCCAAGACTGTATATATCGGGTCCTGTGGGACAGTGATTCCCAGAACCCTGTGTATTAAAGCAAACACTTCCCTCCATGTTCGCTGAATTTTTGGACACGACCAAAATATGTGCAGTATATTCCCCCTTTCGCCACAACCACGCCAACATAAAGGAGAGACACCCGGGAGAAAGGAGTTCAACTTGGTAGGAGTCATATACCATCTATATATTAGCTTGTAAATATTCTCCTTAATCACCACACAGGAAGAATTTTTGGAGGCAGCCTCCCAGACATCTTTCCAGATATCAAGGTCCAAATTGGTATTTAACTCCTCCTCCCAGGATGTCATATATTTATCAGGGATGTGCCTATTTTTGACAGGCGTCAAACTATGGTATAGCCTGGAAGTAATGCCCTTCATAACAGGCTGACGTACACACCAGTCTTCATATAGCGTTAACACGTGTGGTTGGTTTGGCTTGTAGATGGATTGGATATCGTGCCTAACTTGGAGAAATCTGAAGAATTCAGAGGAGGGAATATCGTGGCTCGTTTGTAACGAGATGAACGGAGGGACTTTACCTTTGATGAGAATATCATTAACTCTTAGGAGTCCTTTTTGGACCCAAAGGTTGGATTGTTGGTTATTAGTGTAAAAAGGGAGGGAGGGATCTGAAAACAGGGGTTGCATGAGGGATGGGGTACCAGTCAGTTGGAACCTAACTTTAAGGGAGTCCCAAAGATTACATGCAAAAGATAACACCGGGTTTGTGTAAACCTCAGCTGGTCTGGATTTTCTACTAAGCCAGAGGAGAGTCTTAATTTCGCATGGGGAGCAGATCGATTCTTCTAGTTCGACCCATCTTTTTTCGGTTGGGTTTGAATGCCAACTAACTAGTTGCCCTAGTTGTGCCGCTCTATAGTACTTTTGCAGATTTGGGAGGGCTAAGCCTCCTTCTAGCTTAGATTTATAAAGGATATCTTTGCGGACTCTAGGACGTCTATGTTGCCATACAAATTTCAGAATTTAATTTTGAATATTGTTTAGGTCCTTCTGACAAATCTTAACTGGGAGAGTTTGGAAGAGGTACAGGATTCTAGGTAAGATGTTCATTTTAATAGTGGCGATCCTTCCGAACCAAGAGATGATGTATGGATTCCAGGTGGACAAGTCTTTTGCAACTTGGTCAAATAAAGGTTTAAAGTTTGTTTTGTATAGGGATGAGTAGTCTTTTGTTATTTGAACCCCTAAATATTTAATGTGGGTCTGATTCCATTTGAAGTCAAAATTAAGTTGAAGTAACTTTACCATATCCTTGGGAATGTTTAAGCTCAGAGCCATAGATTTAGAGTGGTTAACTTTGTATCCTGAGAGGGAGCCAAACTCCGATAGAGCTTGGAAAAGGTTGGGGAGGGAGATAAGAGGGTTTGAGAGCGTCAATAGTATGTCATCCGCATAGAAAGCTATCTTGAATTCTTTCTGTCCAACATTGATACCCGTGATATTGGGGTTCCTTCTTATTTGGCAGGCTAGTGGTTCAATTGCCAAAGCAAACAACAAGGGGGACCGTGGGCACCCCTGTCTGGTTCCGTTCGATATTGGGAAAGGGTCAGACAAGGAGTTATTCGTTTTTACTATGGCTGTTGGAACAGAGTATAACGTGTTTATGCTGTTTAAGATTTTTGGAGTAAAACCCATTTGTGAGAGTGTGGCCTTCATAAACTGCCAATCCAGCCGATCAAAAGCTTTTTCCGCATCTAGTGAAAGTAATAATGATGAGCGTGAGGTTTGTTTTACTACATGTATTAAATTCACCGTCCTCCTTGTGTTGTCAAGTGCTTGTCTGCCCAAGACAAAACCAACCTGGTCCGGATGGATCAATCTTGGAAGAATATTGTTTAATCTAGTGGCCAAAATTTTCGTGTATAATTTTAGATCTGTATTTAATAAAGATATAGGTCGATAGCTAGAGCACATCATGGGGTCTTTTCCATCTTTTGGGATTACTACTATGGTTGCTCGTAGCATATCTCTGGGTGGGGGGAGGCCTAGAAGCATCTCATTAAATACTTTGGTTAAGTGTGGGAGGAGTGTTATGGAGAATTTTTTGTAGTAAAGATTTGAAAATCCATCCGGACCAGGGGCCTTCCCATTTTTCAAAGATTTGATAGCCTCCAAGATTTCAGTGGGTTCTATAGTTTTTTCAAGATTTATTATATCTTCTGGTTCCAGCGTGGGGAGCCGGCATTGAGTTAGAAAGTTTTGAATTTTTTTCGCTTTTTTGTTTTTAGCCGATTCTCCCACTGGGCCAGGCAGATTGTAAAGAGATGTATAATATTCCTTAAAAGCGTCACTTATAACTTTGGGGCTATTTGATATCTTTCCATTCTTAGTATAAATATTATGGATCCTAGCTTTAACCTGCTTTTATTTTAGCTTACGTGCCAGCATTTTATCTGCTATTATCTGGTTCCGAGAGACCAGACGGCCAACAGGCTTGGTGCCACTGAGTCTGCTCGGGTCCAGGACTTGAAAGTCTCAGAGATGCCAAAGTGTTAGGGTGGAATACCGGAGTTATGCTTGAGTACTCACGTCCTGGCATGAATAAGGGCAATCCGGCGACCATTTGCCCGGCCCTAGATTCTGAGGAGCCTGGACCAGCGGGTGGGTTAAATATGCTAAGTGGCAGAGGTGCCAAGTTGGCACATGCCCCTTTGCAGAATTGAAATCCGTGCCCGCCCAGCTTCAGGGTACAGCAAATCGCTGATAGGCTGGTAGAAATATTCCCACGCTCTGATTGGTTGAGTTATTCTGTGAAAGGGACTGAAATCCTATAAGAAACCTAGCAAGCCAATCAGTTCAGGAGATTCTAAGCGCCAAGACAGCAGCATCAAATTTGAACTGACCAAAAGATGTTCTGGGAGAAATAGAAGCGAGGTCGCTACAATAATTTCAAGGCGAGAATACTAATAAGTCGCACTTTTCGGGGCCAAGTTCTCAGAATACAGTACTTCATATCGGTCGCGGCTGGAACTGCATGCCGAAAAAAGTACCAGGATGTTTGGTTCTCGCTCCCAGTCAAGGGATTTCAGCACCTCCAGAGCAGAAAGAGTGGTGGCATCAGGAACTGAATGCCGATTTCAGTTCCAGGACTTATCGGGCTTAGTCCCGGTCATCTAAAAGACTTTGTAAAGACTTTGTTTTCTGTGCTATTCCAACTAGGAAAGGTTAGTTTCTTAGCCCAGACCCCCAGTAAGTGTGTTTCCACTTTTTTATTTTAATTCACTTAGTGTATGTCTGGAATAAATAACAATTTGTTTTACTTCTTGGTTTTGCTCAGTGATATGATCCTGGTATAAAGTTGTAAATTCCTGGTCTCCCGAGACAGGCTCTATTTACTGGTGGCAGAAATGGGATTTAGCCTATGTTGTAAAATTCTGTGAGGTCTTATAACATTTAGGGAGACTCGAAGATTGCAAGCTCCCAAAACAAGTAGTAACGTACACACGTTTCACAAAGCAGAGAAAGCAGGTTCTCATTGTCATTTAGTTTAGTGCCATCAGGCGAACATGGACAAGCGGTCAGGTCTGTACCGGTCATGGGACCGAGCAATGATTGTTGCCTGATGTGAGAGCTACGGATTACCAATGGATGGTCAGTCAAAGACTTTGCTTGAGGAGGACTTAGATGCTCCCGAAGCAAGTATTGCTTCACCAGATGGGGACATACCCTCAGCTGCAGTTGCAGTGGTCACCAGCCAATCTGGGGCACAGGAGGTTTTCCAGTCCTTGGTGGTGGAGGAAGGACATGGGGAGGGAGCGGGCATCAGCATGGATATTGTTGGGGTACCGGTTCTAGGGACTGTGGCCGTGGTAGCCCCAGTGGCTAACAGACTCTCCACACCCAAAGCTGCAGAATTCAAGCACAAGAGGAGGTGCTACCAGTGTAATAAAACTGGTTAAATGAAGCCAGACTGTCCAACCATCCGAGGTCCAGTGGACCTCATCAGGGGCAACACTCTCCAGCTGTGCGGCTGGTTTCCCGTGTGCGACTGACACATACAGAGGAGCCAAGTACAGCAATCCAGCTGGTCCAGCGAGAGGAGCCGACAGAGGATCCTGCACCTATAGCCGGTGGAACAGCAGCGGAGACGGAGGGACATCCCATATTGCCAGTCGGGCTGCAATCCAATGATGTCCAGCAAAAGCATTTGTGCACAATGACCATCGGAGATCGCCAAGCAGCCAGGTTGTTCGACTCCGGTGCCACTGTTACCCTGGTCCGAACTGATATGGTACGGCCAGAGGATTTTCTCCCAGACACAGGGATGCAAGTAACCATGCCGGATGGTGGACCGCGGTCCATTCAAGTTGCCCGGGTATTCCTTGATTGGGGTGCCGGACGTGGCATGAGGGAGGTAGGGGCATTGCCCAGGTTAGATGCTGAAGTTCTCCTTGGTAATGACCTGGGGTATGTTACATGCGTGTGTACGGCAAAACTGGCTCCTGTTGCAGAGATTACCAGGAGTCAGAGCTCAGGAGTTGCATCTGAGGATGTCGCCGTCCCCAAGCATTTGGGACCAACAGTACCAGGGGTCTCCGAAGAGACCAGGCAGGTAAGCCAGACTGAGTCGCGACAGTGTGCTGACTTACCTTCCCCTTTACATGTTCCTGTTTCCCCAAATTTCGCGAGACTACGGGTGAGTGGCCAGAATTAGGGACACCGTTTAGGGATGCTGTGAGATCTGATCCCAGCTTGGAGAGCATAAGATTCCGGGCATCCAAGACTGTCTCGAAGAGTGGGTCAGATTGATACTTATGGCACAGTAGGCTCTTTTATAGGGAGCAGGGTTCTACATGTCTAGATAGGGTTTGGACTGGTAGAAGACAGCTAGTGGTACCGAGGAAGTTTAGGCAGCAACTGTTACACGTAGCTCACTCCATACCACTAGCGGGACATCAGGGGTTCACTCAAACGAGAGCCCGGGGTTGCAGCATTACTACTGGCTGGGGCATTGGGGGCAGTGGCAGAGTTCTGCCGCACCTTTGATGCCTGTCAACGAGTAGGTAAGGCGGGTGATCATCTGAAGGCACCCCTGAACCCACTACCGGTAATTGGGGAACCTTTCCAGAGGGTAGCTATGGACATAGTGGGACCCCGCTTGATCCCTAGGTGGTCTGGCAAGCGCTGTATTCTTACAGTGGTGGATTTTGCCACCAGGTACTCTGAGGCTGTAGCCCTTGCCACCATCGATGCTAGGGCAGTAGCAAAGGCATTGGTGAGATTCTAACCGATCAAGGGTCACAATTCATGAGTGAATTGTTACAGTGTCTCTGGGATGCGTGTGGGGTGAAGCCTCAGGACACGACCCCTTAACACCCCCAGACAAACGGGTTATGTGAGAGGTTCAATGGGATCCTGAAGCAAATGCTTCGAGCGTTTATAGTGGCTGAAGGAAAAGATTGTGAGATTAATTTACATGTAGGCACATTGTCTTGGCAATATCTCCCATTGAAAACGCAAGCGCGACTCACCACTAGGGTACCATGCTTCAGAATAGCCCAGAAAGGTGAATGGGGCACAGGGATTAACACGTGTCCCTGTAGCTGAGGGGATCCCTAGGTTAAAAGGGGTACTCCAGCTAGTGCACAGGTGACCCAGAACCTGTATTGGGCATGGGGGTGCCAAACCATATATAAGGTTGAGGGGGGACTCAAAGATCCCAGAATAAGTCCCAAAAGATAATGTACGGGGAATACGGCTGACAGGAATACAAGTACATCTTTCTTATTCTATTCCCCATACCCAGAGATTTAGGAGTATATTAAAACCATACTTTATTAATGTCCTGTAATATAATGGGCTTGGGACTTTCTGAACCGATACTCAAACAGAATGCCCGGGGTAAACCTTAGGTACCGGTAAGTAGTCAGAGGATGCCAGAGGTGTGAATAGCATTTGGGCATTTGGGCAGCAGGGAAGGGATCAAGTATCCAGGTCCGGGGAACAAAGGCAGTCATCTGGGCTGCTATTTGCTCTGCCAGACCTAGTGGAGCTTGTCCCAGAGGGTGAAATTGAGATAGCAAGGGATGGAGGTGGCAAACTTTCGCATGTCCCTTGGCAATTTCAGATTTCCCGCTAACCCGGATTTTCTAGCTAGATTGGCTCTGATTGGCTGCTGGGAAAGTTCCCTCACGAGGATTGGCTGCTGAATTTCATGAATGAAACTCAGAATACTATAAAGAATGTGTGAGCCAATGAGATTTGAGATCTCAAGAAGTAAGAGCGCGGGCTTTCAAATTTGCTCTTGCTCGAATAGCAGAGCAACTGGCTTTAATTTCAAGCCAGAAAAGCCTGCCTGCCGGAGACTACGTGGCTCATGCAGAGAGCATAGATAAGGAAATAGCGCCATCTTCTGGCGAAAAAACTAGCCAGAAATCCTTAAACTCGGGAGAAAATGGCGCGATTTTTGAAAGTGCTCTGAAAATTTTTCAGAGCTGTAAAACTCGCCAAACTCGTGGCGAGAACCTGAAACTCGCCATGCTAATATAGCGTTGTATTCCAGAAGCTCCGAATCGCTGGAACACGCCAATATGTGCATTAGTATGGCGAGTTTCAAATAGCCAGGAAAAGTTGGCAATTTGCAGTTTTTTGCCAAAATGAGTTAACGACGTTCCCTGCATAACACCTTCACTAACGGCAAATCTGTGGCTATTTTACAGCCATTTTAAACTTTTTTAACGTTCCTCTCTGCATAAGCCCCTACGTCTCGATTTCAGCAGCCAAGGTCTCAAAATTGAACGTAGCAGTTGCGGCTGGGATTTGTATCTGATTTGAGTTCCATGTGATTTGGCATAACTCACGGTCAAGAAACTCCAAGTTCTCAGAAGAGAAGGGAGCGGTGGCGTGTGGATCTTCACGCCAATTTGGGAACCAGGTGATTCCGGGCTAAGACCCGGTCAGTGTAAACCTCTTATTTAGGGTTCCCTGCACCTAGGAAAGTCTAGTTTTCATCCCCAGACCCCTAGTAAGTGTGTCTTTTTGACTGTATTTTGTGTTCCACTGTGTATAAGCGAATTTGTGTGATTAAATTTCAATTTATTTCATTACCTTGTTTTGCTCAGTGAATGATCCCGGTTAAAAAGTTTTAAATTGCCTGGTCTCCCATGACAATCGTTTCTCTAACCAGGCTCAATTCATCCCTTTGAGGCACCTGCCCAATGCTCCACCTTATCCGAGGTGTTCATCCGGAGATCTTCTGACTTCACGGGGAACCACAGCTCATTGTTTCGGATCGAGGGTCCAAATTCATCTCCAAGTTCTGGCGGGCCTTTTGCCATCAACTCAGAGTTTTGCTGCACTTCTCATCTGCCTATCATCCCCAGTCTAATGGACAAACAGAGCAGACGAACCAGTCCCTCAAACAGTACAGCCGCTGTTTCATGTCCGAAACTCAGGCTGATCTATTGCCATGGGCGGAGTTCTCCCATAACAACCTGCGGAACGAATCATCGCAGGAGTCGCTCTTCCTCTCAAACTATGGGTTTCATTTATCAGCACTTCCTGCAGCCAGAGCTATGTCCGGTGTTCCAACTGTTGATAACCGGATTCACCAGCTTCAGGAACTATGGGGAAAAATCCAGGATAATCTTCGGAAAGCAGTAACCTCCCAAAACAGGCAAGCGAATAGGCATCGTCGTACTGCCCCAGAATACAACCCAGGAGACATGGTATGGCTATAATGAAAAACATCAAGTTGAAGGCACCTACCACTAAACTGTCACCAAACTTGAGCGGCCCTTTCCCGATCATCAAAAGGGTCAACACTGTGGCTTTCTGACTACACCTACCACCCACCATGAAAATTCCAGCGGTCTTTCATGTCTCCCTGCTAAAAACATTTGTACAGGAACCGTCCTTCCCTGCTCCCGTGGCTCCCCCTCAGCCTCTCCAAGTGGATGAACAAGAGGAGTTCGCAAAAGAGAACATATATGATCCACAAGACTTCTGGAGCAATGTTCTCTGGACAGAAATATCAAAGGTAGAACTTTTTTGGCTCAAAGAGAAACATTCTTTTTGGCGAAAACCAAGGTAATTCAGCAAGACAATGATCCTAAACATACAAGCAGAACTACAAAAGAATGGCTGAACTAGTCAAAGTCCGGACCCAGACCCCATCGAAATGTTGCGGCAGGACCTGAAGCATGCTGTCCATGCAAGGAAGCTCTCCGATGAGTTGAAGCAGTTCTATTAGGAGGAATGGTCCAAAATTCCTCAAAACCGATGTGAGAGACTGACCAGCAGTTACAGGAAATGCTTAGTTGAAGTTATTGCTGCTCATGTGGGCGCCACCAGGTACTGATTCTAAAGGTTCACAAACCTTTTTACTCATGGATGTAGAATCTTAAATTATTTTTGAATAAATAAATGCTGAAATATCTATTATTAGGACTTTTTATCAACACTGTATACAGTACATATTGTTTATGTACCAGAGACAATGGCACCCAGGTTATGGTTACCCAGGGGCCATAAATCCCCAGTAAATATACATAAGTCTCGTGTGGTTTAATATAAGGGTCCATTTATGGTGTTCCATTGGAGGAAGGACTCAGGCTTCACGACAGCACATATAGATTATAAAATAGAGGCAATAATGCCACACTATAGCACGGAAACTCCCATTGAATAATTCCCAAATATGTGTATGTACATCAGTGTTATAATTTTATCAGTGTGTTTTTGTGCAAGGGGAGATAAAGAACTTGTTTTTACAGTATGTGTTTATATCAGAAGCTGTAAATGACACACAACACCATTAACCACCATACCCCATTTGCTGTCAGAGGGCCCAGCAATTCAGGGCTCTGCATTACTGAGCAATGTGTTGCAGGACCCTCTATCAGAAAAGGGGTTACATTTTGTGATTATAACGTATTTTTCTTGCCTGAGCTGATTTGTTAAATGCAAGGAAGGGAGATTGGAGACAGCTTTGAGCGGAAACTAAGATAGAAAGATATTCCAGAATACAGTAGATAGAAAAAACAGATGGGTTCAATTAATTGAGGTCAATATTTACTAAGAAGTTTACTGCCATAAGACACCTTCCAGCACTAGAAGACATCTACAGTAAAGGTCATAGACTTAAACTGTTTTTTTTTACTAAAGTCTCCCGACTGCGAAACTGGGGCAAAGTCTGTGCAAAAAAATTGTAATAGATTTACTCGCTATGTTTTCAAATAGTTTCCTTTTCTTTGCACTGGGTTTGCCCTACTTTTGCAGTAGGGCCAGTTGTGTTATCACTGATAGATCCCACGTGTGGCGAGCTAATGAATTAATAGGAGTTACACATAATAAAGGTGGCAATGAAGATGCTGTTGGATATTTGCAAGGAAGAACAAATACCTTTATCATTAGCTATTAAAGAAATGGTGGTATTCCACATGTTTATTATCTCATACGCCAGTACCCCTTTTTCTTTGGGGTCCCACAGGACTCTGTACTAAGACCTCTGCTTTTATCAATTGACACCTACTATTTTGGTTAACTAATCCAGTCCAGATCTCTCACCTTCCCACCAGAACTATGTCATATCACTTACTGTCTCTCTGATTTCTCCTCCCAGATGTAAAACTCATGTCCAAAATAAAGTAGTACTTATCATTTTCCATACAATCAATTTCTCAATAAAGAATGCCACCATCGTCCCAATATCCCAAATGTGATGCCTTGGGGTTATTCTCCCTCTTATTTATTCCATACTGTCCCTCACCTATCACCAAGAGGCACCAACTTACTGTATTCCAGTCTCCCATGATATCTAACATTGACTACTGTAATCTTTAACTAGCTGGTCTTCATCTCTCCGGTATTTCCTTACTCCAAAAGATAATGCCAGACTAATTTTCCTCAAACCCCACTCCTTTTCTGCCCTGGCTACCGGTATCAGGGTTCAGGATAAATCTTTGGGCCCACAACAAATATTTGGAGCAGAGCCTCTGTCCTACACTCACTCTGATGCCCCCACCCCCCTACTTCTTCCTTATGGACAACCTACCGTTGATCAAATCTGGGCGTTTTTGGCCATAGCGGATGGCTGTCGGGAGGAAAGTGCAGAGTAGGCTATCTTAGGGTGTGGGGTTATTTACCTTGCTGCTCACACCACAGTCACAGTAATTTTCTCTCCAGACTGGTAATCCTCCTCCTAGTCCTTCCCATGTTGTGCCTTAGGGACAGGGATATGGGTGGTAGGTGGTGTGGTGGCACAGTGGAACGGCAGGCAAAGGGGGCTGGAGAGCCAGTACAGAGAGTGTTGGTCTGCAGAGGAGTTCCATGACACAGCCCATGGCAGGCCTACTACAGCCCATGGCAGGCCTACTAGCCCCAAAATTGAATGATGTGTGCCTCCGCCGCTGGCTCTAGGCCAGAGTCTGATCGTTTAGAATAGGGGCGACTGGGCCATCAAACCGAGGAGCTGGGAAACAGAGGTGATACTGCGAGCAGGTCAGACAGCAGCAAGTGGATGGGCCCTACAGACAGCAGGGCCCCTAGGCACAGGGACATGGGCAGAAGTAGGGGAGGGCTGTGGTAGGCAGGAGGCAGCACCAGCTGGTAGGTAATTGGTCCTAACCCTGTGGATTGTCCCGAGGTGGTAAGCTTGCAATTTTGATGTGGCAGGGGAAAGGGGCAGCGGTATGGGCCTGGGCTCAAGAAGGGGCTGAAGCATAACACACACTTATGGAAATATAAATATATTAGCTAACAACTGCCAACAACTGCCCCCCACACAGAAGTGTACCGGTCAGTGGGACGTCCTGCCGAAAGGTTCTCTGACACTCCCTTGACCATACCACTTGTGTAGGGGCACACTTTTTTGTGAGGTCCGTTAATGGGGCTGCCACTTCCGAGTAGTTGGGGATGAACCACCGATAGTACCCTGCTAAACCCAGCAGAGAGCGTACCTGCGTTTTTGTTTGGGGGGTCGGAACTTCTTTCAGGGCAACTACCTTGTCGTCTAGTGGCCTTACTTTTCCACCTCCCACTGCATACCCTAAGTATTTGGTTTCCGCCTTACCCAAGGCACATTTCTTAGGGTTGGCTGTGAGCCCTGCCTCTCTTAGAGATTTGAGGACCGCTTTCAGCCTATTTAGGTGGGCCCGCCAGTGTGTACTATAAATGACAATGTCATCTAGGTAGGCTGTGGCATAAGTCCTATGGGGTCTCAGCACCTTATCCATGAGTCTCTGAAGTGTGGCTGGGGCTCCATGCAGTCCAAATGGCATTGTCACAAACTGGTATAAACCCATGGGAGTGGCAAAGGCTGTTTTGCACTTGGACTTTTCCTCTAAAGGTATTTGCCAGTATCATTTTGTTAAGTTCAGCGTGGATATATATTCCGCGTTACCAAGGGCGTCAATTAATTCGTCCACCCTTGGCATCGGATATGCGTCAAACTTGGATACCACATTGACCTTTCGGAGATCCACACAAAATCTTACCTTCCCATCGGGTTTAGGGACCATAACTAGTGGACTACACCACTCACTGCATGATTCCTCAATCACTCCTAATTGTAACATTTCTTGTACCTCCTTCTCTACCAGGGCCCTACGACTTTCAGGCAACCTATAAGGACGGGAACGTACTTTTACCCCAGGTGCTGTCTCGATCGCATGTGAAATTAAGTTAGTTTGACCTGGTAAATCAGACAAAACATCATGGAATTGTGTAATTATTGCTAACAAGTCCCCTTTTTGTTCAGAGGACAACTGTTTACCCATTGGGATTTTATCGTCACCCATGATGTTCTCCTGTGGGGGCTGAGAACCAATGTCCGTTTCCTCCTCCACCGGGTGGATGAATAGAGACCGCTGCATCTTCCAGGGTTTCAGCAAGTTCACATGGTAAAATTTGTTTACCCTTCCTGGACCCTGGTTGAGCGATCTCGTAATCCACATCACCCGTGCGGCGGAGTACTTTGAACGGGCCCTGCCATTTGGCCAGGAGTTTACTCTCGCAATTGGGTAATAATTACATCAACTGGTCTCCCGGGTGAAACACTCTCATGCGAGCATTCTGATTGTAATGTCTCTCCTGACTGTCCTGGGCTGATCTAAGATTCTCCCTAGCAAAATGGCCGACCACATCTAGGCGCTTCCTAAGGTCTAGTAAGTATTGCAGGGTATTCTTACAATGGGACCACTGGTCCTCCCAGGACTCCCCTAGGAGGTCTAGGATACCCCGGGGTTGGCGGCCATAGAGCAGTTCAAATGGAGAGAATCCCGTGGAAGCCTGGGGAACTTCCCGCACTGCAAACAGCAGAAAAGGGAGAAGTTCATCCCAGGCTCTCTTCTCTGAATCTACAAATTTCCTCAGCATCCGTTTTGGAGTTCGGTTAAATCTTTCTACCAATCCGTCAGTCTGTGGATGGTAGACCGATGTCCGAACAGACTTGACCTCTAGTAATTTTAAGACATCCTGCATCCGTTTAGCCATAAAATTTGTACCTTGGTCTGTCAACATAACCTGGGGAAGTCCAACCCGTGAGAACAGTTTCAACAACTTGTTGGCTACTTGCTTCTCCATTGCTGTTCTCAGGGGGAATGCCTCAGGATATCTTGTTGCATAATCAACTATTACAAGAATGAACCTGTGTCCTTTCGCAGACGGTTGTAGAGGTCCTACCAAGTCTACCCCAATCCTCTCAAAGGGAACTAACACCAAGGGTAGAGGAACTAAAGGGGCTGTTTTTTGCCCCTTTGGACTAGTTAGCTGGCACTCCGGACATGCCGCACATAACTTAGCAATATCACTATGCATCCCTGGCCAATAGAATCGGGATGAAATACGGTCCAATGTTTTATCCCTACCAAGGTGACCACCCCACGGGACAGTATGGGCTAGAGTGAACACAGATTTAACAAACGCCTTGAGAACCAATATCTGTGTGGTGACCTCCCCTGTTTGTGTCTGCCTATTCACCCTATACAGGATATCATTTGATAGCTCAAAATGGGGGAATACTATCAATTTTACCACCTTGTCATACTGTCTAGCAAGGACTGGGTCTTCCCTTTGCCTCTGGCGAAAATCAGGGAGGTACAGGTCTGGTAAATCTCCAGGGCCCATATCCCCCTCCCTCTGGCCATCCCCAGTCATCACTTGTTCCTCTCATTTGGTGACAAGCCGACATCAGGAAGGGGATGAGGGTCTCGGCAGGGACCAGCATTTGGACTCCGCCCTTGCCGGAACGACTGCTCCTTCCGTGGACTTGGCGGTTGCGTATGAACGGGCCGTAGGTTCCTCGTTGATCCGACCTCCCTCTTTGGGTGTCCGCAAGTGCCGGTGGAGTTGGATCCGTTGGGTCCAGGACACTTGCCTTATCCTCCGCCCCAAGGAAGTTCTCCACGAGTCGGACCGCCAAAGCTAGGGTTTCAGCAGCGTGGCGTTTTACCCACGAGCGTGCGGAAGGGGGTATTATCTGTAGGAATTGTTCCAACACCACCTGCTCAAGAATTGCCTCCTTAGTGCACTCCTCGGGTTGTATGCAGCGCATATATAAGTCCAATAACCGCTGAGCGAGGACCCGGGGTATCATCTTAGCAGTGCCGGAAGGTCTCTGGGGTCAGACCTAAGCGATCCAGTATGGCGGCTTTTACTTGTCGGTAGTCCATTACCTGATCTGCAGGGAGGCCTTGATATGAGGCCTGGGCTTCTCCTATGAAGAGCGGGGCCAAAGCAGTAGCCCAGCGATCTGCAGCCCAGCCCTGAGCTTCAGCAACCCTTTCAAATGTCAGTAAAAAAGCCTTTGGATCCTCGTTCGGGGCCATTTTCCTCAGGAGAACCGGGGGTCTGTTTGCAGGTTCTGGATTGGCAGACTACTGGAATTGGGTCAGCAGCCTGGCCATCTGCTCATCCTGTGCTGCCTGTAGGTTTTCTTCAGCATGCAGGACACAACAGTTCATCAAAATGTACTTTGCAAACAGACCTTAAATCAAGCTGTTCTCTCTCCAGAGTTTTCAGAGTATTTCCCTGCTTCAGACAGCATACAAAAAGACAGACCTTGTATCATCAATCTCTTCAGTAACTCACTCCTGTCTGCTGACCAGCTAGCAGCATGTGTGCACATCCTGGGTTTTTTAACACACCTTGATTAGGCAGCTGGGATTCAACTAATTGCCATGAGCTTCCCTGCTGAAGTTAACCTCATCACTGCTGCACTGCAGACTAAACATATGTCTGCCAGGCATATAGCTGGTGGCTTTTATTCACCCTTTCACATATACACTATGATTATTCTTTGTGTTTGATTTTACATGTACGTGGTGCCATCTATGAAAAGTTTCAAGCTGGCTTTAGATCTATATGATCCATCCCCCTACAAGGATTCCACATGGTCATATTCATCAGTCTATTTGGATATTTATTCGGACTTTAAGGCGCCGGTTTGTATGTTTCTTCACACCTGTTTTTTGATTGGGTTTGGTCAGTTTCTCCTGGCAGCCTTGGCTCATAATACGAGTTCCTGTTGGACAACTATATAATTTGTAAGTAGTATAGGCTTATTTGTTATGAGCTTGGGCGCTTTTTCAACCCCTCCTTTCGTTTGAGGCACAGACACTAGGCACACACAGAGCACGCAACAGGGATGCATAGTGATCGATGGTCCATTTATTTTTGGATTCTCTATGACACTGAATCAGTCAGTCAGTTAACAAGCAATTGCACAAGAAGGAGTATGTGAATAAAGTTCAAACACATTTTAACAGTGATGTGCAGTTGCTTATATAACAATTCAGTCCCAATCCCTTTGTTTCACAGTCATCCCAATCTGATTCTGAAATAAATGGAAGCAAGTTTGGGATTCACTCTCATTTGTAACTGTCGCCATGATCATCAGTAACATTCCCTTTTACGGAACAGAACTGCCATTGGTAGTGTGGTGGCGAGTCTTTTTCTGTCTGTATATATTTTTTGTTGCCAATATAAACATATTAAAATTAACTCTTTTTTTAACCAGACCCAAAAATATATATTTTGACTCCTTCGTTGGGTTAAAACTGCAGATTTATTAGAACATCTTTGACCATATTTTTTAAAGAAAGAGAATCCCATTGAAAGCAATATGACTTTTTCTTTTGATACAGTTGGTGACAAAGTGTGAAAAAGGATGTTAGATAAAATTGTTATATTTGACCTGGAGATCTAAGGCAGCGGTGCGCAAACTGGGGGGCAAGACTTTATTGGGGGGCGCCGGCCGCATGGCGGTTACAGAGGCCCCACACTAAGAGCGCGAGGCCACTGTAAATTTACTTACCGGGTTCTTGTCCACGCGTCTTCATGGCAACGTGGTGTCAAATTACGCCCTGGGTCACGTGACGTCACATGACCCCACAGCGTCATTTGACGCATCATTAGTGGTGAGGGGGGCACGACTGAAGAGGCAGCATGTAAGGGGCGCAGGCGCACGGAGTTTGCGCACCGCTGATCTAAGGAATTCTTTTTATTAACCATTTTAGTCTAAATGGGTTTTTTATCCAGTGAAAGAGTTAATATACTAATAAATGGGTAGTTTTTATTTCATACAAAATGACATGTTACCTCAGGATGATGAAATGTTTATTTGGATAACAGGAATTCCATTTTTGCTTCTGAGCTTTAACAGTACATGTGCAAATTTCAGATACATCATGTTATTGCCTGTCAATCTATCCACCTCCCTTGTGTTAGTTAACAAGAACCTGAGTCATCACTCTCAGAGGGAGACAGGATGGAGAGAAAACGTAAGATAAAGCAGCTTAAGTTACATGTCGCTAGGAAATTCTGCCTACTTGAAATAACATAATGAAGAGACACAAAATAATGATACCAAACAAGTTAAAGAAGCAATCCAAGCTGGTGGATTTTTTTCAGATTTCTTTTATACATATAGCATTTAAGCAGGACGACTCTGGATCTGAACCCCATTAATTTCAACTCCGGGGACACATTTCTTCCATAGATACTTACCTCTGAATTCCATACCTGCAGCCATGCTCTTAAGCATAAATGCTTTTAAGTAGAAATATTTAAAGTAGTGATGAGGTTTAAAAAGGAAGTTCATAAAGAAGTGGAAAAGTGGACAACACCTACTGCTTCTGATTCCTGCATTTGATCTACGCTGGAAAGGAGGATATCATCCCAGACTACACATCTCAGTAAAAAGAAAAAAGTGGGAGAGGGGCCCCCGCAATGATGCTCCAATGCTGCGTGGTCAAAATTAATGAATAAATGAATAAAAGAATGATATATGCTGGAATGAATAAATATGAAAGCCGTGGCTCCTCAGTGAAGCCAAAGAAAGTGCATAGTCTGTGCTGTAATCACCTCACCTGCACCCCGTAGCGAGGACCCTCCTGTCTCCCCGCCGGCCGTCTCCCCTGCACGCACAGAAACCGAGGGAGCCTAGCTCCCACCTCGGCACTGCGTCCGAGGGAGTAACACTCCCACCCTGGTGCTGCACCCGAGGGAGCCTGGCTCCCACCTCGGCACTGCGTCCGAGGGAGTAACACTCCCACCCCGGTGCTGCAACCGAGGGAGCCAACTCTCCCACCTCGGAGTGATCACCGAGGGAGTACACCTCCCACCTCGGACCGCGGGGATGGCGACCTGGGCAGCCCAAATCTGAATAAGGGCAGGGACCTGGAGGATAGACTCCTATTGCCCCCTCAGGTGCCGCGAACTCACCCGCGCGATGGGAACCGAAGCCGTGCTGGGGGTGGGAACTGAGGGGTGACCCGCAACAGACCACAGCTGGATATTGGTCCCGTTGGTCAGAACTTCACTCTCGCTGGTAGGAGGGTCGATGTGGTAGAAGGCACAAACACTGCACCGGCTAAACGAGCACCACGGAACAGCTCTGGAAAAAATCTTCCTGCTGGAACAGCTGATGAAGTGTCCGGAAAGGCGTGCTGCTATACCATAATGGTAAAAGGAAAAATTGGGGGTAAGGTAGAGCACTGCAAAACAAAAGGCTGGAGGCAAAAAGTGAAATAAAAAAATAAACTATTTTATTTGGCCATTATGCCATGAATCTGACAGACACAGTTAAAAGGAACTCTGACGCGTTTCCCGCCATGGAGGCGCTTTATCAAAGAGTGCTGGTGCTTATTCCATGGCTGGTAATATAGTGATCTGAAGTGAATACACACCCACAAACCAATTGTCTTAATTAAATAATCAAGAGATGGAAACCCTATTTAGAGCTACAAGTGTGTTAAACCTGAAGCCCAAGGTTAATGCATCACAGCTGATCACTATCCAGTCAGGAATAGAACTATGTTTAAAAACACATAACATAACAGACATGCAACATTTCTAAATAAACCAAACATATATACTTAATGTATCTGTTGCCTAAGTAATAAATCATAATACAATGTATAAAGAATATATAATATAATAACTTCAATACTTAAAAATAATGAATAAAGAAACAAAAACAGTACCTAATGAAAGAATATATAATGTAAACTAAATCATTAGAAAGAAAATATCGAATGTGTATATGATTGAAAAACAATAAAAGAATAATAATAAAATCAAAACAACAAAACAAAACCCTTCTTGAAAGTATGTACCAATAGTGTCATCTTTAAATATTTCTTGATTGAAATAAACAAATATATAAAGTTTAATCAGAAAAAATCTGAACGATATGTAATAACAGTTGTTATAGAAAATTTCATCAATAATTGAAATAATTTATATGAGATATATCACATGACACATGCATAAAAATTCACCATCATATCCATTCACCATTTGGAATATAAAGGTGGAGTCTCAGTTCCATTGTATATAACCGACACCGAATATTCATTTTAAACAGGTTTAAACATGAAAAGATACATTAATAATCATAACTAATAAATCTGATATATTAAATGAAAAAGGAGGGGAAAAAACACCTAAAGATCAAAACGAATCTGGAGAGATTCTATATGAACCCATGTCACAGTAGAAAATAATCAAATGCAAACTCAATCTATGAAAAATGTTTGACCTCCCAGTCTATATTGATTCCTGAGGGATGTAGGGTATTTAAGGTATAGATCCAGTACATCTCTTTCCTATTCAGCATCTGTACTCTATCACCTCCCCGAACTGGGGGGTCTATTTGGTCTATGCCAGAGAAAGAGAAGTTTTGAATGGTACCTTTTGGGCAAGTGGAGAAATGTCTTGAGACTGGATGTGACAGGTCCTTTCTTTTAATGGCACGAACATGTTCCATAATCCTTTGTTTTAATGGTCTAATAGTTCTGCCTACATAGCCCTTGTCACATCCACATCTCAAGACATAAACCACATAGCTTGAATTACAATTCAAGAAATTTTTAATTTTCCGAATACTTTTTGGGAAGATACATGTCACTTGTTTGATGGGATTGGTATACTTGCATATAACACATTGACCACATTTATAAAAGCCTTTAGGAATATTATGTATTCGCCTTTGCTCTATCCCAGAATTGAATAAACTTGGAGAAAGAAAAGACCCAAGGGATTTGGCCTTTCTAAAAACAAATTTAGGTTTACTGTCCAAAGTGTTTTTAAGATCACTGTCCAACTTTAAAGTGTCCCCGTGTTTATGTATAATGGACCTGATTTGATCAGATTGTCTACTTTGTTGTGTAATGAATAAAGGAGTTGTCACATCTTCCTTTGGTGTTTTCTGTCTAGAATATCTCTTAGGTGTTCAGACAGACATATACAGAAAACCCAATGCCCGCAATTCCTATTTAAGAGCAGATAGCAATCATCCAAGATTTTTGAAGAAAGGTATTTTAAAGGGACAGTTCATTAGACTGAAAAGATTGTGTTCGACAGATGAGGCCTTTGAAACACAAGCTAGGGATTTATTCTCCAGATTTAGGGCTAGAGGTTACCAAGAGTCCCATATCAAAGATGCTTTTGATTCAGTTAAACTTGTGGACAGAATGGCCTTGAGACTGAAACCTAAGAGATATTCTAGACAGAAAACACCAAAGGGAAGATGTGACAACTCCTTTATTCATTACACAACAAAGTAGACAATCTGATCAAATCAGGTCCATTATACATAAACACTGGGACACATTAAAATTGGACAGTGATCTTAAAAACACTTTGGACAGAAACCTAATTACTTTGTAGCTTCATGTGCCTATAGAAAAAAAGGGATTACCGGCGCCTTTAATGTCCATATAGTGAATAACAACCAATCACTTGGAAAGTCCCAATAATGTCCTTATGATGAATGGGCAGAGATGAGATGAATAGATAATTCTCACCATGCAGCAGTGAAATATGTGGAGAAAAATAAAATAAATTATGGTGCAGTATGCCAATCAATGTTGATAAAAACAATGAACACTAACAACACGAAAAACACATGACAAACAAACAAGACAAATTCTAGCAAGGCTTTAAAATATACACAAAGCTATTTAATAACACATATACTGGGTTCCGGAGGATAACAAACAATTGCTGCAGGTCCAGAGGGGTAAAATTGAGACCCTACTTACAACACAATGATTGAATGCAGGCAATGGAGATGAAAATCACACTGGTAGACTATTGGTGACCGGAGCTCCTTTCCATGCGTCCCTTCGTGCTCAGGGTGAATGATGACGTCATTGGAAGGCGGGACTTCCGGGCAGATATGACGACACACGCCGCAGGACTTCCTGCAACAATGCTCCCTTCTCTTTTCTTCCCCCTAAGACCTGGATCGGCTGCAAAAACAATGTCCTCTTTCACCGAAGACAGCTTCACAATGAATGAATAACTTCTCAACGAGTTTCGTGCGCATGGGCGCACTTCTTCAGGAGTGTGATGACACTAACACTAGATGATATATATACTCACTTACTGTGATTCAATTGGTTAATTACATAATTAAATTCTTACCACAGCAATTGCCACGGTCATGGCATCACAAGAAACAAGCCCTACTCTACATACAACAATCAACACAATACAAAGAACATAAAACATTAAAATATCAAGTAATATAAAGGTCATATTAAAATTAACTCATTAAAAAAAAAAAAATGAACAAAGAAGCATTCAAAAGATGGACTAAATGATTTCATAATTACAAAAAGGCCTTCAATTCAAAATCTATGTTCAGGCCTCTTGGAGATAGTGTTTTTAATTCATATATCACATCGTCTTTTTTTTTTTTCATGTGCCTATACACTTCTTATCTGAACCTTGAAATACTTATTTTATAAACATTGTTTTTATTAATTCACGATGAGCGTTTTGTGCTTTGTTTTGTTTTGTCCTCTCCTATGGTAGCCTTTCCTTCTCCCACACTCCGCGCCCTGATGGCAGGGGTAGAGGCGTGGGGCTCCTGCTCTCCTCTCTCTGCCATTACCGAACCCTTCCTATTCCTCCCTCTCTTGCTTTTCCCTCCTTTGAGGTTCACACAGTCCAAATCTTCTCTCTTCTCCCTGTCCACGTGGCGGTCATCTATCGCCAACCTACCTCTACTCATCCCTCTTCTGCCTTTATCTCTCAATTTGAATCATGGCTCTCTTTCTGTCTCTCCTCAGATTCCCCTGTTCTTCTCTTTGGGGACTTCAATTGCCACATTGATGACGCCTCTCTCCCTTGGGCTTCCCGCTTTCTCTCTCTAACCTCTTCCTGGCCTTCAACAGTGGACTGAAGCCAGCACCCACAAAGATGGCCACTACCTAGACCTGGTTTTTACTAAAAACTTCTCTCTCTCCAATTTCTCCATTTCCCCTTTTCCTCTCTCTGACCATCACCTCATCTCATTTTCTCTCTCTCGCTTCTCTCTAGCTCCATCTAGCCCTCGTTTTTGCAGAAACTTGCACTCTATTAACCTACCAGCTTTTGATTCCTCTTTACGCTCCTCCCTCTCCTCTCTCAGTTCTGCTTCAGACCCTGACAACCTGGTCAGGAACTACAACTCTGCCTTATCTTCCAATCATGATCTTCGTGCCCTGCTTTCTCTTTGCCGTCCTCGCCCTTCTAACCCCAGACCCTGGCTAAACTCCCACACACGCATGCTGCGTTCCTCCACTCGCTCATCTGAATGCCTCTGGAGGAAATCACATACACTCGCAGACTTCATTCACTACAAATTTATGCTGTCCTGTTTCAACTCTGCCCTCTCGCAGGCTAAACAAACCTACTTTTCATCACTAATCAACACACACAAGTATAACCCACGCCGACTCTTTTCTGTCTTTGACTCTCTACTCAGACCACCCTCGGCTGCCTCCTCTTCTTCCTCCATCTCACCTCAGGACTTTGCTGACTTTTTTAAGGAAAAGGTGGAATCCATACGTCAGAACATCCCATCTGTTGCCTCCTCCCATCCCACACCGCTTCCCAACTCTCCTCCTGCCTTTCTTGACTCTTTTTCCGCTATCTCGGAGGAGGATGTGTCACTGCTGATCTCCTCTTCTCCCTCTACCACTTGCCCTCTTGATCCCATTCCCTTCCATCTCCTAAAACCTCTTGCTCTTTCTATAATCCCTATGCTCACACAGATTGTTAATTCTTCCCTCTGCTCTGGTACCTTTCCATCCTCCTTCAAGCATGCAACTGTTATACCATTACTCAAAAACAGCAAGCTTGACCCTACCTGTCCTTCTAACTATCGACCTGTCTCCCTCCTGCCTTTTGCCTCCAAACTCCTTGAACGTCTTATATTCTCTCGATTGCTACACTTTCTCAACACCTATTCTCTTCTAGACCCTCTATAATCTGGCTTCCGCACTGCTCACTCTACTGAAACAGCCCTCACTAAAATAACTGACGACCTCTATGCTGCCAAAGACAGAGGTCATTACACTCTGCTCATATTACTTGACCTTGCTGCAGCATTTGACACCGTGGACCACCCTCTTCTCCTTCACATTCTCCATACTCTTGGTATTCGGAACAAAGCTCTATCCTGGATCTCTTCTTACCTCTCCCATAGTACTTTCAGTGTCTCTTTTGCTAACACCTCCTCCTCCTCTATTGATCTCTCTGTGAGGGTACCCCAGGGCTCTGTCCTGGGACCCCTTCTCTTTTCTCTTTACACACTCTCTCTAGGTGACCTAATCACATCTTTTGGGTTTAAATATCACCTCTATGCTGATGACACACAAATTTACCTTTCAACCCTTGACCTTACACCTGATATACAGACCAAAGTTTCTGAATGCCTCTCTGGAATATCATCCTGGATGGCCATCCGCCGACAGAAACTTAACATGTTAAAAACAGAGCTCCTTATACTTCCTCCCAAACCTGGCCCTACTACCTCCTTCCACATTACTGTTGGAAATACGATCATTCACCCAGTAGCCCAAGCACACTGCCTAGGGGTCAAACTCGATTCCTCTCTCTCATTCTCCTCTCACATTCAAAATGTTTCTAAAACTTGTCGCTTTGTCCCCCGCAATATCACAAAGATACGCTTTTTCCTCTGTTACTCGACTGCTAAAACTCTGACTCAGGCCCACATTCTGTCCCATCTCGATTACTGCAACCTCCTGCTGTCCGGCCTTCCTGCCGCTCACCTGTCTCCCCTACAATCTATCCTAAACGCTCCTGCCAGAATCACTCTACTCTTTCCTAAATCTGTCTCAGCATCTACCCTCCTGAAATCCCTCTCCTGGCTTCCGATCAAATCCCGTATCTCACACTCAATTCTCCTCCTCACTTTAAAAGCTTTACATTTTTCTGCCCCTCCTTAAATCTCAGCCCTAATTTCTCGCTATGCACCATCCCGACTCTTGCGTTCTTCTCAAGGATGTCTTCTTTCTACTCCCTTTGTATCTAAAACTCTCTCCCGCCTTAAACTTTTCTCACTTTCTGCCCCGCACCTCTGGAATGCCCTTCCCCTCAATACCCGACTAGCACCCTGTTATATATATTATTTGTTATTTATATGATTACAACATGTATTACTACTGTGAAGCGCTACTGTATGTACATTTATGGTGCTATATAAATAAAGACATACAATACAATACAATACCGGTAACCTCTCTCCTTGGCTACCAGGGTTCACAATATGTCTGCTCTTCAAAGATTTCCCACCCCGCGGTCCAATACAAACCCGTGACATCATCGATGCGGCTTTCTATTGGCCCATGTGACACGGGAGCTTTAAATTTTAAATCCCTGCTTGCTGAGCCAGAGCAGCCACCGGCACCTACTTTGGCGGTAAGGATTTATGGATGCAGGGGATCCCCAGAGCTGAAATAAATTTGGTTCAGCTCCGGAGACCCCTTGCTTCAATTCTATATATGTTCTCCAATGCAACTACAACACACATCACTGCGAAATGCTCAAAGAACTAGATTGGTCATCACTAGAGTCTAGGCGCAAAGTTCACCTTTCCTGTCTCACCCTCAAATACTTTCTGGGCAAGCTACCCAGCTACCTGAACAAGCTCCTCACCCCTACCACATGCAGTACCTATCACCTGAGATCAGACTCCAAAAGACTATTCATGGTCCCAAGACTCAACAAAGTATCCGGACGTTCCTCCTTCTCCTTCCGTGCACCCCAAAACTGGAACAACCTACCAGAGACTCTCATATCCACCACCAGCTTAAGTTCTTTCAAATCTAAGGCTGTCTCACACTTTAATCTGGTCTGTAACTGTTTCATAAGCTCATAATATATATTTTCTTTAACTGTGCATGCAATGTCTTGTATATAAATGTATACCTTGTTCATTTATGTAACTGTATTTGTAACCATGTATTATTTGTTTTACTCTGTGCCCAGGACATACTTGAAAACGAGAGGTAACTCTCAATGTATTACTTCCTGGTAAAATCTTTTATAAATAAATAAATAAATAAATAAATAAATATATAAAAAAAACTTCACCAAAAAAATTTGGATACAATCTGTATATACGGCCTAAGTACTAAGTGTCACAAACAGCTTTTTTAGATCAAAATTTCCACAAAACAAATTTTAAATGCACTTTTGTTCGCCTATTGACCTCAAGTTTCCTAGGATGAGCCTTTTTCAGGGTTTGGCTAAGAATCATAAATGTGTTCCAATGTGTTCCATTGACAAATATTGAACTTTCAAACGTGCAAACCTGACAAACATAGAATGTTGAAACCACCCATCATCAATGAATATATTTTTAGAAGAAATGTTACATTGATTGTTTGTGTGAAGCCCTAAACGTGTTGCATTTTGTAATGTCTGATGTAATTTCTTTAACAGGAGAAAGTAGTTTAAAAAAAGAGGGTATGACATCTGAATCATTTCCTTTCCTTACATTTTTTAGCTAAGTACCGGCAAAATCTTTGCAAGTACGTGAACTTGGACAGTTGCAGACATTCACAGCACTTAAAAAAGTTATAACAGAAAAAAATCACCCGGCGCTCTTGTGAATAAAGGGATCTATAATAATACAATAAGAATGTGATAATACAAAAAATAAAAATTAAATAAAAAATCAGTGATACTGGTACTTGGTGCCAGATCAGCTCCAACCCGCGATGAACCCTCTTAGTGGATTCTTATAGATGTAGTTTGTTGAGAAAATGCAGGGAGCTCAGGGACCATGGAATATGCAAAAAATGAAACACAAATACATAGTGCAATACTGTGTGATAAAATGATGGAATAAATGAATGAAACACCTAATGAGTGCACACTCACACTTTGACAATAGTTAGTAGGCAGTGTACTCTTCCAGGGTAATCTCTGTGTGCTGGTAGAAGACTTGACGATGATGTCATCAGTCCTAATCGTGTGTCAGCTCCCAGGTAACAATTAGCTAATTGTTAACCAGTATATTGATGTTTAAATGTAATGCTCAGAACCAATGTTTAGAAATTAAACTGATGCCTTGACTCCCTATATATTCATGGAAAGATAATTTAAGGTATCACTTAGAACTATAGTTACATAACTGGGGTGATTGTTCATGATCAGGACCTATAGGTATTATCTTAATGTTCTATTTTATTTGAACTCCCCATTTCAAAAAAGTACATCTTTACGTCTTTGTATTTTCAATTATTGTCGGCACATAAATATTCTATATTATGCACTTTTTCAACTTTTGTTGAATTAATTGTTTAGCCAAAGGGATTTTCTCTCAACTTCCATTAAAAAAGTTTAAGAAATGATTAATCATTTATTATCATAAATAAGTATATAAATATTAATATCTACATTCAATTGATACACTTAATTAATGGATTTAGTCTCCATCTCCTTAGTATACAGCTAATTATACAATCTTTTCTAACCAATTGGACATTCTAGATGATTATTATTAAAAATAAAGAGATTCAAGTTTATACATATAAACATTGAAATTTGTCTATCCACTTGTTAGATAATTCCTTTTCTTTTATTAGAGATTTTCATTGTTTTATGAGATTTCTTTTTAACTTTATATCTGTTTCTGTGTGTTTCTCTAGTACTGAATGTGGTATCTAGTGTTCTAATGTCTTTTTTTCATGTTGATATAATGTTTTTATACTTTTTTAACTTTTTTAACTTTTACTTTAACTTTTTACTTTTTACTTTTACTTTAACTTTTTCATTGTTTTTGTTAATAAAGTTGTGTTAGTTTGTAAAAAACGTGCTGACGTCATTACGCATGCGTCACTCCGGAGGAGTTTCAGGAAGTGAACTGCGAATGGACGACAGCACGTTTTCAAGGGGTATTAAAGCAGACTGGTGAGTACACTTAATAGTCACCTTGATAAAGAGCTCACGCTCGAAATGCGTTGGTGGGGGTCCCTTGTACCCCATAATGCAGCTGTATTTGTTTGCTGGGTCCATTAAAAATCTTTTTTAGGGTAAAAGCTCTCCTTGACTTATTCATAGTTTTTTGCTTTTCCTGAGCAACGGTGCCTGCTTTTTCTTTGCTCTCACGTTTATCCTTATCAGAAAAATCGGACGCACACCCCCATTTGGCGGAAGAAGATTCTGGGACAACACCTACTCCTAAAAGTGAGTCATTTATATCTTTGGCACAACTCCACTCTGATAATTTATGCTGGGATACTTTCAACAATAGTGTGGCCCCTTACTGCAGTGTTTGTGGGGGCCTTAGCCCACTAGTCAGATTGTATGGAGAAGTGATTTATGTTGGACTGTTTCCCATTTCGGGGGTCATCATCTCAGGAACAATATATATTACTGAATTGAACATCAAGTCTTGTGACATTCATACTTTGAAGGTTTTTCTTAGAAGCACCACACATTTCCGTTTCTCTGGTTCCTACCCACCTGTATTTGATTCTGTCCAGGCTGAGTACTTCACTCCTACTTAGCACTAACCTTTCACAGGCAGACCTGTACCTATTACTTAGACGTTGCAAGGCTAAGCATATACATAACTATTATGATGTTCATAGTCATACAGCCAATTCATATAGGTTAAGATTAGCTCCACACACCCATTGATTTTTGACTGTAAGGATTTTATTCAACTAAGTGGCTATTGTACAGGCTTGACAGGTGGACAAGAGGATATATATATATATATATATATATAGCATTGATATAGTACTACAGTCACTGCACTCACACTATCCTCTTTTCTATTAAGATAGGATATTGGGTACATATCTTGCTGCATCCATATTGTTTTAAATTCGCTGTTTCACTGGCCTCACTTGAATCACACCTCTGATTCTTGAGAGCTCCTATTTTATACATCAGAGTTCAATAAATTTTGTTTTAAATTTATCATTCCTCACCCACTACACACATTAATCCACTAGTGTCCCTGTGATCCAGAGGTGACGAGTGCTCTCCTTGGGGTTCTTTTTCTTTTGTTGTACTACTATACTGGATTCTCTCCTAAAATCCAATTTGAATCCAATCCTCAGGCATCCTTCCTGATATTTTCAGTGACCTTGCTTTACTGTGTAAGGAAAATTAAACCACCCCAATCAAGCCCTAAAGATCTCCTCACTAGAACATTTAGAAACTTTAACCTTAACCTTAACTAATCTTTAACCTTCTGGCTGACCTTACTAACTGACCTTGGTACATAATCGACTTAATTCCCGACCCTGATTCTGCGATCGACTTTTTCCAATCTGAGTTCTTAAAACTCTGTGATACCCATGCTCCACTACGCAGAATAAGAGTACAGGTGGGCCACCTTCTGTGGGTTACAACTGACCTTATAGTTCTCTACCATTTCAGGGATGCCTTGTGGGAAAGCTACAAAGTAACTGGCATTAACAAGGATCTTAATCACTACAGATGCCTGCGGAATATGTGCACAAGGCAAACAAGACATGCAAAAGCACAATATTACTCTGACAATCGTCACCAGAATACATCAAACCCAGCTAACTTCTGGGAGGTTATCAACAATATATTCCAGCCTTCTAGCCATCAACAACCTGGTAATATCACTAAGGAGGATATTACTCTGACAAATCAACTAACATTGCAAACGCATTCAATGATTACTTTGTGGTGTGTGCAACTAACTTATAAGCAAAACGCAACACAAACACAAACATGAACCTCATTCTGAGAGTACCCCTATAGCCCTCTCCCAACACTGCTCACAATTTTCAATTTGTCCCAGTATCCGAAGAGGAGATTACACAAGCACTACTCAAATTAAAACTAAGCAGCCAATGTTTGATTGCAGTACTTAGATTGACTTACTGCAATCTAAGTTCTATTTATTTGATACTTGGTGCTCCAGCCATTGCCAAACCAATTGCTTCTATAGTCAACTCTATCCTGTCTGCAGGCCATATCCTTAAGACTTGGAAAACTACCAGAGTTGTCCCAATCTTCAAAAGTGGGGACAAAAACACTGTCTCAAACTACAGGACAATCTCTTTTCTCCCATTACTATCAAAAGTCATGGGAAAATGTGTTCACTCCCAATTAAGCAATTACTATACCAGGACAAATTTCCCTAGCTAATTCCAATCAGACTTTTGCTCCAAACACTCCATGGTAATTACCCTGCTAAAAGTGTGCAATGAAATCCAATGTGTAATGGAACTGGGACAACTCACTGGTGCAATATTCCTAGATTTTGCAAAGGCTTTTGATACGGTTGATCATGTTATCTTCCTTAACAAACTCCAGTGCTCTTGAATAGGGAAGCATGCTTTAAACTGGTTCCATTCCTACCTATCAGGTAGATCCCATCATGTGTCTATCTCATTCTCTAACTCAAACCTCTTGGATATCACCTGTGGTGTCCCGCAAGGCTCTGTTCTTAGGCCCCCACTCTTCTCAGTGTTTATCAATGATCTTCCTACAGCTTGTAAGGAGCTTCAAAACACATGTATGCAGATGATACAATCTTATATGCACACAGCCCTAGTCTCTCCAACCTTGAACACATACTTCATACTGTTTTTAAACACTGACAAGACTGAAACAATGGTATTTGGGAAAAAGGCTACATTTTTAAAGCTTTCAGTGACTGAGCTCCAGATCAGAAGCAATGCAAATACCACCCTACCTCCTTTTACTAGTTTTAAATACTTGGGCATATGGTTTGACTCCCATTTAACATTTCAGATGCACATTGATACAGTACCTTGATATCCAAAACCAATGCCAAACTAGGTGTACTTTACAGGAATAAATCCTCCCTCCGTCTGCTGGTCAGATAGCTTATCGCACAGCAGATGCTAATTCCAATTATGGACTACTACACGACATAGTATATGACTCTGCACCCCAAACCCACCTTTGAAAACTTGATACCCTCTACAATTTAATATGTTGTTTTGTTCTCCAATACAACTATAGCACACATCACTGCGAAATGCTCAAATAACTTGAGTCTAGGTGCAAAGTTAATCTTTCCTGTCTTGCCTTCAAATACTTTCTGGGCAAGCTACCCATCTACCTGAAAAGCTCCTCACCACTATCACATGCAGCACTTATCATCTGAGATCTGACTCCAAAAGACTGTTCATGTTCCCAAGGTTCACCAAAGTATCTGGCCTCTCTTCCTTCTCTTACCGTGCACCCCAAAACTGGAACAATCGACCGAGACTCACAGTCACCACCAGTCTAAGTTCGTTCAAATCTAAAGCTGACTCACATTTGAATCTGGTCTGTAACTTTTACATACACCTATAATATATATTATCTCTAACTGTGCATGCAATGTCTTATATATAATATATACTCTGTTCACTTATGGAACTATGTATTGTTTATCATCTTAACGCTATGCCAAGGACATACTTGAAAATGAGAGGTAACTCTCAATGTACAGTATTACTTCCCGGTAAAACATTTAATAAATAAATAAATATAAATAAGTCTTTCATTTGTTGCTGGTGAAATCTCCTTTCCTCCAACCTTATGGTATGACCCCGAGTCCTTTGTACTGCCCTTGGGATGAATAGATCATTTGAAAACTCCTTGTACTGTCCCCGAATATATTTGTATATAGTTATCATATCCCCTCTTAGACGCCTCTTTTTTATAATGTAAATAAATCTAATTTAGCTAGCCTCTCCTCATAAATCAGATTATCCATCCCCTTTATTAATATGGTGACTCTTCTCTGCACTTTCTCTAGTTCCATAATGTATTTTCTATGAAGAGGTGCCCAAAATTGTACTCCATATTCACGGTGTGGTCATACTAATGTTTTTTTTTATTGGTGAAAATGTTTATTGCGTTGTTTATAACAAAATATATTACATTTCAACAATACCACAAAATACCAGTTTACAGTGAATACAATATTCTCTTACATTTAACAATACACTAAACTAGTAAATACTATATTAAAATGTCCTATACTTTAGAGAATGACAAACAAAACAATTAAACGAAATTTTAAATCGATGCGTCAGTTCTATCTGCGTTGCATCATTTCCCTCTGTACCTTTTACCCTCTTACCCACAGTTTCTTTTGTTGTTTCTGTGCTACAGGTCCTAACCTTATCTAGGGATAACAGACATTAGATTTTTTAATTCTTTTCCCCCCTCATCACCTTCTGTGCCTCTCACATACCAGACTTCTTAGTAAATACCGCTACGTTTGGCCAAATGCCAGCATCACAGCCTCTTTGTCCCATCTGGTAAAATGTCAATAAAGGGATCCCATTTTTTAAGTAGTGTTTCCGTCTTTAGCTCTTTATTGGTTTCAGCTTCCATTTTATCTAACATGAATTATTGTGTTAAATATTTGTTTAGCATCTCCATGTTAGGGGGTATATCCTTTATCCATTGTAACATTATGTTTTTTCTGGCCGCCAATAATGTAATTTCTACAAATTTAGGTATTCTCACCCATGATCTTCCATTCCTCCAAGTTGCCTAATATCAAAGAAACTGGTTCTTTAACTGCAGTTATTTTAACATTCTGCTGTATATAATCCAGCTCTTGGTCCCAAAATGTGCAATTTTAGGGCAGCCTCATAAGCCGTGTTTTAGGTCTGCTTTAGGTTGTTGGCACTTTGGACATCTATTCCTGGATTTGTCTGTATTCTTGTAACATGTTAAAAGCACAATATGCCCTGTGTGTCAGTTTTACACTAGTTGCATCTCTCTTCATGTTTCTGATATGATAAGTTTTCTAGTTCAATCTAATCCAGTAAGTATTACATTTAATTCCATTATTTCCTTGAAATCTTTGTACCAGGCCACAAAACCCTTTGCAAAATCCTCTCATAATCTTTGTGTCACGACAGAGACTCGAGGAGCGGGTAGGACCTCGGTGGCCGGAACAGCGGGAGCAGGCAAAGTTTGCTGGGGTCACAGGCTCAGGTCGATGGCAAGCGCCAAGTTGGATCGTCGTGGGCAAGCAGGGGTCGATGGCAGACTGCAAGTAGGATCGTCGTGGGCTACACGCAGAGTTTTGGCAACAGGAAGGCAGGAGCAGAACAGGAACCAGGCAGGGGAGCAGGAACAGGTCTGGGACTTGCTAGCAGGAAACAGACTGGGGCAATCTAGTTAAATAGCAAGGACCTTTAATATTAACATGACTCCAATACAGAACAGGACTGGTACAGGAACAGGCTGCGGCAGAAGCATAGGCATGGAGTCTGGCACAAAGCAAAGGCAAAGGCCCAGACAAGAAGCAGGAACTATAAGGACAGAGAACAGGAGCAACAAGAGGAGACAGACAGACAAACCCCAGAGCAGACAGAAAGCAGCAGCACTACCGGTGGACAAGGAAAGGAACTATGGCTAGGAGACCCTGACATTTTGTCTCTTACTAAATTATATATATATATATATGATATAGTGTATCTATTCTCCCTGGAAAGACTCAAAAAATGATCAAATATATTATTTGACAATACATCCTATAAGTTCTCCTGTAATTTACAATAATGTGTCACCTGTGCATACAAATAACAAAAGTATCTCCCACTTCCTTTAATTACTCAAAGGTAAGGAGCCTTTCCTGGTCTTCAATTATCAAATGTCATATACACCTTAAGCCCTTGCCTTCCCACAATTGAGAAGATGTCAGATTTTGGCTTGGGCGGAAGTTTGCATTTCCCTTAATAGGCAGAAATTTAGAGATTGTATATGATAATCCCATACTCGACCTTATTGTCTTCCAAGCTGCGTTACTGTCTCTTACCAATATATTATCTTTGATCTCTCATGGCAATGCTCCCCACTTTGTATGTACTGTAGTATATCTCTTAGATTCATAGCCCATACCTGCTGCTGCTTTATCTCTAAATTTGAGTGGAAACCTTTTTCCAATATCCAATCGCACGCAAGCCTAATAACACTTGCTAAAATGAACTTTCTGATATTGGGGAAATTTAGTCCCCACGATTCTCTGCGTAGTTGTAGTTTTTTTAATGCTATTCTGGGTCTCCCTCCTCTCCAAATGAACCTACTAAATGCTCTATTCATAACTTTGGTATCTGTATGTTTTATTGGTAATGATAACATTTGTAAGGGGTAGAGAATTCTGACAAAGCTGACAGTTTTAATTGTCCTTTTAAAGGGTAACTTCTCATCCCATGTTACATCATTCTTTTTTGTGAGGATTAATATTTCTGTTTTTGTAACATTATTTTTGAACCCTGAGAATTTACCAAATTCCCTAATAGCCTCCTCTGGATTAGACACTAGGAGCAGCAGATCGTCCGCAAATAAAGCTAATTTGGCCTCATACTGCCCTATGTTGATTCCCTTGAAACTTTCCATACAGTACGTCTCAGATATTCGGGCAAAGGCTTAATAGCTAAAGAGCAAAGGTGACAGAGGGCACCCATATCTTGTACCTCTGTATAATTTAAACTCGGGAAACAGTAACCCCACTGCCATTATTTTAGCTTTTTAATCCGCATACATTGATTGTATTATCCTAAGGAAAGGTCCCTCAATCAAAAACGTTTTGCAGTACCTGGAACAGATACTTATAGCTTACATTATCAAAAGCCTTTTTGCTGTCTATGGATATTATAATATTATTTTTGTTATTTTTTTTATATTAGATTTGGTCCAGTTTACGGCAGCTATAACTTTTCTAATATTCTTTACTGGAGGTCTCCCCTTAACAAATCCTGATTGATCTGAGTGGATCAATTTTGGTAAGATTGATGCTAGCCTCTCTGCTAAAAATTGAGAGGATCTTGGCGTCTTGATTTAATAATGAAATTGGTCTATATGATTCTGGATTTATTCGGTTTTTCCCTTCCTTGTGAAGAATCCTTATGAAAGCCCTCTTGTCCATTTCTAAGTATTCTTCAGTTTTTAATATATCTTTGAACAGTTCCTTAAGTGGTACTGTAGACCTTAAGATTTTATAGAATTCGGCCCTACACCCATTGGGCCCTGGTGTTTTGCCATTTTTATGTTTTTTAATCGACTCTAATATTTCTACTATGGAAATTGGCTCATTTAATCTTTGTTATCTTCCCTTGTTAATTTAGGCAATTGTAATTTTCCCATGAAATCCTCCAATACCTCTGTGTTTTCCTCACTCTTCCCATATCATTTTTTATAGTATTCTTGAAATGCTAAAGATATGTATTTGGGCTCAGTTTAGATTTCCCCATTAGCTTTCTGTATTTTCATTATATGTTTAGAAGATGTGTAGTTCCTGACTAAATTCCCCATTAGTTTGCCAGCTTTATTCCCATATCAATATAGATTACAGTCTCTATTGCATTTTTTACTTCCTTTCTCTGCAGCCAAATCTCACATATGTCCTTTTAAAAAAATATTCCTCTTTTGTGACTAAAGAGTGTTTTAGTTTAAAGCTCATGTATGTTTCGCTTAGCTCGTCACTACTGTAGCTTTCCTGAATTCCGTGTCTATTTCCTTTCTGTTTTTAGTTGAAAAGGCCCTTAGCACCTTTGCAGTTTCCCAATACAATGGTCCTTCTTTTTGGTGTGCATTGTTTTTGACCTTTAATTGCTACCATTTGGTTAGTAGGAAAGCTTTAAACTCCTCATTGTGATACTGTACATGATACATAAAGCTGGCCCCTGCAGACGCACTTACTAGAATTCCCTCCTACTGTCGTTCTCCCTAACTACCAATTAGATTGTAAGCTCCTCAGAGCAGGGACTCCTCTTCCTTAATGTTACTCTTATGTCTGAAGCACTTATTCCCATGACCTGTTATTTATATTATTTGTTATTTATATGATTACAACATGTATTACTACTGTGAAGGCTATGTATATTTATGGCACTATATAAATAAAGACATCCAATAGAATACAATACAATATAAATGTGAAGGGAACCTCCATATCCCTATCTTTGTGCTCTTTCCGACCAATATTTAGTCCTATCCATACTGGAGCATGGTTAGAAATCAAGATGTTTTCAATGGAAGCCATACCCAGGTCAGGGATTAGATAGTCACTTATACAAAAATAATCGATTCTTGAAAAGTTATTATGAGGAAGGGAGAAAAGGGAGTATTCCCTCTCTATGGGATATAGTAACCTCCAGCAGTCCGTCACCCCTAGCGCTTCCCTCAGAATCTAAATACTCTTCTGTCCCTCTGTTGTATATTTTGCCCTGATTTGTCTATCAATGGATCTTGAGCTACATTAAAATCTCTGCTCACTATAGTATTGCTACTTTTGTCTTTCAAGATTTTTTCCACCGTGCTCTGGAGAAAGCTCTGGCTATTCTCCTTGGGGCCATATCGATTATAAATGTTTAATTCTGTTTTGTGTATTTTTACTCTGCATTGCACCAGTCTCCCCGTTTGGTCCCCAGAGGATGTTAATTTTTCCAGGGGCAGTACTTTATTCTTTAGAATTGCTACATCTCCTTTTTTCCCACTGCTGGGGAATAAATACATTCTCCCACCCAGTCCCTCTTAAGTTTTTTATACTTTGTCTTCATTCAGGTGGGTTTCCTGAACTAGTGCAATATCTGTCCTTAATATTTTCAGGTGTCTAAGAATTTTGTTTCTTTTTATAGGAGAACTTATGTTCTTTACATTCCAAGCGACTACTTTCATGTACATTTTACTGTGTGTTTGTGATGATATACTTGCAGTTCTCCTGTTGCCTTTGTGGGTATCTTACTCTCTCTTCTACAGCGCACCATACATGCAGTCCTGCCATGCATTCATTCCTTTTATTACTTTTGCTGCTGATTACCTTCATTCCATGAACTGAAACACATCTGACAATAATATAACATAACACACATACAGTAGAAAGAAAAAACATTAACATAAACATCACTTGTTCTGACTTTCCTTTATTTCCAGGAGCGACTCCTGCCTCCCATCCTATTGTGATACTTAACTCCTCCCGCTCCGCCATATAATATATATCCTTCAATTTACGCCTGACTAATAAGCTTTTGGTTTTTCTAACTACTTGTTAGGCCTTATAAACCTTTTATACCCCTTACTGGTTCCTTTTTTAAACATACTGTAGTTAACTGATGCTTGTGTAACACGTGTACCCCCCCCCCCCCAACCTCACTTAGGGACCAGTGTGTGGAAGTGGGCGCATTACCTCGCTGTTGTGGTGCTCTACCTGTTGGTTTGCAGGAGGTCTGAGTGGTCTGCTTGATGTTATGAGAAATGACAGGACTGGCTTGCACAGGACTCTGGGTTTTTCACAATGGTGTAAGCGCCTCCAGCAGTGATGGATCCCATGAAGTGTAGGCATCAGTCGCCATCACTACACACCTACCTCCCTCCAGCCCAGGAACTGACACTTTAGGCAGAGGTATCTTTGAAGGGTCTTTATTACAGGCATCTCTCATCAGCACTTTTAGCAGCTTGTCATACTCCACTTGTCCCAGGACTTCTAGACGGTGCATTTCTTTCTCTACTGCTCTGCTCCAGGTGGTCATTAGGCTAGCCAGCCCAATATGAGCATGCTTACCCACCATGGGGAAGTCTCACAGCTCCCACCTTGTTCATCCACCTTCACCCTAGCCAGGGTTCAGGAAGTTACATTCTAATCTCCTCATACCCAGAGGTGCTCAGGGAAACTCTTATTTCCACCTCCTCACTCCCTGAGGAGCTCAGATGAACTGAACACTAACTTTAGGCTACTCTCCCTAGAAACTTCTGTAAGTGGCGGGCTCATGGACTGTACCCACCTACAGGGGGTTGTACATAGGCCATGAGACACCACCTACCTTTCTTCACTTTCTGGGGAAGCAGGAAGGGGGGTCAAGGACCCACAGATTAACCTGCTAATGCCTGGATCTTAACAGGGCTTACATAGCAGATACACTATGTGGGGAGAAACAGGTACAGCTGGACATACCCTGTTACACTTGTATAAGCATAACTTTTTTGTTTTTGTAACTACTTAGTTACTTAACACACCTAGCTTGGCCTTGAACTTCGGCCTTCCCCAATTACTGTTAACAAGGCAATTCTTCTAGTCCTCTCTACTCCACTAACATTTTGCCTCCTTCAATCTTTTATCTCTGGATATCCCAAGAAGTACTCGTAGTTCTTTGCACCATTCCAAGTCCTCAAGATACTTTTAAAGTCCTGGCTCTCTCTTCTTCTGCGTCGTTTTGTTCTCTTGCTCTCTTTCTGGCCTCACTCCTTTTGAGGCTTTCAACATTTCTTCCGTTGCTCCTTTATTCACCCCCCAGGCCTTTATCATGTGCATTTGCTTGGGGTCTCTGTAAGAACTTTTCCGATTCCTCTGCCATGTTGAAGACACTTGCTCTCGTTTCTGCCTCCGTGAAGACTCTCAGCGTGGCAGGGCAGCTTAGTGTAAATCTTTTGTTGCCCTTAAAGAGAGCGCTGCACACCTTGCTGAATCCCCTCCTTTTATCTCACATTGCTGCTGAATAGTGTTTGAATAATAGGATCCTATGTCCCTCAAATATTAGGCTGCCAGCACTTTTATATGCCCGTAGCAGGTTTGCTTTTTCTGTAAAATCAAGGAATCTTGCCATTACTGCTGGTCACGTGAGGCGGGACATTTACATGCATAGGAGATACCGGCACCCCATAACGGGGTCTGTATCTTGGGAAGCATTTGGTCCCCGGACATGAAATCAAGAAGGTTCTTCTCCGGAGACCCCCTGCTCATCAACACTAGTCTTAACATTTATATTAAAATATGTGTTGCACAACCCAACCCCTGTGCTCCAACATAAACCATTATTTTTTATTTATTTTAACACACAATTGATAACATAGGCCGGCGGGAGTCCCCGGGTGGTCCCCATAGGTGTCCGGGTGTCCCACAAGGGTCCCTGGGTGGTCCCCGCAGGTGTGTGGGGGTCCTCAGGTGGTCCCCATGTGTCCCCGATGGCCTGCGGTACCATTCTGCTGCATTGAAAATCGACATTTGCTTGTACTTTGTGGAACGTCAACCCCACCCACTGGAATGTTAATAAGCCAAGAGGACACAAGGAACATTTTGTTCACAGCTACATTGAAAATCAACCCCTCCAGTGTACATCTGGGTTGCCCCAAAGGCGGACAGCCTTTGGCACAGCCAAAGGGCAGCCATAGGGTGTGAGGCGTTTGGTGCTGTTTGGTGATGTTAAAGTGATGTTAAAGCTGTTCTATTTCAATTGGAAAATTACAAGCCCTTTATCCCCTCTACCCAATTTTCCAACTCTGTCCATGAAATTACTGTTTAACCCTGTTCTTTTAATGTAACCATGTATTTTTATAACTCTGTGCCCAGGACATACTTGTAAACGAGAGTTAATTCTCAATGTGTTACTTCCTGGTAATTTTTTTTATAAATGAACAAACATAAATAATTTGTGTTGTAAAAATAAATAAAGATGGCCTACATTTCAATAAATGCACCACCCCCCCAAAACACATACATTACAGTAATGTGCAAAATAACTATTATCCAGATATGGATAATAGATCATTTGCCCGTTATTAAACAAAACATTAGCCAGCCAGATTAAAGTAAATAAAACCGTTCTACTTACCCCTGTCAATATGAAGGGTGTCCTCATCAGCATACTGCAGGGCCATCCCCTCCGTTGCAAGAAAGAATACATAAAAAATATAATCTAAAGGCTCCTGACCCCTTAATCACCTTAAAGGTTAATAACCGCTATAATAATTAAAGGGTTATCCCACCCTCCCCCGCTACCCACCCGGGAGGCCTAACCACCCACCCCAGACCCACTATACCCACTGATTGGCATAGTAGTACATCATACCATATAATATGGGCATGATAAGCTACTATAGCAGTCAATGGTCATCCTAATACAAAAGCATGAATGTCCATAATACACAATAAGCAAAACATATACAACAAGAACCTAAACCCCAAAATCAAAAATTAAAAGCACTAGCCAATCAATGAATTACCTAAATAAAACCACTAGCCAGTCAGTTAAAGAAATAAAACCACTAAGCATTCAATTAAATAAATCACACCACTAGCCAAACAATACTGTACATTGAATACATAAAAGCAGTAACCAACATAACAATTAATTAACACAACCACTAGGCAACACATCAATTAAAACCAGTAGCCAACAAAATACATCATTAAAAAACTGCTAAACAATCTGAATTTTTTTTAAACAAGCCATCACCATTCAAAACAATTTAATCTAAACAATAAACAGAAATAGAGAATATAACAGTCAATAGAATAAATGCATTTGACAAAAAATGCATTGGCTACCATTGTATTCATCTGTACTCTAAACAGGCACAGATTAATACATTAGCAGTCAGTGGGCATTGAAAAACATAAAAAAAGAAAATTCCAATCAAAAAACCTGTAAAAATAAAATGAGAGATATTCAATATTTATCTTACCTTTAGAAGCGTTGGCCCTTCGAATCCTGCAGACTCAGGATGCTCTCGTACCGTGACATCATGAAACTCAATCCAACGCCATCCACCTTGAACATCCAGGACAGGTAACAAAATTCTTCAATCATCTTCCTCTTCATCTGTGATTATTTATTTCTTTTCTTTACAGTCAATCAGAATGGCTGTGCTTCATTTCCCTTTAACATGATGTCATAAAATCCAACATGGCTGCTTCAGACCAGGTCTCTTAACACATTTATACCGGGATCATATGATTGAGCAAAGCAAGGAGGTAAAATAAATTGTAATTTGCTTCGCGAAAAGACATACACACAATGTTCCACAATTACAGTCAAAATACACTTACTGGGACGGGGGCAAACTAAATAATTTGTTTCCAGAACGAAATGTTGAAAAATAAAGTCTTTAGGAGCAATTGCCCAGGAGTGGGAATTACTCGCAAAACGGCTTGGAACTGTCCTCGGTCAGCGGCGCAGTCGCAAGTGCTGTGTACTCCGACAGAGCTGTTTCCTTCATTCTGCCGCCATGGTAATGGCACTTAGAATCTGGGTATCTTACGAAATCTCTGAAGCTTGATGAATGTTAGGTTAATCATGTGATGAATCTCGGATTAATCTGATTCCCGATGGGCTGCAAGGTTTTTTATGTTCAAAACCCTATACCTAACAAGTGCAGCCAATCTCGCCGTGGGAATAACTTTTCCCACGCAACCCGGAGTTGCCAAAACTTGACAAACCTGGCAGGGGTGGCTTACTATTCTGATAAGGGCATGTGCCAACCTAGCACCTTTGCCTCTTAGCATATGGGACCCAACCCCGTTACCTGGTGACATTTGCCAACAACCCGGACTTCACATTAGGATGGGGGTACTTGGGCTACCCCTCCCATTCTGACACCTCAGGGCCACTAAGCACTTTGAACTCTGGACTTTTACAAACATTGTGGCATCAAGCCAGTGGGATGCCTTAGAAGTCCTGAGCTGCACATCCTCAGCTCATTTACAGTGAGTCACAATGCATACTAAGTGGGGTGCTATAATAAATGAGTGTTTCCCTGTCTCCGGTGGTCTGAATGAAAGCCCAATTATTCCTATCATGTTTAATACACTAATTGAGGGGGACTTTCATTCATCAATTTTTATAATTTTTTTATAAAACGTTATAAAAATTACGTTATGGTCGTTTTATATGATTCTCCCTGAAGTATGTACACAGCAAGTTTCAGAGCGCTAGGAGCTTCCTAGCAAACGTTAGAAAAAAGCCGCTTTTATTCTTTAAGCTCTGGATTTAGAAACATTTCCTCACTTTATCTTACAGGTAAAACATTCTACACTATCACTTAGAAAATAATTCCCTTTCGCAACTTTTACCTGGTGGGAGATACTCCGAACCCCTACACTGGGTTCTGGGGGTTTGGGCATGTACCGGGGGACCCTGGAATGTGATTTCCCCCTGACCGGGCTTACTGTTCTGGTCTGTGCTGAAGCAGGGGTATCTGGCAGTGAGATGCTTCCTGCTTCCTGAGGCTCTATAACGCAGTGCTCACCACAGACAAGACAAGACCGCGAGGCCGAGGTGGGGGTAGATATAAACGCCACCCACAGCCGCGAAGGCGCATCTGGAAAGTAGAATTGTCGAGTTAGCCAGGTCAGGATTGGAGAGGTACAGATAGTCGTAATACTTGCCAGGTCGGGGTTTGAGAGTAGCGGAAAGTTGTAGGTACTATAAGCCGTGGTCTGGATTGGAGAGTACAGAGTAGTCATGGTACGTTGCTGAGGTCGGGGTTGGAGAGTTGCTGATCATCGAGGATAGCCGGGGTCAGGAGTAGAGAAGAGCGGAGTCCAATAGAAAGCCGGGGTCAGGAACGGAGAGCTGGGAACAACAAGACAAGACTTCGGAGGCAAGCAGCAGTGAACACTACGAAACATAGGTTTATGCTCAGCCAATGTGCCGCTGGCCAGCTGAGCATACAATATAAAGGGAAGGACGGCAAATGAAATGGAAGATAGTGTGGAGGTACTAGCTTGGTGACCCTCATTGGCTGCTCTGTTGAGTGTGGGAGGGCACCTACAAGGATTGCGTTTGTGCTGGTCGCGCGCTGCACGTGTCCGTTGCGCCCGCAGACGGAGCGGCATGGGTGGAGTTCAGAGGCACATGGCTAGCAGTCAGTGGAGCAGAGGGAGCAGGACCGGGGTTGGGAGCGAGGGTAACGGAACCCCCGGCAGTGGAAGGAGGTAAGTAGGTAAGCGGGTAGCACACCGAGGGCGGCGTGACTCCCCGTTCCTTACAGGCCCTTAGTGTCATCAGCATAGATGGAGACTTTGCTCTCTATGCCAACCTCAAGGTCATTAATAAACAAGTTCTTTAAGGACAATTGCTGCTCAAATTGCCACAGAAATCCTGCAAGAATAAAACCGAAAACCTTCCCCCAGGTAAATCAGGCAGCATGCAGCGAAATCTGGGTGCACGGGCCAGCAGACGCTGTGCACGGGAAGGCGAAAAAGCTGTGCGCAGGCGGCCAAGAAGATGTGCGTGGGCGGGCAGCCAAAGATGTGCGTGGGCGGCCAAACAGGATAGTGCAGGTGGCGGCCACGTGATGGTGTATTTGCGCACATGCAGGGGCTTCGGAGGTATGTGGAGGAGCCCGCCCGAGCGCTGTGATGTCAAACATCCCTCCTTCCAGTGTCTGCCCTGTAATAGCACTGTGGTCCTGCTCTCCTTTGCTGGCAACCTACTTCGCTGCGATCCTCTACAAGTGAAAGGGTAGGCTGCTACTATATCAATCATATTATGAATGTACAGAAATAATGTAAAATAAACAGTGAAAACACAACATTGAAAATGGAAAAAAATAATAATACTGTAGATAGGAGTTTGGATGACACTGGGGATAGCAAGCCAAAGAGCAGGGAGGGGAAAGAAAAAAAGGGGGGGGCGAGGTAGCAAAGAGGTGGATGAATGCCCCCCCAAAAGGATTGCCTTTGTTCACGTACGCTCCCACAAGTTTGGCACTTTGGGAGAGAAACAAAATTGACTTTGAAGCATGCTCAGTGTCACGCTGCACTCACCACGGACAAGGAGGGACCCCAGAACTGAGGTCAAAGGGTAATACTTGCACCCACAGCTGCGGTGGCATGCCTGGAAGGTGGATAGTAGGCGTCCGGAACTGCACAGGAGATAAGGTGTTAGTTCAGATACTCGCCGGATACTTGGACAGTTCCAGTAGAATAGTCGGTGCCGAGAGCCTTGGGGTTTGGAGCCGGGAGGTAGGTTGGAATCCGTAAGCCGAGATGGAGGATAGGAGAGTTCGGGAGGTCAGAGGGCAAGCCAGAGGTCGAAGTCCAGAGCGGGTCCGCAGTCAAGCCGGTTCGGTAAACGGGAGATCACTGGAAGACACAGAGACAAGGTACTAAGGCAGGCACGACCGTGGGTAACGCGCGGGAGAGGTACGCACGGCCCGAGCTTGGGGCGGGAGCTCCTCCTGCGGGAGGACGTAAAAGTCCGTCGGCGTGCGTGCGCATGCGCGTCCCGTAGCAGCCGCAGGGACAAGGGAGAAGGAAGGAGGGTCCCGCTAGCAGCGGTGAACCAGTGGAGCCAGAGCGCGCAAGGTGAGTAGTGTCACGGGGGGAACCCTCATTGGGAGAGGTGCTCCCCGAGGCCTTACAGTACCCCCCCCCTTGAGGAGCGGCCTCAGGACGACTCCAATATGGCTTTTGGGGAAACTTATAATGGAAGAGTCTCAGCAATCTGGGGGCATGTATTTGATGGTAGGGTACCCAAGATCTTTCTTCTGGACCAAAGCCTTTCCAGTGAACCAGATACTGCACTGAACCCCTCGTTTTCCTGGAATCTAGGATAGACTGAACCTCAAACTCTTCCTGCCCCTGAACTAAGATTGGTTTAGGTCCAACTGGTGTTTTGTGGAACCGTGGGCTTTGGGACACAGGTTTTAGCAGTGATACGTGGAACATGGAGGGTATTCTCATGGATGGGGGAAGTTACAGGCGATATGCCACAGGATTGATTTGATCCACCACTGGGAATTGACCAAAATACCTGGGGGCCAGTTTAAGGCTGGGGGTCTTCAGTTTAATGTTCCTGGAGGAGAGCCAGACCTTATCTCCCGACTTGAAGACTGGTGCCTGTCGGCGGTGGAGATCTGCCTGTACTTTTTGTCCGCGGGTTGCCTGTCCCAGAGCTTCTTGGATCTTTTTCCAGGATTCCTGCAGATCCTTGATTCGGTCATCCGCTGCTGGGACTCCAGAAGGGACTGAGGTGATGGGAAGCTGAACCAGGTGGAAACCATAATTAATGAAAAGGGGTGATTTCAGTGTGGAGCTGTTCCTTAAAGAGTTATGGGAGAATTCTGCCCATGGGAGCAAATCTACATGATCATCCTGACTGTCCGCGATGAAGCACCGGAGGTATTGCTCCAATGTCTGGTTTGTTCTCTCGGTTTGCCCATTAGTCTGGGGGTGGTACCCGGAAGGAAAATGGAGGGTTATATCCATCCTACGGGTGAAGGCCCGCCAGAATTTGGAGATGAATTGTGTACCCCGATCGGATACGATGGAAAGGGGAACTCCGTGAATGCGAAATATCTCCCTAATAAAAATGGCTGCCAGGGTGGAGGAATTGGGCAGCCCTTTGAGAGGGACAAAATGGGCCTGCTTGGAGAACCGGTCCACGATTACTAAAATGGTATTCATCTCCCTAGAGGCTGGAAGTTCTACAACAAAGTCCATGGACAGGTGACTCCAAGGGCGTTCCGGTATGGGCAGGGGTCGAAGGAGACCATACGGCTTTTTACGAATGGTCTTGACCTGGGCACAGATTGGACAGGTTTTCACATACTCCGAAATATCTTCCACCATGGTAGGCCACCAAAAGGTGCGGCTAATGAGGTCAGCGGTTCTACTGATACCTGAGTGGCCGGCTGACTTAGAAGAATGACCCCACTCTAGAATCTTCTTCAGGAAGCGTGGGGCTGCATATAGACGGCCGACGGGTACCTTAAGGTCTCTCGGGAGGTTAGACTGTGCTGCCATGACCTGGTCCAGGATATCGAAGGAGTTAGACGAGATTATATATTTGGGGGGTAAGATTGTCTCAGAGGTGTCTTCGGAGTTGTCCTCGAACAGGAATTGCTGTGAGAGTGCGTCCTCCTTTTGCTTTTTTGAGCCGGGAATGTAGGATATGAGATAATTGAATCTTGAAAAGAAAAGGGACCAGCGGGCCTGACGTGCTCCAAGACGACGTGCACTCTCAATATAAAGTAGGTTTTTATGGTCGGTGAGGATTTAAATGGGGGTCTCTGTTCCTTCCAGAAGATGTCTCCATTCCTGAAGGGCGAGTTTAATAGCCAGGAGTTCTCTATTTCCGACGTCGTAGTTCCGTTCTGCCGAAGAATTTTTTTGGAAAAGAACCCGCAGGGGTGAAGTTTGGCCTGTGGGGACTGTCTCTGAAAGGGGATGGCACCTACACCGATATCGGATGCGTCTACCTCCAGGGTAAAGGGTAGCCTGGGGTCTGGATGATGCGAGATTGGGGCGGAAGCGAAAGACTTCTTGAGGGAGTCGAAAGCTTGGAGGGCTGCAGGAGACCAGGCTGCTTTGTTAGCTCCCTTCTTAGTAAGGGCAGTGATGGGGGCCACAGTGGATGAAAAGTTCTTGATGAATTTACGGTAGTAGTTCGCAAATCCTAAGAACCGCTGTATGGCTTTCAGGGAAGTGGGTTGCGGCCATTCTAAGACAGCTTTGAGTTTGGTTGGGTCCATAGAAAAACCTGTGCTAGAAATGATGTATCCTAAAAAGGGGATGGAAGATAGATGGAAAGAACATTTCTCTAGCTTGGAGTACAAATGGTTCTCTCGAAGGCGGGACAGGACTAATTTGGTGTGCTGAATGTGGTCAGGGAGGGATTTTGAAAAAATGAGGATATCATCAAGGTACATGATGACGAAGCAGTTGAGGAGATCGCGGAAGATCTCATTGACAAACTCCTGGAAGACTAACGGGGCATTGCACAGGCCGAAGGGCATGACTAGGTATTCATAATGCCCATCCCGGGTGTTGAAGGCGGTCTTCCACTCATCACCCTCTCGGAAGCGGACAGCCGATAACTTCCGAGCTGCATAGGTTCAGGTTCATCTATAGGTTGGGGAACATAAGGGACAAGACTGCGGCTGGTAGACCGGGGAGAGGCGGCACGAGGGAGCGTGCGTTCAAGTCTTCTCTCCCGAAGGCGCTGGTCCACGCGGATGCAGACAGCAATGAGGTCCTCCAATCTGGTGGGTCTCTCCAGGGTCGACAGCTGGTCCTTGATGGATTCGGACAGTCCCTGCCAGAAGGCTGCGGAGAGGGCGTCATCATTCCAAGAGGTTTCAGCCGCGATGGTCCGGAACTCCAGAGCATACTGGGCGACGGGATGGGTACCTTGAGAGAGATGGAACAAAGAGGAATCTGCCGTGATCTTGCGACCAGGCGTATCAAATACTTGCTTAAATTCCCGGAGGAAGCGGGGATAATCATGCGTCATGTCGGCCCTCCGTTCCCAGATGGGGGATGCCCAGGCCAGGGCATTTCCGGTCAATAGCGAGATGATGTAAGCCACCCTGGAGCGTGCAGTAGGAAAGCACGATGGGGACAGCTCGAGTTGGATTTCACACTGATTGATGAATCCTCTGCACTCATGGGGATCCCCTGCATAACGATTTGGAGCCGGGGGGCGAGGGTCCGAAGCCGTGGGGAGACCCGAAGAAGGCAACTCCGCGGCTGCCATGGCAGAGGAGCCTGGAGAATGCTGCAACAGAGAGATTCTTGAGAGCTCTTGAGACATGGAGTTGAATTGCACCTCCACCTGAAGGAGTCGATCCATGGCACTGGGTTGCTCAACACTCTCCGGGGTCCATGTCCGTTGGGCTAAGCATAATGTCACGCTGCGCTCACCACGGACAAGGAGGGACCCCGGAACTGAGGTGAAAAGGGTAATACTTGCACCCACAGCTGCGGGGGCACACCTGGAAGGAGGATCGTAGGCATCCGGAACTGCACGGGAGATAAGGTGTTAGTACAGATACTCTCCGGATACTTGGGCAGTTTCAATAGAATCGTCGGTGCCGAGAGCCTTGGGGTTTGGAGCCGGAAGGTAGGTTGGAATCCGTAAGCCGAGGTGGAGGATAGGAGAGTTCGGGAGGTCAGAGGGCAAGCCAGAGGTCGAAGTCCAGAGCGGGTCCGCAGTCAAGCCGGTTCGGTACACGGGAGATCACTAGAAGACACAGAGACAAGGTACTAAGGCAGGCATGACCGTGGGTAACGCAGGTCACACAAAGCTATGCTCAGCCAAAGAAGGAATGGCTGAGCAGGGTATAAATGAGAAGAGAGCCAAATGGGAAGAGGGAGAGGGACGGAGGAGCGGCCCCATGGGAGGCAGGGATATGTGAGGGAAGATTGCCACAGCTGATAGCTTGACGCGAGGCTTGTGGGCAGTGCACATGCATCAGGCGTGTGCACCGCGCGGGAGAGGTACGCACGGCCCGAGCTTAGGGCGGGAGCTCCTCCTGCGGGAGGACGTTAAAGTCCGTTGGCGTGCGCGCGCATGCGCGCGTCCCGTAGCAGCCGCAGGGACCAGGGAGAAGGAATGAGGGACCCAGTGGAGCCGGAGAGCGCCGGGTGAGTAGTATCGCGGGGGGAACCCTCATTGGGAAAGGTGTTCTCCGAGGCCTTACAGTACCCCCCCTTGAGGAGCGGCCTCAGGACAACTCCAATATGGCTTTTGGGGAAACTTAGAATGGAAGAGTCTCAGCAATCTGGGGGCATGTATTTGATGGTAGGGTACCCAAGATCTTTCTGCTGGACCAAAGCCCTTCCAGTGAACCAGATACTGCACTGAACCCCTCGTTTTCCTGGAATCTAGGATAGACTGAACCTCAAACTCTTCCTGCCCCTGAACTAAGATTGTTTTAGGTCCAACTGTCCACGACGAAGCACCGGAGGTATTGCTCCAATGTCTGGTTTGTTCTCTCGGTTTGCCCATTATTTCTGGGGGTGGTACCCGGAAGAAAAATGGAGGGTGATATCCATCCTACGGGCGAAGGCCCGCCAGAATATGGAGATGAATTGTGTAACCCGATCAGATACGATGGAAAGGGGAACTCCGTGAATTCGGAATATCTCCCTAATAAAAATGTCTGCCAGGGTGAAGGAATTGGGCAGCCCTTTGAGAGGGACAAAATGGGCCTGCTTGGAGAACTGGTCCACGATTACTAAAATGGTATTCATCCCCCTAGAGGCTGGAAGTTCTACAACAAAGTCCATGGACAGGTGACTCCAAGGGCGTTCCGGTATGGGCAGGGGTCGAAGAAGACCGTATGGCTTTTTACGAATGGTCTTGACCTGGGCGCAGATTGGACAGGTTTTCACATACTCCGAAATATCTTCCACCATGGTAGGCCACCAAAAGGTGCGGCTAATGAGGTCAGCGGTTCTACTGATACCTGGGTGGTCGGCTGACCTAGAAGAATGAGCACAGAAGAACCAGGGGAGCGATGGTACCTTTAAAATAAAACAAAAACTACATCGTGCAATATTGTTGGATATAACACAATGATGTGGCTTCCAAGCAACTACCCAGAGAGCTGGAATGGAGCTCAGACAAGCAGAAAACCAACAGGGTATATAGTCACAGACTGGAGCCAGTAGGAGGAGGTGCAATCTCAAGCAGAGAAAGACACACACAGAGCCAGGAATAAAAGCATACGATTTATCCACAAACAATAAAATTGAAGGCTTACAGGATCCCAATGGGATAACAGCATACACTGGCGACACACTTTATTCGAGCTTGGCTAGTCCCACGAATTCGGGTATACCCGGGTGTATTGAGGTTTGTGACTGTTTTCTGCCAGAGTGCATTGAGTTATTTTCCAAGCAGGGATTGAAGCATTTTATTCCCGCTGGCTGCAATACTGCACAGTATAGATATATAAACTGCATTACAATTCATGAATTTATGCCATCTGGTAGACACGCGAAGCATTGCAGCCTATTAAATCCTAATCATTATCATTTAACAGATCAGCCGCCAATCAGCCAGGCATGAACCCAGGCTGGGAAGGCAAATGCAACGGGGCTTGTCAGAGGTGAGGAGTGGCGCATTCCAGGTATCTGCCAGGTACATACCGGGTATTTGCTCGAATAAAGTGTGTCGGTGCAGTAGGATGTAGGTGATCACAAAATCACATCACGCCTCCGCTGCCACTGCAAGCCGCCGTACTGCGTCTCTGTCAGGATCCGATACGTCACTTCCGGTGTTCCGGCAGGTTGGAGATGACGTCACGGAATCCCCAGCAGTCTCTCTCCCTCTCAATCGTAGGGTCACGCTCTACGCGTTTCGCCGTTCAGAATGACGGCTTTGTTAGGAGTAGCAGTGACCTGCTAATAGGGTCTTTATATACCCACTAAAACAATCAATAACCCCTCCTCCTAAAGGTTAATTGATACAAACTATCCCTAGCTAATGGGTAGATGAACTAAATACCCTATTTTGCCAGAGGTAACAAAGTAGTCACAAAAATTTTATACAATTCTCTTAAAATAAATCAACCACAAATTAAAAAGATTTCTCCTTTATATTAATAAGGAAACAATCATACTTTTAGTAAAAATAATTGTACCAATACACAAAATTATTATATCAAAGCAATTATCTAAAATCAATATAATTAATACAATTTTAAACATAAACACATGTTAATCCCTAATCTTATTGGCTCTTAGTGTATTCCAAGGGACGACGATTGGTGAATCTCGGAAATAAAATAAAGAGAATTAGTCAAGAAACAACATAAAAATTCTAATTCACATTACTCATATTATCTATCTATCAAAACCTACATAAGAAATACATCAAACACATGAGTGTTGTATCAAGCACAAAGCAGATCACAAAGATGGATTTAAGCAAATATAGATCAATACACATTTAAAGAAAAGCGCCCAATTCAAAATCCACATTTAGGCCTTGACGAACTAAGGTTTTTAATGAAAAAATCCAAAAGCTCTCTCTTTTCTTAAGTGCAACATTTCTGTCTCCACCCCTCCAATGGGGCAGCACATGTTTGAGCACTGTAAACATCAGGCCTGATGTGTCACCTTGATGTTTTAGGATGAAATGGTGCAATAATAAATGGGTAGTAACCCCTCTTCTAAACATTACCAATGTGTTCAAGAATACGTGTCCTTACAGGCCTGGTGGTTTGGCCTACATACATTAGCCAACATGGGCATTGTATGAGGTAAATTACGTTGTCCGTCTTACACGTGACATGTTGTTTTATTTGGAATTTTTGTTTAGAAATATTTGACATAAATCCAAATTTGTCATCGGCTCTCAACATATCACGTGTAAAACGGACTACGTAATTTACCTCATACAAGGCCCATGTGGGCTACAGTATGTAGGCCAAACCACCAGGCCTGTAAGGACACGTATTCTTGAACACATTGGTAATGTTATGTAGCCCTTTTTCTGAACCCTCCCAAAGGAACTGCTGGTCGCTGTACAACACCTGTGGCTCCAGGAGATCTGAGCCTCCGCTAGCTGGGAGCCTGGGGTAACACTCATACACTTACTTAGCGCAGCGCCTCCACTTACCCAGGATCCCCGTGACGTGAGATTCCCCTGGGCAAGAAATACATACACAAACACGTAATGCAAACAACTTTACTGTATTAACGATAATGCAGAGTAACCTTATCACTCTATAATGCAACAGGTAACCTTAGTGGCCCAGCCACTCTCATCAGGAGTAACGTGTCCGTCCCCTCACCGCGTGCCCCACACACCGTGTCCGTGTATGATACTATATGGTATAGGCTCAGTCTTGTAACCACTCGCTCAGTGTTCCTACAAAGAGTTTAGCCTAAGGCAGGATCAGCGCCTGATGACCGGTGTTGGTGCACTTGATGATATAGTACCTGCCGAGCACTCCAGTGCTCGAATCTGCAACTACGTCGTAAAGGATCTGTCGAGTTCCGGCCTGACATCCAGGATCCACCATCCGGGGAGACCCACCAAGATGGCCTCTGCAGCCGCAGCGCCCAACCTTCTGCACAGGTACGCAGCGTCAATGGAGTCCCTATCTGACTCCGTGAACTAACGTGACACTCGCTGTACTATAGGCCGTCCCTACAGCACAGCAACCTTGGATGGCTTAAGGGGAAACTCCTAGGGCCTGCAGGGTAGCCTATCCTATGCAGGTGGGTCACTGACCCCCTGCACCCACACTACCTCTCCCTTCACCTCCCGGATCCCCTCTGACTAACTCAGCCTAACCTCTGCAGCAAACACACTGCACACCACTCAACCTGCAGCAACCTACTGCACTGCACACACTGTGCCTACTTGTCAGCGCTCACAGCACTACCAGCCGTGACACTGACAAGACTGCACCCTCACACACCTAAGGGCAGAGTCCCTAACCTATGGGCCTTCCCTCAGTACCTACCCCCTACCCTAGTGGGGATTGGGGCCTGCCTGGGATCTGGGGAACTACCTTACCTGGTGTAGGAGCCACTTGCTCCCTACACCCTTCCTTCCCCTTCCTGCTCCCAGCTTCAACTGCCAAACGTTGTCCCCGCAACATTGTAGCCTTCCACCACAGGAGAAGCTGCAAAACCCTATTTGCTGGCTGGCTGCACGTGATGTGGGTTAAAGGGCAATCCCCAGAGGCTGCTGGGAATTGTAGTCCACTCAGGACCTCTTTAGCATTGGTACCGCGTGCGCTACCCTTACTGCGCCTGCGCGACCAACGCGCACGCTCGCGCAACCTGTCATGGTGGCCCCCGCTAGCCTGCTGTGCCGCAGAGCCTCGGAGTGCTACATGAGGGGTCTCTGGGACTGAAAAGAGACCAGGGTTAAATTCTCCCCCTAGCAGAATCCCAACGACCTCGCTTGGGTTGCAAACATACAACAAGGATTATATAATGAAAAATGCATTGCAAACAATACATCACACACAACATGCATTTGTTCACCGGTACCCGACATACTCGCGTGGATACCCGAGGCCAGCTGAGTCTCAGAGTGGAGTGCCCCTAACTGATTGGGTGAGGGTATCCCCCCTTGACTCCTGTGAGTCTTTTGGAGCTCAAGATCAGGTGATACAGTCTCTACCGCCAAACCATCGCCTCCCCCTCGCAGAAAAAATAGTAAGGGGTCCTGGGTATTGACCCTTGCCGGATCCTCCGGTTTCGTCTCGCGGGAGACAGGGAGGTTTAGTCTCTTGCCTCGGTCCACCACATGGCGAACAAAACGCTCCATCGTGCGCATGGAAGAGGCCACAACTGCCCGAGCGGTCTCAGCACAGTCTTTGTCCACTCCAGCAATCCCTTTAATGGTGACATCTTCTGTGGCCAGCACAATGTCTTCGTGCAGGCCCGTGTCTTGAGAAGACAAAGCTTGGAGATACTCGTGCATGGATAAGCGTCGCTCCTGGCCGCTGTACCGGATACCTTGATGAGGTCAAATCCGCTCCCTGGTCTGCAGAGATCTTCTGGGGGAGACACCTCAACCAGGACGAGATGACGAGGTGAGCCCATCGCCCAGGTGACCCTACCTTTGTAGCCGCCAGGCTCCACGATCACAGGGGAGCTCACACCCGACACCCCTGGGGCAGTCAACTCACCCCTGTCATCGTTGGCAGGTACTGATCCCAAGCCTGGGACCGCTGGTACCATCGTAGAAGGCCGGACTGGCCACAGTAGGGCACACGGACCCACAGCAGGCTCTGTATCCGCCGAGATATTCGGCTCGGTGACTTCGCAAGAGTGGTCCGCCAGCAGGCGCATCACCACGAGTGGTTGGTCACTGGAATCACCAAAAGAGGATGGGGGTATAGACACCTTACCCTGTGATTCCGGAATCTGCGTGTCTGGGCTCTGTGGTTCCGGCTCGGGAACCGGGTCTGGAACCAACATCTGGGGTTCCAACATCTGTAGCTCTGCCTTCGGCGGCTCCGGCTCAGAACCTGAATCTAGAATGTCCATTTGGGCACAAGGGCCCTCCACATGCTCCACAGCTGAGGTAGGTGGACTAGCAGCGGCGTTGACCACCGGGGTAGAGACATCAGGCGCCTCTTTCTCCACGGGTTCCGCCATCAGAGGTTACTGCTCTACCACTAGGACGTCCCCTTTGAGAGGGTCTGGAACCGTGTCTGCAACATGGGTCTGAACACACGGGTCCCCTGAGGCCTCTGGAATTAGGACAGACTGATTACCAGCATAACTCACTTTAGTAGAGAGGTCAGGCTCCTCCTCTTCTTTCTCGGCTGGGTAAGTAGGCTGGAGTATAATAGGCTTTAAGAAACATGCACCGCAGCAGTCACATTCGGGCTCCCACGCCAGTGCGCCTCTCGAACAGTCACAGGTGGGGATTAAACACTGTATACACGGTTCTACATCCACCTCGGTTGTCTTGCATTCTATCAGGAACTGGGATGTGTCGACTCCCTTGGCATGGGCTTCCTGAATGCAGGGGCACACTAGCACAAAGCCATCTATTCCTGGCGCTTTCCAGGACACATACACATTAGGGTGTAACCCCTGGCAGTCTATCTCATTCTCGGGGGAAGAATAATCCGTTTCCGCAACAGTGTCCTCCTCTTCATCTGGAGGCTCTGTAGGCTGCGGCAGTCTGGGTTTCAGGAACTGCGCCTCACAGTCAGGACACTTGGGCCCTCGGGTCAATTCACCGACGGGGCAATCACATTCACTCAGGCAGCAGTGCATGCATTCTTCCCCATCTACCACTGTCATCGTGAGCGCTACGGGTAACATAGGTGACCCGTCCATCCAGCCACCAGTCACCTTCCAGTCTCTTAACGCACACAGGCATACTACCATTGGCAAGACTAAATGTGGGGGCGGTATGATTCTATACAGCCAGGGGTGTGTTTCTCTGCATCTCGTACTTTCCTTAGGGGGAACAGACATCGCTGATTGCTGCTCACTGTGCTCCCTCCTATTGTGGGGGTGGGGCTCGGGTTTTCCCGCCAGTCCTGGATAGATGTTTGCAACATTTTCCCGCGCGGGCGGGAAGTCAGCACATGGCCTCTTCCGCCTTGAGGGCTTCCTCATGGCGGAATCAAAAATAGCACAATTTAGAGAAAAAAAATTACCGGGCACCCCAGGTCTGATATCTCAGCAGCACCTCCAAATGTAGCCCTTTTTCTGAACCCTCCCAAAGGAACTACTGGTCACTGTACAACACCTGCGGCTCCAGGAGATCTGAGCCTGGGGCTGGGAGCCTGGGGTAACACTCATACACTTACTTAGCGCAGCGCCTCCACTTACCCAGGATCCCCGTGACGTGAGATACCCCTGGGCAAGAAATACATACACACACATGTAATGCAAACAACTTTACTGTATTAACGATAATGCAGAGTAACCTTATCACTCTATAATGCAAAAGGTAACCTTAGTGGCCCAGCCACTCTCATCAGGAGTAACGTGCCTGTCCTCTCACCGCGTGCCCCACACACCGTGGCCGTGTATGATACTATATGGTATAGGCTCAGTCTTGTAACCATTCGCTCAGTGTTCCTACAAAGACTTTAGCCTAAGGCGGGATCAGCGCCTGATGACCGGTGTTGGTGCACTTGATGATATAGTACCTGCCGAGCACTCCAGTGCTCAAATCTGCAACTACTTCGTAAAGGATCTGTCGAGTTCCGGCCCGATATCCAGGATCCACCATCCGGGGAGACCCACCAAGATGGCCTCTGCAGCCACAACGAAGAGCAGCGCCCAACCTTCTGCACGGGTACGCAGCATCAATGGAGTCCCTATCTGACTCCGTGAACTAACGTGACACTCGCTGTACTATAGGCTGTCCCTACAGCACAGCAACCTTGGATGGCTTTAGGGGAAACTCCTAGGGCCTGCAGGGTAGCCTATCCTATGCAGGTGGGTCACTGACCCCCTGCACCCACACTACCTCTCCCTTCACCTCCTGGATCCCCTCTGACTAACTCAGCCTAACCTCTGCAGCAAAAACACTGCACACCACTCAACCTGCTGCAACCCACTGCACTGCACACACTGTGCCTACTTGTCAGCGCTCACAGCACTACCAGCCATGACACTGACAAGATTGCACCCTCACACACCTAAGGACAGAGTCCCTAACCTATGGGCCCTCCCTCAGTACCTACCCCTTACCCCAGTGGGGATTGGGGCCTGCCTGGGATCTGGGGAAATACCTTACCTGGTGTATGGCCACTTGGTGTAGAAGCACTTCCTTCCCCTTCCTGCTCCCAGCTTCAACTGCCAAACGTGGTCCCCGCAACATTGTAGCCTTCCTCCACAGGAGAAGCTGCAAAACCCTATTTGCTGGCTGGCTGCACGTGATGTGGGTTAAAGGGCAATCCCCAGAGGCTGCTGGGAATTGTAGTCCACTCAGGACCTCTTTAGCATTGGTACCGCGTGCGCTACCCTTACTGTGCCTGCGCGACCAACGCGCACGCTCGCGCAACCTGTCATGGCGGCCCCCGCTAACCTGGTGTGCCACAGAGCCTTGGAGTGCTACATGGGGGGTCTCTGGGGCTGAAAAGAGACCGGGGTTACAGTTAGAAGAGGGGTTACTACCCATTTATTATCGCTCCATTTCATCCTAAAACATCAAGGTGACACATCAGGCTTGAGGTTTACAGTGCTCGAACATGTGCTGCCCCATTGGAGGTGTGGAGACAGAAATGTTGCACTTAAGAAAAGAGAGAGCTTTTGGATTTTTTCATTAAAAACCTTAGTTCCTCAAGGCCTAAATGTGGATTTTGAATTGGGCGCTTTTCTTTAAATGTTTATTGATCTATATTTGCTTATATTTGGATTTCACACTGATTGATGAATCCTCTGCACTCGTGGGGATCCCCTGCATAACGATTGGGAGCCGGGAGGCGAGGGTCCGAAGCCATGGGGAGACCCGAAGAAGGCAACGCCACGGCTGCCATGGCAGAGGAGCCTGAAGAATGCTGCAACAGAGAGATTCTTGAGAGCTCTTGAGACATGGAGTTGAGTTGCGCCTCCACCTGAAGGAGTCGATCCATGGCAGTGGGTTGCTCAACCTCTCCCGGGTCCATGTCCGTTGGGCTAAGCATAATGTCACGCTGCGCTCACCACGGACAAGGAGGGACCCCGGAACTGAGGTGAAAAGGGTAATACTTGCACCCACAGCTGCGGGGGCACGCCTGGAAGGTGGATTGTAGGCGTCCGGAACTGCACGGGAGATAAGGTGTTAGTGCAGATACTTGCCGGATACTTGGGCAGTTCCAGTAGAATCGTCGGTGCCGAGAGCCATGGGGTTTGGAGCCGGGAGGTAGGTTGGAATCCGTAAGCCGTGGTGGAAGATAAGAGAGTTCGGGAGGTCAGAGAGCAAGCCAGAGGTCGGAGTCCAGAGCGGGTCCGCAGTCAAGCTGGTCCGGTACACGGGAGATCACTAGAAGACACAGAGACAAGGTACTAAGGCAGGCACGACCGTGGGTAACGCAGGTCACACAAAGCTATGCTCAGCCAAAGAAGGAATGGCTGAGCAGGGTATAAATGAGAAGAGAGCCCAATGGGTAGAGGGGGAGGGACGGAGGAGCGGCCCCATGGGAGGCAGGGATAGGTGAGGGAAGATTGCCACAGCTGATAGCTTGACGCGAGGCTTGTGGGCGGTGCTCGAGCATCAGGCATGTGCACCGCGCGGGAAAGGTGCGCGTGGCCCGAGCTGGGGGCGGGAGCTCCTCCTGCGGGAGGACATAAAAGTCCGTAGGCGTGCGCGCGCGCGCATGCGCATGTCCCGTAGCAGCAGTGGGTACCAGGGAGAAGGAAGGAGGGTCCCGCTAGCGGCGGTGAACCAGTGGAGCCGGAGCGCGCCGGGTGAGTAGTGTCGCAGGGGGAACCCTCTTTGGGAGAGGTGTTCCCCGAGGCCTTACATTCAGCAGCAATCAATGCACACAGCACACAGCACACACAAAAAGAGCCCCGATCCATCCTCCCCCCCCCCCAGAGTTTCTTCCTCTCTATTTCAAACTGCCTTTTGTTTTCAGCTGATTTTGCAGAAAAGTTGCAGAGCACCAAGGGGACACATACAGTATATCTGATTTAAACTGCCTTGACAAAGTGTGTAGTCGCGAAACGTGCATCAGGACTGACATCATTGGTTAGCAGTGTTTACGTCGGTGAGCGACACATCTGTAGCACATGAGTGTCAGCATTGACTGCCTTACCTATGCGACTTTGTGGCCTATGTAGGAAATGGTGAAAAGCCCTATCTCGCCAGTTTTTTGGCAAATATGCCTACAGCAATTCTGTAAATGCCAAAAAGCTAGCGAGATGAGCAAAATCCACCGTTTCCAAGACGAAGCAACTGTGTGCGTGAAACATGTAGAGGAGGAGGCTGTGCTGCAGCCTGCTGTGTCCACTGTGTGTCTCCAATAAAACTTTGATGTTCAATTTTGGATTGTGACGTCATTGGGCTGTTTTGCTGTTGCTCCGGATGCACCTCTCCCTTCCACATGACCTCTCTGTCGGATGCACGCTGTAGGACTCACTGCTGAGGAACTATTGGACCCAGGATGGATGAGCTGAAAGGGGTAAGATTGCTGTTTTGCCCCTGAGCCCCAACTTTTATAGTGGTCTTTATTTATCCTCTCACTTTCCTACCTGCCCTGCACAACCAGTGCTTCATTCAACTTTAGCCTAGGAGCGCATGACAGTTACATATCTATGAATGGAAATGACCCGCGTCACGTGATCGGGCTATCTCCATGCATAGGAGATACAAGCATCCCATAACGGGGCCTGTATCTCGGAAAGCAGGGGTCCCCGGACATAAAACCAACGCGGTTCATCTCTGGAGACGCCCTGCACATCTACAATATTAATACAATTGTTATGTATACTTTTTTTATTTGCCGCGAAATTGGCGCAGAGAGGTGGATCTTGCTCTCTGCTGACAGATCTCGCTAGCGGAGCCCTTCTCGCCAGGGCTCGCATCTCTCCGCCGAATTCCTCTCACAGATATGCGCACCTTCCTGCATACTGCGAGGGGAATCCGCCAAAAACATGGCGAGTTCTACGTCTGGCGAATGGCCATTCTCGCAGTTTCCTGCATAGGCCCCTATATTGCTTTTATGTGGCTGTGGAAGGGGCGAGTTTCAGTTCATTCCTTTCCTTCCATTGGCTCATTGTTACATTTTCCTCTTTTTGTGACCATTTTTTGGGGTACTTTTCTTCTGCAAAAAAAATTCCAACTAGTGGCTTTTTGCTCTTAATTAAAGAGTGCCAGTCATTCTAGCATTCTAGCTGTCTTGCTGTCTCCTTGTGGCTTCTGTACAGTAATTATTGTTAAGGCTACCTCTACCTCCATCCTCCCAATTTTGTTCCCTATTTTAGGGTGCTTATATAGGGCTGAGACTAGCAACCATATTGGCTATCTGCTTTGCTTTATGCATATTTGTGCACTAAAGCACCTACATTGATTTAGTGTGGCTTGAGAAGGGGGAAGTTTTACAACAAATTCCCTTCCTCCACTGGCTCATTGTTACAGTTCCCAGTGGCTACTTTTCCTCTGCAAAGCTACTGTACTGGGAGAGGGAGAATATATGTACGTACATATGTATGTCCCCTCAAACAAATTAGGGAGACATGCCTGTGCTGAAATAGGAGCACACCTGAGAGATATGCTAATTAAATGCAAAGTATATTAAATGAGTCCCGTCCCACACTTTCTAAAATTATTTCCGTACCAACTATATAGAGATGTTAAGCCTAAGGCTGCGCTTATGGCGACAGTGACGCGACGTCCCGGCAAAACAAATGCATTGCCGCCATCGCGTGCACTTGTAGTAAGCGCGATGCAACGGCGTGACTGAGTGGTGCAGCGGATTGGTCGCGATCGCTAGAAGTCATCTTTATTTGATTTTCCAGCGACCGTCGCCTGACCGTCGCGTCACCGGCACTGTAAGCATAGCCTGAGGCACCAACATAATGATTGGAATGGTGTCAGACTAGAACCCACAATCACTGCTTTCCTAGGCCACAGCTCTAGCAGTGTGAGCTGAACCCGCTGATCACTGGCACCACCATCCCAGTTCTGCTTCACCTTGTTTTTAATTTTGTGCGTCACATAACGTGCTTTATTTAATTTCTATTAGAATATGAAAGATAGAAATGGCAATCCTTTAGATGAGGTGTACTACTAAATGTTCTAAATGGGTAAAACACCCATTGTAGATGTATAATGACCTGGACAAAGTAACTTGTAATACATATACAATTAAGAAAAATGAGAAAGCACCTCCAAAGAGCTTCAAAATAGAGGACACATTACCGTAATATAATGTATTTCTTATGTATTACCTAAGTGAGTTTTAAAGTTATACATTTATTAAGAGGCAGAATGAAGTGAATAATAAAAGAAAACATAATTATAAAAAGTACAAGATCAGAGGGTGATCAAACCACAATGTGTACTGGTCCTTGTACATTTAAGTAAAATGATAAGCAATGAACGAAGCCTGTACTGTATATTTATATTTTCAGAACAAAAACTCCTGATTTAGAGCTTGTTTGATAATGCACATTGAAAAATCAAAATGCATTCAATCAGAGGTTGGCTTCTTCGGAGGTGCAGTTACCCTGAAAGAGACCCTATCTGTTTAAATAGATAGGTACATACAGTAGAAGGGGTTTAATACCTCCTGTACAATCTACAGTATATAAACAAGATTGCATAAATCTGGTCTCATAAAATGAAAATGTATAACATATCCAGATAGTACCAAGAATATTCACCTACCAATGATGATACTGTTTGCTTTTGAAACTGCAGATCTAACTGTGTAATCCCTAGAGCAGCAGAAGTGGCACCCATTTAGTTCTAACCCAGTAGAGTGAGGTTATCCATGTTCTGTTCATCTTTTATTTAATGTCTAAGGTATGCTGTTAGAAGACAGTGTGCACTGCAACCCAACAGCTGGTTTAGCTGACGCTGTACTACTAGAGCTGTTTTTCTGAATAACAGTGATTGTGTGGGTTGAACGTCTGATCCTGTTGGATCTGACACAATACCCCATTACTAAGGTGCCTTAGACATATCCACCCAATAACACTTTGTGTGCAGTTTGTAGAGTTTTATTTATTGTAAAATAAAGTATTTCAATTGAGTATGTGTCTGGCACTCTGTCTGATTGCATTGTGAATATTGTTGTGCCTGTTCTGTTATACTGTAGCAATTTTTGTGCATATTGTCATGTAGCACTAAAATGAGTATATATACCTGTAGTATCTCCGTTCCCCTGGCTTACTTTAAAAGCAGATCACTTCCCCTTCCTAGTTGACAGTTTAATGTTCCTTGTGGAGCACACCTGAGATACCTGGGAGATACACTAATAGCTAGTCATGTATGAGCAGTGAGCAGCTCAAACGTAGGATGTGAGAGGAATACTCCCTATCTGCCGGTTTAGCTCACATTGCAATAGTTGTGTCCTAAAATAGCAGTGGTTGAAGGTTTTAGTACTGTTGGTTGACACCATTCTAGTCATTAGGTTGGTGCCATAGGCTTATTATGATCCCTATATTGTTGGTATGGCAATCCTTTTAGAAAGTGTGGGACGGGATACATTTAAATATATTTTGCAAATCACTCAGGTGTGCTCCTATTTCACAACAGGCATGTCTCACTAACTTATTTGGAGGGACATTTGAGGGGATATATAGTATTTACAACTGGCAACGGCTAATAACATTTCTGAATCGTTTTTTTTGATTGCCAAAAATTTGTCCAGGAACAGATTGTACTTTGCCTCTGAAAGAAAAAAATCTGTCATTTTGGATTTAACTTTTGGAGCGTGATCCGCAGATCAAACGAACTGCCCAATCTGAGGCGGATCCAGATTCACAAAAAAAACTGAGCCCATCTCTACTTACTACTTTAGCTGCAACAAACGGACTAATTAACAACTACTCTCAGTTGGTGAATTCTTTATCACGCTGTGCCATCATATATTTGTTTAGTGTGGTTGTAGAAGGTGAGGGGGAGTTTTACCACAATTTCCTTTCCTTCTATTGACCCATTGTTATATTTCCTTCTGTGACAATTTTCCAACTTACTAACTGCAACAAGCAGACTAACTAACAACTACTGGCTCTAGGGTTGAGAATTCTTTATCACTCTGTGCCATCATTTGTGGTATTTTTCTGCCACTCACAGATTAATCCACTGAACCGCTGTCACAGTCAGCTGCTTTTGCTCACCGATATGTATTCTTTTTTTTTTATTCACTGCTACTTAGCTGTATAATAACCTCTTTTATTTTATTCTGTCGTCTTAACAACATTACTTTTATCTTTGAATAATTTCCATTACAATATTAGGGGGTTATAACTGACTCTCTCACATTCGTATCCAGGCAACTTGGCTCTAAGCTAACCAGTGTTGTACATTTTTATAATATCCACAACTATATAGGTGCTCAGTGTGCATAGAATTGGCAGATATCGCGTCTCACCTTCTTCTTGTTGTTTTAGATATCTTTGTTTTCTATTTTGTACTCTTCCCCCCATGGCACCTACTTATCATTGTACTGGGGTTGTGCGGGTATCATCTTTTATTGTGTGTTATATGCCTGATTTTATGCAGTCTATATGGATGTTTAGTATAGGTATAGTATATTGACATACAGTTTATTGTTAGTACTTATAAACGTCATAGTTGCTACAATGAGCAGGATTGAAGATGACACTCAATGTACATCTTGCCACATGTATTTGCACTTGGAGCAGCTGTTCCAAGGAGCATATAGCCATGAGAAGTGTGAGCAGGTGGTCTCTTTAGAGTCAGAGATTGCTGATCTGAAGAGGATACTTGCAATATTGTGGGACATTGACAATCTTCAAAGTGGTTTAGTGCTCACTGAGCAGGCCCTTGCTTCAACTAGTGGTGCAGAAGGTGGCACTGATAGTGAGGAGCAGGTAGGTAGCTGGGTAACAGTTAAAAGGGGAAGCAGGGGCAATAGGGATAGGCAGGTCAGTTCTGAGCTGACCCATCCAAATAGATTTGCCATCTTGAGTGAAGACATTGGGAGTGTCAGGGCAGAAATGGCAAGGCTGGGGGAGACTGATTCCTCTACCATCAGGGGAATAGTTCCTCCAGCAAAGAGGGGACTCAGGATGCTCAGATACCAAGCCAGATTGTGATGGTAAGGGACTCCATTTTTAGGAAGGTAGATAGGGCAATCTGTTGCCATGACCGCATGAACCGAACAGTTTGCTGCATCCTGGGTGCTCGGGCTCAGCACATTGTGGATCGGGTAGACAGATTGTTGGGATGGGCTGGGACTGACCCGGCGGTCTTGGTACATGTTGACACCAATAACAAAGTTAGAGAAAGATGGAGAGTCCTAAAAAATTATTACAGGGATCTAAGGCAAAAGTTTAAAGCAAGGACCTCCAAGGTAGTATTTTCTGAAATACTACTGGTACCAGTGCCATGCACTACCGCAGGGAGACAGTCAGAGTGCCTATATTTAAAAAGGGAGCTAGATCGCAACCAAGAAATTACAGACCTGTAAGCCTGACTTCAATAGTGGTGAAACTACTTGAAGGTTTAATACGTGATAATATTCAGGAATATTTAATGGAAAACAAAATTATTAGTAATAATCAACATGGATTTATGAAAAATAGATCATGCCAAACTAACCTTATTTGTTTCTTTGAGGAGGTAAGTAGGAATTTAGACCAGGGTAATGCAGTTGATGTGGTCTACTTAGATTTTGCAAAGACTTTTAATACGGTTCCACACAAGAGGTTGGTGTACAAAACAAGGTAAATTGGATTCAGTAAATATATATGCACCTGGATTGAAAACTGTTTGAAGGACAGACAACAGAGGGCTGTCATAAATGGAACTTTTTCAGGTTGGGCTAAAGTCATGAGTGGAGTACCTCAGGGATTGGTACTGGGACCCCTGCTTTTTAACTTGTTTATTAATGACCTTGAGGTTGGCATCGAGAGCAAAGTCTCCATCTTTGCTGATGATACAAAATTGTGTAAGGTAGTAGAAACGGAGCAGGGTGTAATTTCTCTCCAGAAGGACTTGGAGAGACTGGAAACTTGGGCAGGGAAATGGCAGATGAGGTTTAATACAGATGAATGTAAGTTATGCATTTGGGAAGCAAGAATAAACAGGCGACTTACAAATTAAATGGGGATAAATTGGGGGAATCCATGATGGAGAAGGATTTAGGAGTGCTTGTAGACAGCATGTTTAGCAATAGTGCTTAAGTCATGCAGTAGCTGCAAAGGCAAACAAGATCTTATCTTGCATCAAATGGGCAATGGATGGAAGGGAAGTAGACATAATTATGCCCTTTTACAAAGCATTAGTAAGACCACACCTTGAATATGGAGTACAATTTTGGGCACCAATCCTTAGAAAAGACATTATGGAACTAGAGAGAGTGCAAAGAAGAGCCACTAAATTAATAAAGGGGATGAACAATCTAACTTATGAGGAGAGGCTAGCTAAATTAGATTTATTTACATTAGAAAAGAGGCGTCTAAGAGGGGATATGATAACTATATACAAATATATTTGGTGACAGTACAGGGAGCTTTTAAAATTACTATTCCTCCCAAGGGCAGTACAAAGGACTCGGGGCCATCCCTTAAGGTTTAAGGTTGGAGGAAATGAAATTTTACTAGTAAAAGAGGTATTGTTCTTTACCGTAAGGGCAGTTAAAATGTGGAATTCATTACCCATGGAGACTGTGACGGCAGATACAATAGATTTGTTTAAAAAAAGGCTGGACATCTTTATAGAAAGGAAAGGTATACAGGGATATACCAAATAAGTAAACATTAGAAGAATGTTGATCCGGGGAATAATCAGATTGCCAATTCTTGGAGTCAGGAAGAAATTTATTTTTACCCTTTTTGTTTGAGAGGAAAACTACGGCGCTCCCCTAAAAATACCTATGTATGTATACAATGGTAAAATAATAAACAATGACTAAGACAGTCAAATACTAGCCCTTGTACATAACCTCCAAACTGCAGCTCAATCTTGAAAGCAGGATCCTTCCTTGATCCTCAGTAGTCAGTAGTCTTAGAGATGCGGTGAGCGCATGGGAACAAACATATAAGGATACATAAAGGAGTATAATTTGTAAACTAATCAGTCATATAACCATGCACACGGGGAATAGGAGGGTGATGTGAAATAAATAAAATAAAGCTGATAACAGCTCTACTCACACGGGCAAGTGTGAGCAAATCCTATTACAATGTCTTTCAGCTCTTTCCTCCAAACGATCCCTGTCACCTCTAGGGTCAGCTTGTGGGGGTAGAGTGATGTCTGAGGGCAGCTGTCACAATCAATCCCTCTTTTGTTGCTCAAGAATAAGGGCGACATCCACATATGCTCATACTGGTATAAGAAGCAATACTTTATTAAACCATAAAGGTAAGTATACAAATCTGTGCTGTGTTACAGTGAAGAAAAGGCACTAACTCTACTAGTGATCACTAACAGTGAATAGTGAATAAATCAAAAACTAATGATACAAAAAACATACTATAGTGCACACGTGATAAATGACGTGAATAAATGAATCAAAACCCCCCTGCTCAAACCCAGCTGGTAGGGACTGGTTCCACTGGTCCCTCAATTAGTGCAGATTCGTTTGAAATCCAGGTGGAGCATGGAAGGGAGATAAAACAAAATATATTCTAAGTGTAGACCGTATGGTACTATATGGGTCAATACAGTGAAGTGTCTTGGCTCGTATGTGTAGCCTACTCACAAGATGTAGATAAAATACGGGCAATGTATCACAGTGGTCTTTGCTGGAAGGACCTCTTGATTCTTGATATGGTGTGGACCCCCAATCTCAGCAGGACATCAGTTAATATGTTGGAGAAAGAGTATCCATAGTGCAGACCAGTCTTATAAAAACATAACTTTTATGGAATTTAAAAATGAACACTTACAATAAAAATAATCAAATCAAGCATGAATCACAATAATGTGATGAAAGAGAGTTGGCTGTGGACTTTTGGCTCACCCACCACCTCCGGTGTGAATGCACTGCGTGGGACGCTGCTACGCTGGACGCTCCACCTTCTCAGCTCCCTCTAGGGTGTTCGGGTGTCGTCCGCTCCGGTTCTTATGTTGGACGTCGGTCTGGTATGTCCCTGGAGCTCACTCTGACGCGTGCCGTCCTATCCCCTCCGGTGGACTCCGATATGTCACTTCCGGTTTGGTCGCGATACGTCACTTCCGGTTGTGGGTCTGCAATCTTCGTCCCTGCTACTCTCTTCCTGTAGGCGGGTTCCACTCTACGCGTTTCGCCAATCGGTGCGTGGCTTCGTCAGGAGAGTGACATATCGGAGTCCACCGGAGGGGACAGGACGACACGCGTCAGAGGGAGCTCCAGGCACATACCAGACCAACGTCCAACATAAGAACCGGAGCAGCCAACTCTCTTTCATCACATTATTGTGATTCATGCTTGATTTGATTGTTTTTTTTGTAAGTGTTCATTTTTAAATTCCATAAAAGTTATGTTTTTATAAGACTGGTCTGCACTATGGATACTCTTTCTCCCACATATTAACTGCTGTCCTGCTGAGATTGGGGGTCCACACCATATCAAGAATCAAGAGGTCCTTCCTGCAAAGACCACTGTGATACATTGCCCGTATTTTATCTACATCTTGTGAGTAGGCTACACATACGAGCCAAGACACTTCACTGTATTGACCCACATAGTACCATACGGTCTACACTTAGAATATATTTTGTTTTATCTCCCTTCCATGCTCCCCCTGGATTTCAAACGAAAGTATACAAATCTTACATATAAGTACATCACTTCTAGCCACTGCATCCTCTGTGTAAGCTCCTCCAGGGATCTTTCTGCTCTCGCGTCCGGTCACAGGGTTTCTGACAGAAGCTTTCACCAGAGAACTATGGTGGCCTTCTGTGATCAAAATACTGTAGCTCCACAAACACAGGGCTACGCGTTGAGAGTAGTCTCTCTTCTTCAGGTCCTGTTGGTGGTGTGAACAGAGGCTCTCTTTATACCTGGTATATTGACCAGGTGTGTCACATAACAATTAATCAATTAAAAAATTCAAAGCATGCTCATGATGTGTTATAAGCAATTGGTATACTGCTCTCTGTCTTATAGAACTGCTTGTCATTCCTAATACTCATACAAACAGAGGAGAAGAGAATTTACCTCAATGTTCATCTGACTTAAATCACAAATGAAGAAACTCTTCTGTTTGCCTTCCTCTGGATCAATAAGGAAGTATAGATATTGGATAAAGTATCTGTTGTCTAAATGTTAGCATAGGTTGAACTTGATGGAGTTATGTCTTTTTTCAACCTCATCTACTATGTAACTATGATGTTAAAATGAGACTTAATTTTTCTGAGGTTTGTGGAATATAAATTAAACCCAATCTAGTTTCTGTAGGGATGGACCATGCAAGGTATGTTTAGTAATTACAAAAATATTTTAACACATCTCCGCATTTATTGAACTCAGAGGGGCTTCTTCAATAACGTGCGATAGCATTGGTCCGACACTACCACACAGAAACTCTTATTCAACTTAATGGGAGTTTGCAAAAGCCTCTGAGTGCCCTCTTTACTGTAATCACACAACATCTATACTGTACAATATCTCACATCACATCTATACTGTACAATATCTCACACCAACCTCCCAACAGAGGTTATCCAGAGTGTAATCTATTGTTCTCAATCTCCACACCCACCATTAATACAGAGTCATCAAACAGGCCTGCAAGTTTCATTCCTAGTTTCAGGACACCAGAGACCCTTCTTTGGTCCTGAGACATGTTTTTCTATGATAGAACAAAGAGTCAATGCCAACAGTTCATAGTTGTTAATGTTAATGCCATAATTTTTCCATGCAACAAAGCTGAACATGAGCCCCCCCATATGCCAATGCACACTTAATGCTCACACTCTACTCTAAGGCAGCACATTCACATTATCCATTTGTTATATCACTTCAAGTTTACTGATTATTTTTTTAGTTTCAGCAAATTAAATTATTAATTTTCTTGTGAAAGAGAAAAAGAACAATGCGCACAACTCTCATAGCGTAAAAAAGTAATTACTGTATATTGTGACAATAATAAAGTGTAAATGATTGCACGTACAAGAAGGACTAATCATATAAGCAGGGCATTGTCACAATTTACCCTTTATTATTGTCACAATATATTTATTTATTTATAAAATATTTTCTCTCTTACGGGTCTTGGGCATGGTGGCAGGGTCTCTTTCAGCAGAAGCTGCCACCTGAACCTCCAAGGTATCCCACTCCATGCCTTCTCGCATATCCTGCTTGATAGGAGGCCTCCACTGCTTCAACAATCTCCACTCATTAAGTTGCTGCTTCCAGATCAGGTGTCCTCATCTTTTAGCCCAAGCTAAGAGCCCATTTTCTCTTCTCATTGGAAATGCCTACTGCTTTACTCCACCAGATAAATGCCTGGCATTTATTTATAAAATGTTTTACCAGGAAGTAATACATTGAGAGTTACCTCTCGTTTTCAAGTACGTCCTGGGCACAGAGTTAAGGCAAATATTACATGGTTACAAATACAGTTGCATAAATGAACAGGGTATACATTATATACAAGACATTGCATGCACAGTTAAAGATAATATATATTATGGGCGTATGAAACAGTTACAGACGAGATTAAAATGTGTGACAGCCTTATATTTGAAAGAACTTAAACTAGTGGTGGATGTGAGAGTCTCTGGTAGGTTGTTCCAGTTTTGGGGTGCACGGTAAGAGAAGGAGGAATGTCCGTATACTTTGTTGAGCCTTGAGACCATGAACAGTCTTTTGGAGTCTGATCTCAGATGATAGGTGCTGCATGTGGTAGGGGTGAGGAGCTTGTTCAGGTAGCTGGGTAGCTTGCCTTAAACTTGCCTTGGAAAATCTGGGGCTATCACCAACAAGATCCAGGTACATGCTGGGTAGATGCTGCAACATTTCAGTGACATTTCTGCAGAGACTAATGGCCCGTCGGATTAACACAGCAACTATTCCAGAGTATCCTCCCTGAAGCTACCAACGCTAGGCTGGAACTGGACAGAGCCCACAGAATATACAGACCGAAAGCATTCGAAAACAGATGGCCCAGATATATAATTACAAGGCTCCACTATTACACCACCAAAGAGGAAATATTCAACAAGGTCAGAAACCTAGACAAGATCACCTTTGAAAATGCGGAACTACAGATCTTCTCAGACCTTGCACCAACAACAGTCGCCAAAAGACGCAAACTCAGAGAAATCACAAGATACCTAAGAAGTAAGGCTGTCAGGTACAGATGGGGCTTCCCCTTCACCCTCCAAGCTTCGCACAAGGGAAAACAAGCCACCTTAAGAACCCCAGAGGAAGGACCGGAATTCATATCCGCGTTGGGCCTAGAGATTCAAGAGGAATTAAAGAGCGGTACAGCGAGGACACGCCCACAGCCGAGATGGTCCAGAGTGCCAAGGAATCCAAGATAACCTACCATGCCCGCAACACTGAGGCTTGACAACCTGAACTTGACAAAGCTCTGAGAGCATAGAAGTGACAGGCCCATCCCACTTGGTACCCCCACCCCAGGCTTTCTATGTCTGTTCAAATAGAAGGCTGCGAGCAACGGGGGGCACGAGGGAGTAGAACAACTGAACACTTGATAGAAGTAGGAATAAGCCATTATTATTCCTCTAAAGACTTTGTTTAGCTTCACTAACAATATAACCGTGTTCCATTTTACGTTATGATTGTTCCAAAAGTTTAAAACCCAGTGACTTGGAACGGCACTATAACAGCAGTAAATGTGAATAAATAAATAAAGATAAATTATAAGGTGTTGCTGAAATATTCTCAACCTTCCAAGGAATATGCACTGATTCCCTTACAAGTAGTTAGGATCCAGGGCAGGAAGGGAGCGATGTCGTCAGGAACACCCAGAAGAAAACATATAAGATATCATAGTGCAGTAGGTTAAATAAAACGTGATAGTCAGTATGATAACTTGGCTCTTATAGATGACCTACTTACAAGAAGTAAGATAAAAACAGCAAGTTTCCGGGCGCCCTGTCCCTGTCTCTGACGTCAGATCCTGTTGTCCTCGGATCGGGCTTTGCAAGAAGCGCAGCCGCTCCAACCGCTCCAACCGCTCCAACCGCTCCAACCGGAAGTCGTCACTCCTAGGCCCGGACGTGACGACAGACGCTCTCCATCCGCGAACGGACGAGGGGGCACCCTCGAGGAGGGATACTGAAGGGATTGGAATTTTCCATCTGCCGATTTACCATACCTACTGCCTCAAGTAAAACCTTATGTGATTGTGTTCGTATATCACATTGTGAGTACATGTCTTATACCTTTCATCTATAAAGTTTGGTGTTATCTGGTAAACACTATGGTTTCCCTCTATTCCTGTATGATTGCGTGTATCTGACTGGGAGCTGAGGTCTTCGTGAATATACCATCCAGCCTGTCATCAGTGTTCACTGTTGCGTGCTGCGGTCATATCCATCTGCCACTACAAGCTGAAGTTTCCAAGAACCATCTTTAAACCACTTGCTGTTTTTTTATCTTACTTCTTGTAAGTAGGTCATCTATAAGAGCCAAGTTATCATACTGACTATCACGTTTTATTTAACCTACTGCACTATGATATCTTATATGTTTTCTTCTGGGTGTTCCTGTTCCAAAAGTTTGACTGTTGTGTTTTATCTCTTTATATATGTGTTCTAGTTCCAGTTTGTCTCACTAGAAAGGAAGGTCACCCAACAAACCGGACCACCGACGTGGGTCCAAGCAGAGATGATGACCGTATACGTTTACAACCTTTCAGACTGCAAGTACCACATTGCACCCCACACACACTTTTTCTTGACTCTGCATGTCCAAAACAACCCAAAAGCAGAGTCATAGGCCCAAAGCAACAGAGGGCCCTACCCCATACCAGGTTAAAAACCCCCAAGGTTATTTTAGTTCAACCCCCCCCCATCCCATCCCATCCCAATCGATTCACACTTGTATACACCCAAAGTGACACAATCACAAAACAAGCTAAAAGACGATCTAGGCAACCCATAAACCCCCATTGGATACCCAATAACAAAAAGATGTCCGCAGCGATTATCCTCGCAAGATATCCTACACAAGTACATGGCTAAATTACTAAAACTAAATACCCAGAATGTAAAGGGACTAAACTCACCCATGAAAAGGAGACTACTGTTTAGGGATCTCAAAGCTAGGCAAAGCGACATACATATGATCCAGGAAACACATCTAAAAAGAGAAGATACGGCCCGGTTAAGAGACAGGAATTTCCACCAAATCTTCCACTCACCAGCGATAGATAAAAAAGCAGGAGTAGCCATCCTGATTAGAACCAGCGTCCCCTTTGAAGTAGAAAAAATAAAAAGAGATAAGATCGGCAGAATGCTAATTGTCTCAGGCAAAATGGGCACAGCTGAACTAACGCTATTATGCCTATACGCCCCTAATACCGACCAGGAGAGCTTCATCAACGAGGCCTTCGACATAATAAACCAGAACAAGAAGGGGTACTTAATAATTGGAGGTGATCTTAACACAGTTATATATTGCAATAAAGACAAGGCGAGACTCACGAGCAAAGAGCACCACTCGAGAATACATAAAAGGATCAAAATTAACCAAACTAGATAAATTAGAATCTGTCCATTTAGGAGCCCCAATAACATCCGAGGAGGTATCAGTAGCTATTAAATCCCTCAAGAACTCTAAAGCCCCAGGCCCAGACGGGTTCACTAACTTCTATTACAAGAAATTTGAAAACATACTGAAACCATACCTAGTCCGATGGTTCAATAAGATTCTAGATGGTGAAGCCCCACCGAAAGAATCCGTAGAAGCCTCCATTATCGTCATACTAAAAGAAGGGAAAGATCCTGCGTTATGTTCTAGCTATAGGCCCATCTCTCTGATCAACACAGACATAAAACTATTCACCAAAATTTTAGCAACGAGATTGAACCGAGTACTACAGTAAACACCTTGTTCCACCCGGATCAGGTGGGGTTCTCCCCAGAACGACAAGCTTCCGATAACATTCGGAGAATAATTAATATAATTCACAACAGTAATGCGAACCAACGTCCCACCCTGATCCTGGGGCTAGATGCCGAGAAGGCTTTTGACCGAGTGGACTGGTCGTTTATGTTTCGAGTTTTCAGAGACATGGGCATACACAAAAATTTCATCATGGGCATTAAAGCGTTATACTCCAACCCAATAGCTATAGTACGTACCTCAGGCTACACTTCAGCACCATTTCAAGTCTCTAACGGAACAAGACAGGGATGCCCACTCTCACCTATGCTGTTTGCCATGTGCATTGAAGTATTAGCATCAAAGATTACAGAGAACCAGGGGGTAGAGGGAGTGCCTATAGGAAACAATATATATATAAAGTGTCCTTATTCGCGGACGATACTCTTCTTTCCCTGACTAACCTAGAAACTTCTCTAAAAAACCTATTTGATACATTAGACGAATTTGGCAAACTATCAAATTTCAAAGTGAACCACACTAAATCAGAGGCTATAGGCCTACACATACCTAGAGAAACAGAAAGCGCACTAAAGAAAACATTCCCAATAAAATGGATGCCAGACAAAATGAGATATCTGGGAGTGTACATTACTAGACAATATGATGACATCTATAGAGCAAACTACCCAAGCCTTATTAAAAGCTTGAAAAAAGATCTAGAGGCCTGGTCAAGATATCAGATATCCTGGTCGGGCAAGATTATATCAGTAAAAATGAACTTGCTACCCAGAATACTCTACCTATTCCAAGTGCTTCCAGTAACCGTCCCAATCTATGTAATAAGAGACCTGGAAAGAGCGATAACTAAATTAATCTGGAATGGGAGAAAATCCAGAATCAAGAAAAAATTGATGGTCCTCCCCCTGACCCGGGGAGGTCTGGGTCAACCAGACATAGCTAAATACTACGAAGCAGCCAGACAAAGCCCACTAATTTATTGGTCCGCAGCCCCAGGAAAAACACCGTGGGTGGACATAGAGAGGTCGGAAGCTGGGTATGAGGAACTCCCATCTCTCCTATGGGTAAATAAGGCAAATAGGCAGCCAAACTATAGAAATCATCCAGTCTTACTACACTCCTTGAACATCTGGGATAAAAACTGCAAACACAAGCTAATCTCCTCCATTCCATCGCCCCTAACACCAATCAGATCTAACCCTGAATTCACCCCAGCACATAACGCGAACATCTTTAAACAATGGTATGAGAAAGGACTAGCCAAGCTAGGAGACATGCAAAGAGGAGGCAAGATCAAATCATTTATGGGGATAAGAGAGGAATACAATATTTCAAGTACACAAATATTCCAATATATGCAGTTGGCCCACTTTGTCACCTTGATACAGCCCGGAGACACATGGAACAGACCACTCACCAATTTTGAGAGTCTGTTCCAAAGGGGACACTAAACAGGGGGACGATTGCCCAATTTTATCAGACACTATTGAAACAAAATGAAGGCCAAACAAGCAAAAACATATCGGACTGGGAACGCGATATTGGGAACCCCTTAGAAGAAGAGGATTGGGAAGAAATATACGAAAGGATAGCCAGGGCCTCTCGGTGCTCAACAATCAGGGAAACAAATCTGAAGGTCCTACACAGATGGTACTATACCCCAGGGCGCCTCCACTCTTTTTTCCCACTAACCTCCCCTATGTTTTGGCGTAACTGCGACCAAATAGGCACATTTAAGCACATTTGGTGGTCTTGCCCTAAGATAATCCTTTTTTGGGGGAGAATCAGGCGGCTAATAGAAAGGGTAACAGGCCTGGACCTACCCTGGAACATAGAAACAATGCTCCTACTAAAACCCAACGAGGGCCCAGAGAGAAAAATAGACTATTTCATAACACAGATCCTATCAGCAGCCAAAACACTAATAGCAAAACACTGGAAGCAGAACGACCCCCCCTCTATCACCGAGGTATCACACAAGATAAACTATATAATGACAATGGAGAGACTCACAAGCCTTATCCATAACCGGCACCACACCTTCCTGACAACATGGGATCCGTGGGAGACATACATTTGGAAAAACCCAATAGGACCGACGAAATAAGGAAATCATTATTGGGTAAACTGACTTAGTTCTGATTAAGGATGTTTCAAGTGTAATTGTATCCACGCTTCATGCAAGGAGCGTATGATAGATGACACCCTACCACCCCTTCCCCCCACACCTTCTTATTTTCTGTACCCGTTCCCCACCCCTCCCCCTCTCTTTTGTTTTCAGTTTGGAAAAAAATAAAAAAATACAAGTAAAAAAAAAAAATAGTGCGACATTGTGCACTCAGTTTTGCAAAGGTGTATTTTTGATACATAAATTGATTTAAACTTAAAATTAGCAATTTTATGGTTGTTATATACTGGGCTTTGATACACTGTACTGTAAATATTAAACCTAAACAATGCATATATAATACAGTATTTGCCTTGTTCTCATTACTGTACTACAAAAACTCACCGGCAACAGATATGCTCCTTAGAACAGGAAAGAAGCTTAAGTGTTATTAGACTCCTCATCCCATTAGATATAATCAAAGGTAATTAGGTTAGGCCTGGCTGAGCCTCTGTCTCACCCTGTGATTGGAAGCACTTGGCTACAGGATAATCAGACAGAAGAGAAAGTTCATTAGATTGCAGAAATGTAGCAATCTCTTTGCTATATCAGTGAGTCACAGACCTGAAAGCCAACCTACATTATTTTAAAGGACACTGTCTTTAAAATTGTTACTTTTATTATTCTGATTAGAAGTATAAGATTTTTATTCATTATAGAAAACTGCAAAAAGAAAAAGTGTGTAGACCACAGAGACCATATATAGTGTATATTGTGTATTCCGTGAGTACAGTAATTTAAAGCAAATACAGATGCAGCCACGAGTATCCGAACACTTGCCTTGGAAAATCTGGGACAATCTCCCAGTAATGCTGCAACATTTCTGTGACATTTCTGCAGATAGACTAATGGCACATCGGATTAACACAGCGGGGGTCCCCGGCAGTCTCATTCAAACTTAAAACAGTGGGGTCCCTGGCAGTCCCATTCAAACTGGGACCTCTGCTGTGTTAATCCAAGGAGCCATTAGCCTGTCTGCAGAAATGTCACAGAAATGTTGCAGCATTACTGGGAGATTGCCCAGATTTTCCAAGGCAAGTGTTCAGATACTCGTGGCTGCATCTGTAACACTCACAAGATTTTTTTTGTATTCTGTTCACCCCCCTTTCGGGGTCTCCTGCTGCACTTGTTGGGTCTTTTGGGGCACAGCCAACAGCTTCCGTGGATCAGATGCTGGAGCTGCCAAGAAGAGCTGCCACAGCCTTTTCCTGTGGTAAACCGGCATCTTCACTGCTGTCTCTGCCTTTTCCAGACCTCCAGAGAAAATCCATCTTCCAAAAGCAGCGTTATCATCCCTCCAACCTGTTTCATGCTATGACTTGCTCTTCATCAGTGATAACAGTCATTGCCTAATCTTTTCATTTCGAACCCACCAGTGGTTTAATGAATCCCTTGTTTGCCAAATCCTTAGAAAATGTAAAAACATAGGCTGGAATTGAAAGTCTGTTAAGATTGGGCATTGGCCTCCAAACAAGGGACTGCATTTTGGAGAAAACCCAAGGATTAATTCCAAGTTAACATTTATTTATATTTTAAAATATATCAAACTCTCAATTGCAAACAATCGTACGATGTACATAATAAAGAAAGGAAAGAGTTAAAGGTTAACATGGTGCAGTAGACACCAATCAAAAAAATACATTACCCCTGAGGAAGCAACCAGGTCTGTTGTAAAATTCATAGGTTTCAATTTGTGAAGTTTGGGAATGTACTGAAACACCAAAGCTGAGAGGACGCAAGCCAAAGTCCCCAGAGTATCCATGTGACGTCACCAGGAAGCATAACGAGAACGTGAGAGAGATGCGACATCACGCTGTATACCAGGAGAGGTCTGAGAGATCACTGATCGCACTGAATCATGTGTGACCATGCTTGAACGCGCTTGAACAGAGCCACTAGAAATTCCACCTTGTAGACTGTTGACGACAGCCACACCATCTTATAAATCCCAAGATTGCCAAAATATGTGTGTGCACTCTATGTTTTTAGCCCGTGTTTTATTAAATATCAGAACTTTATTACACCAGATCATGCCCTATTTCCAGTTTATGTAGAGAGCGATTCATCAATCAATCTCATGTATTTCTGGGCCCAAGTTAAAAGAAGTGGGAGTAGTGGGTCCACTTTAATATTTATCCACATGCCGATTATAAGAGATGTGTGCAGAGGTATACAAAATGGAGACTGTTTAAGGGTGAAGTTAATATAAGGCTTTATTGCCTGTTCCTTTAAATAACACAGCAAACAAAAATATACATAAAACAACAGACACCTATCCCTGTGTCACGGCTAACTCACTCCCCAGTCCCTATCTGTAAGACTGGGGGGAAAATCCCCTTACCAGTATACCATCCCCAAAGTCTCTGCTGTACCTTAAAGCAGGTGGCCCTTCAGGTCAGTGGTGTCCAGGTGTCTTGGTGTGTTGGATGGTCCAGCCTCTGGCAGGTTCCTGGGTCCTTTGTCCAGGAAAATAGGTATTGTCCCCTTCTGTCTTGTTTTCAATGCCCAGTACTTCGGTGCACTAAAGACCTCTTTCCTCTTGTCAGCACCCTTGTGTACTGAGGAAAAAATGTTTTTCCTGTGTCTCACATGACAGTCTTTACAGAGCTCTCATTAGTCCAGGTGGAGTCTAGTTAATTGAGTGGCTGCAATTAGCTATCTCTCTGCTGGATTCCCAGAGCTCTGAGGCTGCTTTATTTAAATAGGGGTTAGTCCCTGTTAGATACCTCCCCTGTTTGTGGGAAGTTCGGGCTTACCACGGCCGAAGCCCACCCTTCCACTCTCACTCGGGATATCTCTGCGGCTCGAATGAGAGTTGATTGAGTACAAGAACCCTCAGTCCCACTGGGATTGGAGCCCTTTCTCCAGGTCAGTAATGTCTTCTCAAGAACATGCTTCAGCTCAGCACTTTTCAGTCACTCGAGGAGGACTTTTTCCAAGACCAGTCTTTCTTCTGACTGCTTGGTTACGAGTTTTCCCTTGCATCAGGCGATATTTTCTTCCCTGAGTTTAGGGTGTCCACCTGCATCAGGTTTGATTGACCGCTGTGGTCTCTTTTTTTGGAGTCAACTAATGTGGTAGCTGTAGAGGTGGGCTCACTGAAATAGTTTTCCCTTGTTCTAGCCAAAGACTAAATCTTTCTCGTGGATATTTTCCTTTTGAGGAATCTAGTTTGTGCCATGGGGCCATAGTAGCATGACTGTATTGGTATTATGTTTCCCAGTCGTAATCGGTTCTTCTTTCCTGAATTGTGTGGAAAGCCGATTGAAGTACAGAGATGGCATTGCGGGTGCTCTTATAGCAACGTGCAGCTTGCTTGGTTGTGACATAGGACCTAGATCTGGTTAACGAAAAGTCTAATTGCTAAAAATGTTGCCATTTTCCCCAGAATTTGCCACTTCTAATTAATTTTAGTATTTAGAATTCAAGATACTTTTGCTTAAGATGTGGAATATGGAAAACAGCACCAGATTTACAGATGTAAAACATGCCAACCGCTAGAGTGACAAAACATGTTACATTATAAATAAGAATATCACAGGCTTTCTAGAAGATTCAACAGTAATATTGGCTAAGCATACAAAATATCAAAACATCCCAATATATCCAAATGCATAGTCTACAACTTACTGCAGGAAACATCTTGCCGCAGTGTCTGTTTCCATTGAGAAATCTAATGATGTTTTTGAATAGAAACTTTAACACGTCACCCACTGATAGCTAAACTAGGCAAATTACTGTGCACATGTTTAAAAGGAAACGAAAATTGATTTATGCACATACTTATATAGCCCTACAGTAATATTGCCCGTATATTGTTGTACATAGTAAAATTCAATATACAGTAAATACTGTTCACTTCTTTGTGCTCTGGCTAATCTGGAAGGTCAATGTGAGAACAGCTGTTTCCTCTTATCATGGTTTTAATGCTTCTTGGCTTGTTTTTGCTGTTTCTCTTGGCTTGTTGGGTTGTTTCACTTCACTGTATGAGGCTCCTTTTGTGAGTCCCAGGGAAGGTTCAGTACTTCTCTTGGTCAATGTTGGTTTGATCCCAATTAGAAAGACCATGGATCATAGTGTAGTAAAAATGAAAAAGAGGCATTAATCAATCAATGTATTGGAGAGTACATCCAAGCACAATATTTGCTGACATGACCTAGCTTCACTAAATGTTTGTGGCTCTATGTTGTACTTTACTGTGAATTTGTATAATAAGAATACAGTAAAGAGACAATTTCTTTACTATTTTAAAAATTGCTGTAGTTTGCTTTGATTGATGTATAGATTCATTGTCAAATGTGTGCATTTCGGTGAGATATAATGTGATATTCATCTGCACCAACACTGCTATTGAATCCTGAAAGCTCTGTTATATTCTGCATTATACAGATTCAGTCAGATGTATTGTTGTGTATTCAACCAGGAAACAGCCATTGAAAGCTGCCTAACCACTGCCTGACCACTGCCTGCTTGCATATTCCCCATGGCCAGAGTAATTGCCAATCAGGATTAACACAGCTGGGGTCCCTGCTTCTCCCATTGTGTTAATCCTACCTGGCCACATCAGTCTGGAAGAACTGCAAAGAGAGAGCAGACAGAATCAGGCCCTCTACCTGCACATCTCTAACAGTTGTTTGCAATGCTTTTATTTTGTTTTAATTACATAGTATTGAAGCAGGGGGTCTCCGGAGCTGAAAAGCATTAATTTTAGCCCGGAGGGTCCTCTGCTACTTGAGTTACAGGTCCCGGTATGGGGTAACGGCTAAGATAATAAATGGGTTAAACCGAAGTACCGGGTTTGTTGGGGATAGAGGGGATGGGTGAATGGGTTATTAGCCCAGGGTGTGTGGTTAGGCTTCTTGGGTGAGTAGTGGGAAGAGTTAACCCATGCCACAACCTCCCTGGGGGGGCTAATTACCCACCCTGGGGCAACTACAGGACACCCTTCACTCACCCCATTAAAACACCAGTGACCCCTTAATAACCATAGTGGTTGTAACGACTAAGGTAATTCTGGTATAACTGGTGTTTTAATTGTTGGGCATTGGCCCTTTCTTTCATGTTGGCGAGGAAGAAGAAGAGGAGGAGGATGCCTTCATCCTGGCATGGGTAATTAAAATATTTATTAATTTAATTTGTATTTATATTTGAATTGGCAAAAGTGCTTGTAGTCATATTTGGCTACATGGGTATTTGCCCATTCTTTTGTGGGAGGGGGGGTAGAGGGGGTGGGTAAAGGGTGTAGTTGCCCCATGGCGGGTGATTAGGCCTCCGGGTGCATAGGGGGAGGGGTTAAACAGGGTTGCAGAAGAGGTTGACCCCTTCGTTACCATAGCGGTTACTACTGCTAAGGTAATGAAGGGGACAACCCCTTCTGCAACCCTGATGGTAGGCCTAACCACCCACCCTGGGACAACAACCCCCTTCACCCACCCCCTCTGCCCCCAATAAACCAGGTACTTTGGTTTAACCCCTTTATTACCTTAGAGGCTAGCTACTAAGGCCATGTTTTTCAACATGTGTTCCTAGGTCATTTGAAAATACACAAGAATTAACCATGCATCTGATCTCAGACATGCTATTAAAGAGGGTTGGGATTCCTCAGAATTTCACAATATAATTATAAGGTTCCATTACCAAAAAAGGTTTAAAAACCACTGCACTAAGGTAATGAAGCTACAGATGCAGCGGACGTTATTCAAAACACTTCACGCTTGTATACCTCAGAATACCAATGTCATGGCGCGTGATTTCTTCCTACCTTACTGCCTTAAGACCGTGTTGACTCGTGTTTTTATCGTGTGCAGAAAATTGCATTTAGCTTTGTCTGCAATACCGTCAAGAAACGCAAGTGGACAATCGTGAGTTGTTGTATTAAAAATCTAATAGCAATTCAACATGTCTTTTATTACTGTACAGTACATCAAGTGGCTGTAATTGTAATTGTAATTTGAAGATTAACGTTACGAGTTCATACTGTATAGTGTATAGTGTAATGAACAAGAGACCACAAAGTCCCCACTAGTGCTCAAAAACCACTAGCAGCACAGACATTCATATAGTATCAAGTGCTGTCTAAACCAGAGCAAGATAGTCATAGGTTCCATGTGAGTACATTGGTGTTAGTGCAGATCTTGATTATGATTTCAATCCAATAATATATCTTAATACGTATACACAGCACACATAGGTAGTCAATTCTTAGTCCTGTTGGCAATGTTATCCCTATGATACAGTCCAAGAGACCAGTTGATAAAACAATGATGATAGTGGAAAAATAGTCACTCAATGTGACCATCAGTATAGGCTCCAGGTCGCAGGCCTCTCCTGCAGCAGTGTAAAACACAAGAGGTTCCTACTTGATCCAGCTGGATACCAGGAACCAGAAGAGCATAGCAGCAAAAATGGGGACCAAACAATAAAGTGTTATTAAAACAAGATAAATTTAATCCATGAGGGAAGTACACAGGAACATAAAGGTGGGCCAAGTGATCCTCTAACGCGTTTCGCGCTTGTGCAGCGCTTTGTCAAAGAGCAATACACTTAGAAATTCATTTACTGGATATAGCCGTCAAGATGTCTCACCCCCTCCCCCCCCCCCGCGTCACGACATCGCAACCAATACCTGTGTATTCTCCATATATTCTCCGTATACCAATTCTCCCCCTCACACTTTCCATTCACCTATGTCATACATCCGGGTACCTCTTCTAGGTCCTTGGTCTATGACGGTGGGGGCGTGTTGCTGGGGGTGTAGCATCTCGCGATACAGTGGCGTTATTCCCTTCTCCCTTTCAGACCGTCCCTCCAGCTCTTCTGTACATCCGGGCACTTCGGTGCACCTCTCAGGGATTGGTTGCGATGTCATGACGCAGGGGGGCAGGACATCTTGACGGCTATATCCGGTAAATGAATTTCTAGGTGTATTACTTTTTGACAAAGCGCTGCACAAGTGCAAAACACGTTAGAGGATCACTTGGCCCACCTGTATGTTCCTGTGTACTTCCCTTATGGATTAAAATTACCTTGTTTTAATAGCACTTAATTGTTTGGTCCCCATTTTTGCTGCTGTGCTCTTCTGGTTCCTGGTATCCAGCTGGATCAAGTAGGAACCTCTTGTGTTTTACACTGCTGCAGGAGAGGCACGCGACCTGGAGCCTATACTTATGTCACATTCAGTGAGTATTTTTCCACTATCATCATTGTTTTATCAACTGGATTTTGGACTGTATCATTGGGCTAACATTGCCAACAGGACTAAGAATTGACTACCTATGTGTGCTGTGTATACGTATTAAGATATATTATTGGATTGAAATCATCCTCAAGATCTGCACTAACACCAATGTACTCACATGCAACCTATGACTATCTTGCTCTGGTTTAGACAGCACTTGATACTATATGAATGTCTGTGCTGTTAGTGGTTTTTGAGCACTAGTGGGGACTTTGTGGTCTCTTGTTCATTGCTATATGTACATATCTAGTAGCTCCCACTTCAACTTCAGAAGAATACAAATGTTATATATATAAAAAAATAAGAGCGTCTACAACTTGTATCTTGCTCAGAATCCTTTTATACTCCATAGATCAAAGGGTTTTTTTTTGGTATGAGGGGAACAACAGTGCTGTTTTAGATATACAAGGTTTACTATTATTCCTACAATATATGTTGGAATAGTCATTTGACTTCTCACAAAGGAACAATTACTCAATTATGGACAGCATGGACGAGCCCATTATTGATGAGCCTAATGAGGCCTTCACTTATAACTGCTCAGACGATACTAAACGAGCAAAATATGCTTCACAGCTATTTGAAGGTCCTTTAAATACCGTAATTGATGACCCTGACGACCTGAATCTAAGTTCTCTAAGTTTGAAAAGCTGCTGATTACGAAAATTAGAACCTGGTTGGACATCCCTTCATTAGAGAACTACCTTAGGGTAAAAAGAGTTCCACGAGGACTCAGAATAAAAAAATCACCTACATTTGGTTTTAATTCCAAACAGTTTGAATCAGATTGGAAAAAAGTGTTAGATGACTGCTCATTCAAATTGATGGAACTTATCATGCAAATAAAAATTAATGAAAAGCAAGCGGTGGTCAAACAGATTAACACTTTTCAAAAAGAACTCAACAAATATGATAAATTGGAGTTATTTGCTATTAATGATAAGAAAATGAAAAGCAATGTCAATCACGTGGAAAAAATGATTATGGCAAAAAAACAAGCAAAACTCCAACGTGATTTTTTGGATTATGAAAGGGATCAAGTTTGCATGTGGCAAAAGGTATCTCAGCCTGAAAAAAGGAACTTTGCCAGTTCTCCTTTCAAAAAGAATCCAAAAAAACAAAAGGCAGAACGAGAAAAATCTTTTTTCTTTAAATCAATTCCTAAAAACAAAACCAGTGATTTATCAAGTATGTCTGAAACCTCAGATAATGAGGCCCGAGCTCACTCAGTTTCCTTCCATTCACAGGAACAAGATCTGGAAAGAGATAATGACAGCGACCCTGGATATCACAGATATCAACTGAGTTCTATGAAGATGTGGGACATGCCTCCAGAGATTCTATTTCTGCAGTTTTTCAGACAAAAAATGACAAAGACTAGGCGGTCTACCAGGAAAACACCCACCCAAAAGGAAGAAATTGGTGTAGACATAGAGGACAATGTCATTAATATTTCAGGAATTGATCTAACCCCGGCTCAAATTAGCCTACTTAATAAAGGTTTAAATAATGCTCCTGATGACAACTTCAAAAATGTTGATACAATCATTGATGTTCAAAAGCTTGTCAGAAAGTTATGTTTAAAAAAATTATTTTCATATAAAGATGCTACTAATCAACCTTTGATTCCACAGAACCAACCACTTGTTACAGATACAGTTAATATACAAATACATCTAAGTTAAATACCTTAAAAGATGTTTCTGCATTACATGACCTAGAGTCTTTTTTTGGAAGAACAACAGCTTATACCAGAAGATTTATGTTTAGAGAAATGTATTGGTTTTAAACCCAGGTCTATTTTCACACCAACTTACGTCAAAGGTCCTCACTTAAAAACTTTTGAGAAATTGGTTGAGCAAAATCTTTATGCCTTGGCAAAAGATCATAAAAACAGATTTGCTAAAAAAACGAATTTCTCAACTGAGGATTAGTCCACCATGGCATCCCTTCAGAGTAATACCTCTATTGTCATAACAAATGCAGACAAGGGGGGTGCTGTGGTGGTACTGCATGCAGACGCCTATAGAGAGGAAGCATTACGTCAGTTAAATGACAGCTCATCATATAGACTTCTTAAAGATGATCCAACAAATACATTCTCTAAAGAGATGGAAGAGTTGTTGCAATTGGGTAAAATCTTATATGTCTTAAGTCACAGAGAATGCAAATGTTTATCAATACAATACCCTGTTATACCCATATATCACCATCTCCCAAAGATCCATAAATCCCTTGATAGGCCCCCTGGGAAACCTATCATTGCGAGTATTGGATCTTTGGGAGATGGATTGTCCAGATATATTGATTTATATCTTCAACTGTTGGTACAAACATTACCTTGATTTCTATTGGATACCACTGATCTTTTGGTGGCATTGAAAGATTTTAATTGGCATGATACGTACCTCTGGGTAACTATGGATGTGACGTCCTTGTACACTATCATTAATCATACACATGAGATTCAAGCATTTTTTTTCTTAATTTGTCTAATATTTCACCAGCACAGAGCACTTTTTTGTTAGAGGCAATTCATTTTCTTCTAACACATAACTATTTTTTATTTAATCACACATTTTATTTACAAACACGGGGTACGGCTATGGGTACTTCTTTTGCACCTTCTTACGCCAATTTATTTATGGGGTGGTGGGAAGCTGCACACATTTATAGTAACATTAACACTTATAGAGATCACATTATTTTCTATCGGAGATATATCGATGATCTCATCCTCATCTGGGATGATGATCTCATCCTCATCTGGGATGGAGATGAGACATCCTTATTATACTTTATTACGGCGTTAAATACAAATTCTTTCAATATTAATTTCACTCATATGTTTCATTATAACCATATACACTATTTGGATGTATTATTATATATTGGTACAGATTCACAGGTTCAGTCTGATTTATACATCAAAGAGAATAGTAGGAATACCTATCTTAGAGCTGAGAGTGTGCATCCACCAGCTCTTCTAAAAGGAATTGCTAAAGGGCAATTCTTACGATTGAAAAGACTGTGTTCTGTCCAATATTCTTTTGAAATTCAGTCACGGGACCTCATATCCAAATTTCTCTCCAGATGACACAATAAATTGGATCTGGAGTTAGCATTTCAGTATGCAAACACAGTCAAGAAATCCGATCTCTTAATAAAGAAATGTAAGAACAAAAAGCATTGGCATAGGAATGTAGAGTATGATGGTGTAGATTTAAAAAAGATCTCTCCATTATTCATTACACAATATAATCGTCAAGCTGCTAAAATCAAAACTATAATAAAAAAACATTGGGATGTTTTGAAACTGGACAAAAGTTTGATACCATGGGTATGGAAGGGTCCTCGATTTGTTTTCACTAAAGGAAAAACAATAGGTTCCAGGATTTCTCCTAGTCTTTTTGACTCGCATAAACCTGGATCAAAGTTTAATATACCCACTGGTTCTTTCAAATGTGGAAAATGTTGCGTATGTCCATATATGCATCAGATAATATAATATACCTTCTAATATAGCTTATACTGCTGCGGCCCATTTTATTGTAAAACATCACCGCATTTTTCCGGGATTTTTTTTCAAATGCTACGCACTTCACCGGGTGCATGCAGCATTCATGTTGCGTTCTCAGAGCCGGGTCATGCGCGGGTCATGCGCGGGTCATGCGCGGTTGATGCGCGGTTCATGCGTTTATTGAGAATGGTTCGGATTTAATAGGTTGCAATTCTTCACGAGTCCGCCAGATGGCAGATATTCATGAATTGTAATGCGCATGTGCTTCAGTAATGTGTCGACTTGCAGGTGTTTCGTTTAAAAAAGATACCACAGTGTGCTATTGTAAATTGGCCTTGGGACTGAAGGAAGAGGTTACAATAATGTATCAATTTAGGCTTTTCATATAAAAGAAAGACAAAGACCAGTTTCTGTTATTCTCCAGAGACCCGCCGCCATGAGTGTTCAAATGCAGTCCGTTTTCCAAAAACCCGACAGAAGTTATGCGTATTTGATATGGGCCGGTATTAATGCAACAGATGATAAGATGCCAACAGTTGTTCAAATTTATCAGTATTTTATCGAAAACTATGACTTTTACAAATTTTCACCAGCTCCTCATGTGTGGAAGCGTGCAATAAGGAAAAGGTTATGTAGCGATCCATGTTTTTATCGTATTGATCCCGAATTTATTGGAGGGTATGGGTGTGTATCACCGGCTTTTTCCTGTATCTATGATCATGCACATGGCAAAAGGCGAAACGTCATGTTAAAACCAATTAAGAAACAACAGTCGCTGGCAAGCAATGTGCCAGCACCAGCACCGGCTTCCAACAACAGTCCCACCGTCAGTGACAACCCTTGCTGTCTGTCCACGCATGGATACCTGCAGCCTGAGCCGGATTTCGCCTGCAGTTTCGAGCAAGCTTGCATGTACCTAAGCGATTTCCAGCCTCATCAGCTGACTACAGGTGTAGTAGTCCCGCTGCCAACTGTCAACGTGTATGATCAAGAATACTGGACTGGCAGTGGCCCGGCGTCGGCGCCAGCTGATTGGGAAATTCTATGGTGAGTAATGTTGCCATATTGTTTTCTGTTTTTTTTTTTATTTTGACAATATCAATATTGGTGCGATTCAAAAGTCAAGCGATTCTCCTGTAAGCAATATCATTGGCTGAGCGGCTTCTACAGTACTGCAGATACTGAACAATTGGTGGAACGCTAGGCGCATGCGCATTGGACCCTTCTTGAAACGCATATGCGTGTCATCACATCGACGGTAGGCGCATGCGCATGTGAACAGGAGATGCCCCCCGAGAAAATTATTGGTGGGACTGGCTGGGAACTTCTTTAGGGGACTGACCATTACAGTAAAACTTTTCTTTTTGTTTTTCCTCAGAAAAGAAAACGGCAAATGGAGGGATTTCTATGGATAATATCGCTTTGTGTAACAATGCCGGCACATTGCTGAATCGGATTTTAAAAACCACGTACCGGAGTCTACAGTTTAATGGCCGTTGTTATTGATTAGGATAGAATACCTGAAACAGTATGCTGCTGTTTTCCGACCGTACAGTATACAATACTTTTTTTTATACAGTATATACTGTGTAATAAACCCGAAAAAAATAAAAAGTATGCATTTATTCTACATGTATTACAGTACATACAGTATGTGTCTTCTATAAAGTACCAGTACATACTGTACAGTACAGTATGTGTCTTCTATTTTTTTATACTCTTGTGATGTGCAGTACTGAGCATGCCTACAGTATACAGTACAGTATGCATGGACAGTAGTGTACATTCTAGAAACTCTGTATTTTGTTCCAGTATCAAAGGAGCCAATCAAACAATTTAAAACAAATCAACATGTTCTTTTATTGGTGGAGTAAGTACAAAAACATTTATTTACAAATACTGTACAATGTAAAAACATTTTAAGTGCACAGCAATTCAAAACATCAACAGGTGTATGGTTTACTGCTAGTGAAAACATTTATGCACAGAAAGTAAAAACATTTACAGTCAGTCAGTATGGTTTACAGTCACATGTTGTTATAAAAAAAATTCTTTATTCATAAAATATACAAAACGCAACATCTCCTTTATTAAAGAACGGCAAGTCAAAACATTTACAGTGAGATGGCGTGCAGAACTGTCAGTCAGGCCTGCACCACTACAGTCCTCGAGGGCCGCAAACAGGCCCGGTTTTCAGGACAACCTTTGAGAACCGGGCCTGTTTGCGGCCCTCGGGAACTGGAATTGTGCAGGTCTTGTGTACAGTAAATACAAACATTTATTTATTAATACAAGTTATTATTTGCAGGATTATACTGACGTCATCAGCAGTATACAGTCACATGTTTTAATAGTATATTGCTGTATTAGTTTTGTGCACATATGCTTTATTAATATTTTGGTGTGTGGTTTATTTACACTTTCAGGGTGATTTATAGGAGTGTCTCACTCCTCCCTGCTCTGACACTGATCCCATGGCGACGGATACATCTTTGTCAGCCCTGTGAGTACAGTTTTGATTGATGCACGCCCCCCCTCTTCCCCCCCCTGAAAGCCGGGTCACGCTGACGTCATCATGGGGAGTGTTCAGTCTGGGGAGAGGTGTGGCTGTGGCTGCAGTCCTCCAAGACAGCTCTATGCTGTATTGCCAGGGATTTAGACCTAGATGTCTGACGTCACTAGGGGGCGCCATACGGTCGCTCTGACGTCATTAGGTGGGCGTCAACGTCCTGGTTATGTGGCAGAATGAGGAGGGGTGAGTATCGGGGGGTGGTATATATTTTGACTGTTTTCTTGTGTTTGGTAGCCTTCACCTTGAGAAAGGCAGTATTAGACTGCCGAAACGTTGGACTTTATGGCATATTAAACCTCCTTTTGAGTAAGACCCTGTGTCTGCTTCTTCTTCTTACTGGAACACTTGGGGCTACAGGAGCTCCCCAGGACTAGCGCACCGGCACCTGAGTACCCCACCTCTATTACCCTTGATATTGAGTGCGTGTCTCATCCTCTGTCTATGTATACTATCCTGCATTGAGCACAGCACCTACAGCTAAGTTTTAGGACTGCCTTTTGCTGTTTACCTTATCATAGGACTCTGTGATATCGTTGACAGAGTTTGAATTACTCTGTAATACCTGTTATATTACTGGCCCTTGGGCACCTTCTTTGCATCATTTCTTTAAGTGTGAAGCCCTTTTTTTTGGACTGTTACTGCTATATCCTGCATCTTTACACTGCCCAGCAGCAGTTTATACATCGCACATGTGTATTGTGTATACATGGAGAATTTGTGCAACTTGTCTCTAGGTCTGACACAAAGAGCTGACACTCTAACTATCGCAGAACAGGAGATTAATAGGATTCTCTTTAAAACCTCACCAGAGGAAGCATTTGGGCCTATTAGGCCATAAGACCATTTGCAGGAGCTGGAAAGGCTCAAAAAGAAGGAAATTGAGCTATTCGCTCACGGCAGCACGTTATCTGAATATTACAGGCAGAGATTACTACCTCGTGGATTCCGCATCAACAACAAACCCACAATTTGCGCAGATAAGCCTGCATTCTGTGAGAGGTGGTGCCAGGTCCTTTATAGGGCCTCTTTGGACTTGATTATCTTGGTTATTGAGGTGGTGGGGGAACAACTTAGCCACACAAGGAAGGACATACTCAAAGTGGAAATCCTCATTGAACAGTCTAGCCCTGGTACGGACGTTGTACAATCATTAGATAGTCTTAAGACCACGCTGGAAAAAATTAAAAGTGATCTTATTCACTTTAAGAAGTTGAAATTCAAAAAAGTTGTTAATGACTATAAAGACGGAAGAGTATACCCGTGGTTGAAGCAAGACCCCAAACAACGCAAGAACCAAAGAGGAAGAGCACCCCAGGGAGTCCAAGAAGTCCACACCAGTGACTCTGAAGCCCATTCCTCAACAGAACGTCAGAGAGGCCAAAGTCCGGCCCCTTTTTTAGGCCAATCCAAGGACAAGGAGAAAGGAAAAGGAAAATTAGACGCGGGGGCCAGGGGAAAGGGAAGATCACCCTATCCCCTACGTACAACAGAGCAGAAATTAGTATGGACAGCTTAGTTGTTAATCTGTCTGATTACACTCTTAATCAATGTGAAATGTCTGTCTTAGCTAGGGGGCCATCATATGTACCTACTACATTGTTTAATGTTTTGATTTGGAGGTTGACCTATTAAAATCGAACGTGTATTAAACCTTAAATCGTTTTTTTCTAACAGGTCTACAGAATCGGTGCATTCCAATATCCAACCAGGGACACATAATCCTCCTATGGAATAACAAGGGACAGTTAATTTGGCCACTGACCAGCAAGGGACAGATAATTCGGCTTCTTATCAAGGTACCAAAATGTGCAAGCTCAAATCCACTTTTGTCCCGCCATTTAAAAATCAATCAGCCAGTTCATATATACAGAAGTGAGGAATAGGTGCGCAACTACAAACAATATAGACGTGATATAGTGAATGGTGATAAACATATATATATATATAACGTGACCTTGTACAATCGAAATGAAGCGTCTGCAGCTATGGCACCAGGGATGGCTCAGGTACCCCCTAAGTTGAACAGAATATACAAAAAACACAGCGCACAACGCTCATAGTGCATTAAAAATTATAATATAAACCCAATAATAAGGTAAGTATTAAGCGTACATTGTAACAAATAAAAACAAGCACGTCAAGGGTTAGTGTTACCCATGCACCAATCAGGATAGCGGTGAGGATTTCTTCAGTGTAAGCACACACAGGTCCTCCCGTCACAGTCACTAGATTGTAGACTGTGTCCTGGATATTCACAGGCACGATCGCTTGCAGTCCAGCAAGGTTCGCAGTGCAGAAAGTGTCCTCCAGTCAGGCAAACTCCCCCGCAGCACAGCGCACGCTGTTCAGCTCACCGGTCCGGCGCTTCCGGGTTCGTGACGTCACTCGGAGGCGACAGCGCGTCGTAGTCTTTCAGGCACTGAGGGAGCCCGCACAAGGGTATTACAGAGTCCAGCGTTCAACAAACTATCAAAGTGTTCTTTCCAACGCGTTTCGAAACCGTCAAGGTCTCTTCATCAGGGTTTATTAAATCTGTACTTGGTATATCATTTAAATACCCCACGCCCCCAACTGATAGGCCCATCAATTAGATATTACGGCCAATACAGCAGAAGCGGGGAGAAGTCAAATGGCTCCATGGGTCGTAACCCCATACACGTTGCTATAAGCAACCATTAACATCACAAACAACTTTATTAACCAACAAAAAATTATACAAATGAAAAATCATCGGACGGTGACTCTAAAATAAAAAAAAATATGTTAAAAACAGTACTTAAACAACTAAAAATGCACCTAGATTATAAAATGTAAATGGCTAATGAAATCATTGAAAGAGAAGCACGTAGCATAAAAATAAGAGGCTTAAAAGTGCAAATGCAATAGATCACCTAGTTTTAAAAAATATATATGAAAAAGACTAAAAGCCATCAGGGAGGATAGGGTTAAAAACCCACCCACCCCCTTTCCCACCCCCTGTAAAATATATGGGGTTAATAGAGGGACCAGATATCGATATCCTCATTAAGACCTTCTGGATGTAAGGTACTCAATTTGTGTATCCAGAAGGTCTCCTGTACCAACAGTTCCTTCACCCTATCTCCACCCCTTCTATTTCTAGGGAAATATTGGATGCCCTTAAAGAGCAGAGAGGATGGATCTCTATTATGATGTAAAGTGTAGTGTTTAGAAAGACTATGATTTGTAAGACCATTTCGTATATTCCTTAAATGTTCTTGAATGCGCACCTTAAGTGGACGTTTAGTGCGCCCCACATAGTGCAGGCCACAGGGGCATTCAATTAAATAAACTATGTGGTCAGAATTGCAATAGATAAAATCTGAAACCTCAAAGACTTCTCCAGTTTTTTTACAAGTAAAAGTTTTATTATCAACATGCAAATATTTGCAAACTGAGCACTTTCCACACTTGAAGTTACCAATGGGTTTACTGCTAAACCACATTCTCTCTCCAACCGTAGCAACCTTAACATTAATGTCACTAGGGGACAGTGTATTTTTTAGGTTTTTGGCTTTTCTATAGATAAATTTTGGAAACTTCGAAATGTGGACCCCCAAAATTGGGTCATTTGCTAAAATTGCCCAATGATTTTTAATAATTTTTTCAATTTGCATGGTCATGGAATTAAAATTTGTAATAAAAGCGACATTACATTTATCCTCATTGGTCTCCTGATTCTTTGTTTTTTTTTAATTTTAGGAATCAACATTAGATTTCTATCCAGTTTTTTTACCCTATCCAAATCATTTTGTAATCTCTTTAATGAATAACCTCTCTCCAAAAACCTCGAGGTTAGATCATTGGCCTGTGTCTCAAAATCAGTGTCTGAACTACAATTTTTCCTCAGTCTATAGAACTGACCACCGGGAATGTTTTGGATCCATGATTTTTTATGATTGCTTGAGGCTAGCAGCAGATTGTTTGAGTCGACATCCTTAAAGTAGGTTTTGGTGATAAGCTTACCCTCTTCTGATATTGTCAAACTCAGATCCAGAAAATTAGTATTCCTTTCATCATCCAAGTGGGTAAAAGACAGGTTCCTATCGTTACTATTAATGTAGGTTATGAAATTATTTACTGAGCATTGGTCCCCATCCCATATACAAATGATATCATCTATAAAACGACGCCAAATGATAATACGATCTTTAAAAGGGTTGTTGTTGAAAATAAAGTTGGATTCCCATTCTCCCATGTACAGGTTTGCGAAACTGGGGGCAAATCTTGTGCCCATAGCAGTTCCGCAAACCTGCAGGAAGAATTCGTCCAGAAACATAAAGTAATTATGTTTCAGAATGAAGTGGATCGAATCCAAAATAAAACCTCTATTTAGAGAATGTAGTTCCCTGTCCCCTGATAGAAAGGAGTCAACAGCTGCTAGACCCTTCATGTGTGGTATATTCGTATAGAGGGCCTGCACGTCACATGTGAGCCATCTATACGAATCCTTCCACTCCAGGTTCTGCAACAAGTTGAGTACCGAAGTGGAATCCCTTAGATGGGAAGGGAGTTTCTCCACATAGGACTGGAGAAAGTGGTCAACATACTGTGACAAATTTGCTGTTAAGCTTTGTATTCCCAATATTATCGGTCTACCAGGGTTTTTTTTTATAGACTTATGGGTTTTAGGGACATGATAAAATATTGGGATTTTTGGAAACCGGTTAAACAAAAATTCAAATTCATTTTTGGTTATTACACAGGAGATAAGGGCTTGATCCAGAAGGCCCTTCAGTTTAATCAGAAACTCACTAGTTGGATCTCTTTTTAGCCTGATGTAGGAGGAGGTGTCGTTTAAAAGTCTAAGTGCCTCTCCTTCATAATCTTTTCTGTCTTGTAAAACGACACCCCCTCCCTTATCGGCCTGTCTAATGATGAGATTATTATTCTCTTTTAGAAACTTTAATGCCAATGTCTCATTTTTTGTTAGATTATGTTTTACATCATTGGATTTCATATTACTAGTCAAAAAATTCAAATCATTATTAACCATGTTAAAAAAGGTTTCAATATGGTGACCTTTTGAATGGGAAGGATAAAATTTGGATTTACCCCTAAAATGGGTGTGCCTGCAACTCACATCACTACTTACAGTCTCACTTTGGACGGGCACAGGTGAATCTATTGATGTTACTAGCTCACCCTGCCCTTCAGTGCCTTCCAATTCTAATTTAATGAAATGTCTTTTTAAAGTAAGGTTTCGCATGAATTTTTGAAGGTCTTTATATAATTGAAATGAGTTTGGTCCACAGGAGCGAGAAAATGGCAGGCCCCTGTCCAAAACCTTTGTCTGGTCTGTAGTTAAAATAACAGAGGATAGATTAAAAATCCCTCGCGGGGTAGTGTCATAAGTCTTTCTCGTAACCTCTTTTCTTTTGCTCTGGCCCCCCCTCTAATTCCTCTTCTGGTAGGGTTCTTTTCTTTTTCTCCCCTAATGGTTTTTTTTGGGAGGATCCCAAAATCTCCTCCCTTCTTTGTAGTTCTAAGTGTCTTTGCTTGACTAAATCTAAAAAAGAAGATGGGAAATTTTGAGCTGGTGACTGATATCTAGGACTAGGTTTATTTGGTTTATAATACCTTTTTGTGTCATGTCTATCATATTCTCTCTGCCCGTATCTAAAGTTAGGAATATAATTCCTCCCTTTATAATTTGGATTTCTAAACTGCCCTTCATATCTTGGGGGAGGGTAATATCCTTCATACATTGAAGGCCCCCTTCTGTCCCCGTAGCTCTGATTTTCCCATCCACCATCATTAGGGTGAGCATAAGGTTTTGGGTGTCTCTGTGGTTCACTAGATCTATTTATAGAGTGAGAAGAATCTCTTCCACCCCTTCCATTAGATTTGGCTTTTTGTGGTCTACCTCTATCCATATCCTTTGCCCAATTTCTCTGCCTGTTGTTGTCATAATCAGACTTGTCCTTATAGAATTTTTCGTGCTTCTTTTTCAAGATCTCATCCTCCGCATGCTCGAGCTTCATGCGGAGGTTATGCTCTATTTCTGAGCAATCATGTTCAATAACAATTGGCTCAAGTAATTTAATGACACCTGAAACTTCTTTATCAATGATTTTCAGAGACTTCGTTCTCTCATATACGATCAATTTCATGAGAGCCATGGAACAATCATCAAGGATTCTGTTCCATTCTTTCATGAAATGTTGGTCATCTTTACCAAAGGTAGGTAGTTTTTTAGTGTGTAGGCCTCTTGGGGCTCTTTCACAATCCACATATTTTTGTATTGTCCTTTTTTCAAGATACAGTTTACTTTCGGTCAAGAGTAATTGTTCTAGAACTTTAAAGTGTTTCTCAGCTGAACCCTTAATTTCCCCATTTTCGGGAACTGTTGTATGTTCTTCAGAAAATAATAAATCAAAATTTTCATCACGTTTCTGTCTGCAATTAACCAAACTCCATACCATGATGAAAGTGAGGGTGACAGATGAATTGAGAGTGTGCTACACCAAGAGCAAGAAAATTGTGAACAGAAGTGAGGAATAGGTGCGCAACTACAAACAATATAGACGTGATATAGTGAATGGTGATAAATATATATATATATATAACGTGACCTTGTACAATCGAAATGAAGCGTCTGCAGCTATGGCACCAGGGATGGCTCAGGTACCCCCTAAGTTGAACAGAATATACAAAAAACACAGCGCACAACGCTCATAGTGCATTAAAAATTATAATATAAACCCAATAATAAGGTAAGTATTAAGCGTACATTGTAACAAATAAAAACAAGCACGTCAAGGGTTAGTGTTACCCATGCACCAATCAGGATAGTACGCTTAATACTTACCTTATTATTGGGTTTATATTATAATTTTTAATGCACTATGAGCGTTGTGCGCTGTGTTTTTTGTATATTCAATTCATATATACGACTGGTTAAGGCGGACATTGCAAGGTACAAAAACAAACAAACATAGGGCTACATACAATATGTCTGTTCAGGAAAAGGAAGCATTACATTTTTTGACTAATAATAATGACATTATTATTAAGCGTGCGGACAAGGGGGGTGCCCTAGTAGTGCAGAATTACTCAGATTATAAGGCTGAAGCCATCAGACAACTGAGTGACATTAACTGCTACATTAAATTGGATAGGGACCCTACCTTTAACTATGCGAGAGAAATTAAGGAAATTATCCAAATGGGGGTTAATAACCGGTGGATAACAGAGCCGGAATCTGAGTTTCTAACTATACTGCATCCTAAATGCCCTATTTTCTATACTTTGCCCAAAATACACAAGAATTTAAACAATCCCCCGGGGCGGCCTATTATAGCTGTTATTAATTCATTAAATCAACCCCTTGCAAAATTTGTAGACACATTTCTACAACCTATAGCACAGACAGCCAACTCATACATCAAAGACACGTTTGATTTCCTTGACAAATTAAAAAACTCACCTGGTGATGGGACTAATCATATTCTGGTTAGTTTAGATGTGTCTAGCCTTTATACAATAATCCCCCATGTTGAAGGTCTTGAGATAATCACGGCCGCCCTCATTCGCCATTATAGTGATACTGTTCCAATTGAATACATTATGCTCATTTTACATTTCATTCTCTATAAAAATTATTTTAGATTTGAGAGTGATTTCTTCCTGCAGATTAAGGGGACAGCAATGGAGAGTAATATGGCCCCTGCTTACGCCAACATATACATGACACATTTCGAAGAGCAGTACATCTACAAATCAGACTTTTTTGTCCATATTAAAGGCTATTACAGATATATTGATGATCTGTTTTTCATATGGACAGGTACGGAGGATCAGCTGTTATCTTTTTTTAAGTATCTTAATGGTCTCCATTCACCGGTCCGCCTCACTAATACATGGAGTACACAGCAATTCTCTTTTTTAAATGTCCTCATTACACAGACTAATGGGGAGTTACATACTGATCTTTTTAGAAAGGATACAGACAGAAATGCCATTTTAAGGGCAGATAGCCATCACCCTCCTTCTCTTATTGATGCATTACCTTTTTCATAGAAAGTCCGGGTCTGCAAAATCACGAGCAGGAAGGATAATATTGAACCAGCTATTGGAGAACTACGTAGTAGATTCCTGGCTAGGGGATATCCTCCTGCTGTGTTAGACCGGGCACTGGATAAAGAGGTAAGTGCTACCAAAAATAAGAAGGAGGACATGCTTGTATTTACCACTACGTACAGTCAAGCTGGTGGTTTTATTAAATCTACCATTCTTAAACACTGGCATATTCTGCAAAATGATGATATATTATCTGAAAGTTGCTGTGTATCACCAATGGTGGCATTCAAAAGAGGGAGGAATCTGGCGGATAGCCTGATACATGCAGATAATGAGGGTAACTACAGAACTCCTCATTTTCTGGAGGGTGGCAGACTGGGTAACTTTAGATGCATGAGCTGCTCGGTCTGTAACAGTCTGACTACCGGTAGTCAATTCAGTCACCCCCACAGCGGGAGGATCATAAAAATTAAAAATAGAATCACATGTAGATCTGAATATGTAGTGTACGTAATAAAGTGTCAATATGGTCTTCTTATGTGGGTAAGACCATAAGAATGTTAAAAACAAGGTTAATTGAACATAAAAGTTTAATTCGAAAAGGTACGGATTCCTCTATTCTTGGGCAACACTGTGTGGAACACAATCATAATGTTGCCTCTTTACGCATCATGGGTATTGAGTCAGTAGCACCTAGACAAGGCACTCCGGATAGGGAGACTTTCTTATTGAGACGGGAAGCAATCTGGATACATTCTTTAAATACCAGCAACGGTATGGGTCTTAATGAGCAACAGAATTTAAAATGCTTCCTTAATAGAAGGTAATTTTTTGTCTTTCTACAGGCATTTTCAATCTTGCACCATCCATGGCCTCTGCACTTACCTGTTGGGAAGATTATCCTTTTTGTTTGTTTTTTCCCTTCTTTCTTCCCACCCTTCCCCCTCCCCCCCCCCCTGGTTGTGTGTACCCATTTCTGACCTAGGTATACACACTAGTATATTCTAAATACTGATGTGGAAAAGAATGTGTATCTACAGCGCCTATAATATAAAACAAAAGGATAGAAAAACCGAGCCTGTTTGATAAAGGGATCTTGAAGTGGCTCCAAATGTTGTGTTGAAAGCTTAAAAAAAGAAAAACATAGTGCATAGCATAATACTGTTTGATAAAGTGACAAACAAACAAACAATACAGATAACAAACAGCTGAGCGTTCAACAGGTGATAATTAAATATATAAACATTTAATAAAAACATACATAGGACATATGAAAAATAATAAAATATATGAGCAATTGAATTAGGTCAGATTGACACACTGCTGCAATGATAAAAATGCCCACTCACCAGATGGATGATAAGGGCAAGTGGTGGATATATCTGAGAGTCTCCCCTCTCTATTCCGGTAAGCTGCAGCTGTACAGAAGATCTTCTGTTGGTGAAGGGTTGCACACACCAGCCGGTGTGTGGGCGGATTGCCTCCCTCGATACACCGGAAGATGTGCAGTTGATCGAGGAACAGCGGCGGCAGATTCACAAAGGACTGAATGATGTTAGTCAACTCACATCAGCAGATTCCACACAATAGTCTGTGGAAGGGGGATACTTTAGATTGATGAGGCAGTAGTGTCAGCGTGACCACCCTATGCGTTTCAGAAGCTGCTGCTTCCTTCATCAGGGGTATAATTGATCT